>NC_091984.1:178042858-178349005 GCF_044704955.1 Pristiophorus japonicus
GGCAATAGCAAACCGACACGCCGTTTTAGGTCTCTCCCGATCTTCATTTCAATTGAAGTAATGGTAAGATGATACAGTATTATTAAGAGGATGAAATACAGCTTGCACTAAGTGCTATTCCACCGGGATATCAGTTGTATCATTTAGCGAAAGGAACAGAAAATTACCTGAAATTTTGGGAAGATCCGAATAAATTTCAGGGAGTTAAATGATAAACACAAAATGTGTAATGTTTCAGCAAGAGTTCATTAGTTTATTTCTTGCTTTGCTAGCAGGTCGTTTTGTCATTTTATTGAGCCATCTTTTGGAGCAAATGAAATACCCTGTGAACAGAGCGGGACTGTTCTGGAATATTCAATTTCCTAACAATTTCATTCGGATTGTAAGTGAAACATCACGAGCAAAGCACCTGCCGCTGTTTTCAGCGCTAGCAAAAGATGAGGGAGAATTTCCCGTGGCATGTTCTGAGTATTCTCTTTCTTTGATAGCTTCATGTGTGTGTCCTCTTTACTTTTTATGCAGACTAATTCATGAAATGTAAACAATGCAAGTAGACTGTAGCTCAGCATTTGATGCAATTGGAGTGCTTTTGTTCTGTAGATATATCAGGATACGCAGAATATGTGACGGCCCTGATCCAAATAACCTGTTTTCAATTAAAATTAGTATTACAGTATTTAGTATGTTAAATATTTTACTTATAGAAATTCCCATTTTTAAAGACACTATGAGCAACTGCGTGGGTTTTGTGTGGTCATTCAGCGGTTTTCGCATGGCTTTTTTGACCAAAGGGTGAAAACAGGGGCTAAATGGGGACAGTGCTGAACGTCAGAAAGATGAAAATATGATGGTCAGTGATAGAGGAAAGGTAAGGAGTGTTGCGTTGTTAGATAATGGTTGAATGTTGAGGTGTGGTTGAGTTCACTGGTGTCGCTCATGAATTATTGATCACTGAGAACCCGAGCAGAAAGGGGCCGTCTATGTATACTCCCTTCCTATACGTGTTCCTCAATTTCAGGTTGTAATTCTTCCTCCTCCACTTCCTCCTCCTTCTCTTCCTCGGACTTTTGCTGCTCAACTTTTTCCCTTAATAGGTGGCGGCAGCAGCTGTTCCCTCATAATGGCGAGGTGGTGCGGCATACAGCAAACTACCACCGATCTTCATTGCCAATCAGTTGCATACTGCAGGTCTCCACCAGCGTAGACCAGGCAGCAGAAACATTGCTTGAGGACGCCGGTGATATGCTCTTTGATGTTCCTTGTGATAGCATGACTCTCACTGTAGGTCTGCTGTGCATGTGTACATGGATTCCGGACCAGATTCATGAGCCATGCCATGCATAGTTTGTGCACTCATACATGCTACCTCAGTTCATTGTGGGCTACAGTTTTGTAACAATACTTTTGATTTTGAGAATCTAGAGTTGGCAAGGGAGCAGCGCATAATATGCGCTGCCATTGTTGCATTGCTCTGGACTGATGAATTGGAGGAAGAGGAGCTCGGACAGCAAGAGCAAGTTAGGGAGGGAGCTGCAGGTGGACAGCAGAGAAGGTAGCTACATAGTGTCCGTACTGGAGAAAGGCCATACCCACCCAACAGGCAGAGGCTCAGTTTCCTTGACCTTTCAAAAACGCCTTTGTTTTGGATGCTCCAGAAGGCGCAGTAGATCGTCGCTTACCTCTGCAGCCTGCTAGAGGAAGAACCGCTGCCAGCTGAACAATACGGCCATGCCACTGGCAATTATGGTAAACACCACCCTGAATTGCTTTGCTGCTGTCTACTTTCAGGCTGCGGCAGTACACATTTCGAGGGTTCACAGTTGGCAGCACACAAATGCATCAGGCTGGTGATGCATTGATTGTTTTCCAGGGAAAATCCTGCAAGGCGCTTTGGGAAGTTTTACTACATTAAAGGTACTATTTAAATATAAATTGTTGTTGTTTGTGCATGTTCACTGGGAGCTGCCATGATGCCTTCATACCACGGCAGTCGAATATCCCCTCAAAATCTGTACCTGGGACCAATCTAATAGGATGGCTATGTGGGAACAAGCGACATCCCATTGAATTGAGGCTTATGACACCTCTGAGGAACCCTCCACTCTAATGCAGGAGATGTACAATGGCAGTTACATCACCATGCGATCTGTTATCGATCAAACCGTAGAAAAGCTGAAGTTAAGATTCAGATGACTTGACAGGTCTGGAGGTTCTCTACACTATTCGCCAGCGAGGGAGTGAAGGGTCATTGTTGCATGCTGTGTCCAACACAACATAGCACAGACAAGAGGTCTGGCGGTTCAGGATGAAGAAGGACTCAGGACTCCTCATCGGATCAGAAGAACAATGATAATGGAAACAATGCGGACATGGATGCACAGCCAACAGAACATCTTGCTGCCCATGATGCAAAGGGAGTTTTAATGGTAAAAAGTTTGAGTTAGACCAATATCAACTGCACCAATGTCATGTGACCCCTCAATGCACTGATTGAACGTCCCCCAAGTAGTGAATTCAAATATCTCACACCAGAGGGCACTGCAGTGGGAGACTTGTAGGTTACCTGTACAGGTGTGCCAGGCCTAGTATAAAAGGCAGGCCACCATGTGTGATCCTCACTCTAGAGTTACATTAAATGGACTAAGGTCACTACAGTTCAAGTATAATACATTGCCGCGTGAAGTCATTATCAGAGCATCTAAAGACATAACAGTAACATTCTATGCTTTTTAAGTCCAGCATAATGGCTCGGATTTTGTGCTAAGAATAGCAGTGAGGCTAATAGCATTCACCGTTATTGTAGATTAAGCGGGACAGCAACTTCTGGAGTCCGTAAAAAATATGGTGGAAAGTGGAAATCCAGATGTTGCTGTCTTGTTTGCTCTGCTCCTCCTCAAGCTTTGCTCCACCAGTACCTCGCCGATAGACTTGGCACTTAAAGCCAGTAAGGGCGTGCAGCTGCTGTACTTTCCCAGGAAACACTCCAGAAAATTTTAGGGCTGATGCATTCATTTATAAGTTTTTTTGAACAGCGTGATAAATCTTAATTACTGCTAAACAACCTCTCTACCACAGAAAATTCAATTTTACAAGTGTGGCATCTCACTTCTTCACACTTTAATTATTGTTGGAGATTGCTTGCATATTGAAACAAAATCTGCTCCATAATTTGTGGTCAGTGGCAAAGCAAATTCATTTGGCATAGGCCCGGAAGAAAGCTGCCCATAAAGATCTCGCAATCAAACTATTTTCCCATGCAATGAAGCCATAAACATAAGATACCCAATGGAGACAGTGTGCCATCCCACTTGGATTTACCAAGGACAGTTCAAGAATTGCTAATAATAATAACTTTGAATCAAGCATCCTATTCTGCATAAAGCCTAAAGTATTTTATTTTCTTACACCACTTCCCTTCGGCCCACAACCGGCGGCCAAGCCTTCAACCATATAGGCACTATACTCTGTAATTCCATCACCCACCTCCCCCAAAACGTCTTTGCATTTACAACTCACTTTCCTCCTTTAACACTCTGCTTAAAATCTACCTCGTTGATGAAGTGTTTGGTCGCCTGTCCGAATGCATCTTTCTCTGGCTTGTTGTCAATGCTTGACTGATTACCCTCTGGTGGAGCACTTTTCGACATTTTACTATGTTAAAGCAGCTATATAAATGAAAATTGTTCTTGTTATGCTGCGTCATGTTATGCTATATCTTCTTTCTCGCCTCTTGTGTCCATTGCCTGCATCTGCAGCATGAGAGAGTTTGTGATTATAGGCAACCACAGCTGCAGTAAGTGTCTGCAACTCGAGGAACATCGCCTCAGTGCTGTTGAGCTGGAGTCCAAGGTACACACATTCTGATGCATTAGGGAGGGGAGAGAGATACTTGGACATGTTGAGCAGAAGGCAGTCAAAGCCCTTAGGTTGGACAGTGATTTACATTTGGTTAGTGGTCAGAGACAGGGGGTGTGATTGTAAGTCAGGCAAGTAATGGGACCTCAGATGAAGTGAGAGAGTACTCTCAGCATTTCCCTATCTCAACAGGTACGACATTCTTGCTACTGGTGTGGCTGAGACCAAAGACTGCGGAGGTAGAGGCGGCAATTGACGATGGCAAAGTGGCACAGGAGGCCATTCAATTATGAGGAGGAAAAAGGAAGGTGATAGTCAATAGTACAGACAAGGGGATAGATACTGTTCTCTGCGGCCACAACCGGAAGTCCAGAGGGCTAGGTTGCCAGGGGTAATGACATCTCCTCGCAGCTGGAGAACAATTAGAGCGGAGCGGGAAGATCCTGTTGTTGTGGTCCGCGTAGGAACCAACGACACAGATAGAAGTAGGAAAGAGGTTCTGTTGAGGGAGTTTGAGGAGCAGAACTTCTACGGTTCTAAGTACTACCTGAGCAGCACTGGGGAAATAGTGAGCGGTGCCATTGGAATTGAGTAAACTTACATTGGATTGGGACCTGTCTTCTTGTGTATCGAACAATTTGCATGTTAGATAGGAGTACCAATTAAAATGGTGAGGGAATATTCAGGTAAGGATGAACTTATACATCTGAAAAGAAAAGCCAAGGCTGTAAAGTAGAGTAACGATTTGGGTAAAATCATGCAGAGTGTGTCAGGAAGGGTCTGAGAGTTTAACAATGGTAATATGGCATTAGCAACTAAGGACGCATCAGGGGAATAATAGTGAAAAGTTAAAATTAAAGGTACTGTATCTGAATGCCCAGAGTAATCGTAACAAGATAGATGAATTAATGGCACAAATAGAGTACATTGGTTTGACCTAATAGCCATTACGGAGACATGGTTCCAGAGTGACCAAGATTGCGAACTAAATATTCCAGGCCATTTGCCTTTTAGAAAAGATAAGCCCTGAAAATAAAGGAAGACATAAAGACAGCAGTGAGAAAGGGTCTTAGCCCAGAAAATCAGATGTAGAACAAGTATGGGTGGAGCTAAGAAATAACCGAGGGTCAGAAAACTCTGGTGGGACCAGTTTATAGATCTAATAACATCAGTTATTGTGTTGGACAGAGTAGCTCCCTTAGAGGCACAGACAGGAGAAATTACAATGGTGAATAAGGAAATGGCAGAGAAATTAAACAAATATTTTTATCGGTCTCACAGTACAAGACACAAAAACATAACGGAAATTGTGGGGAACCAATGGAATGATGAGAATGATGAACTTAAAGTAATTAATATTAGTTAAGAAAAAGTACTAGAGAAATTACCAGCAGTAAAAGCCGACAAATCTCCTGGACCAGATGGCCTGCATTCTTGGTTTTTAAATGAGATGCCGGCAGAAATTGTGTATTCATGGTATTATTCTTTCAGAATTCCCCAGATTCTAGACTGGTCCCCGTGGATTGGAAGGTAAGAAATGTAACCTCGCTGTTCAAGAAAGGAGGAAGAGAGAAAACGGCCAACTATAGACCAGTTCGGTTGACATCAGTAGGAGGGAAAATGCGAGAATCTATTGTAAGGGAAGTGGTAACAGTGCACTTAGAAATTCATAACATGAATAGGCAGAGTTAACACGATTTAATGAAAGGGAAATCTTGTTTTTAAAATCAATCTGAGATTTTGAGGGTGTAAACAAAAGGGCAGATCAGGGGAACCAATGGATATAAGATATTTGGATTTTCTGAAGGCATTTAATAAGGTGCCACATAAGAGATTATTACACGAGATTAGAGACCACGAGATTTGGAGTAATATTTTAGTATAGATTGAAGATTGGTTAGTGGGAAGCAAACAGAGAGTGGGAATAATTTTCAGGTTCGCAGGTTGTAACTATTTGCGTGCTGCCAGAATCAGTGATTGGGCCTCAGCTATTTGCAAACAATATCAATGTCTTAGATTAGGGGACCAAGTATAATGAAGCAATACGGTGGAGGAGGATTTCCTGGAGTGCATAAGGGATGGTTTTCTAGACCAATATGTCGAGGAACCAACTCGGGGGGAGGCCATCGTAGACGGTTGTTTAATGAGAGAGGATTAATTAGCAATCTCGTTGTGCGAGGCCCCTTGGGGAAGAGTGACCATAATATGGTGTAATTCTACATTAGAATGGAGAATGAAACAGTTAATTCAGAGATCCTGGTCCAGAACTTTAAGAAGGGTAACGTTGAAGGTATGAGGCATGAATTGGCTAGGATAGATTGGCGAATGATACTTAAGGGGTTGACAGTGGATGGGCAATGGCAGACATTTAGAGACTGCATGGATGAACTACAACAATTGTACATCCCTGTCCGGCGTAAAAATAAAAAAGGGAAGGTGGCTCAACCGTGGCTATCAAGGGAAATCAGGGATAGTATTAGAGCCAAGGAAGTGGCATACAAATTGGCCAGAAATACCATCGAATCCGGGTCTGGGAGAAATTTAGAACTCAGCAGAGGAGGACAAAGGGTTTGATTAGGGCAGGGAAAATAGTGTACGAGAGGAAGCTTGCAGGGAACATTAAGACACACTGCAAATACTTCTATAGATATGTAAAGAGAAAAAGGTTAGTAAAGACAAACGTAGGTCCACTGCAGTCAGAATCAGGGGAAGTCACAACGGGGAACAAAGAAATGGCAGACCAATTGAGCAAGTACTTTGGTTCGCTATTCACTAAGGAGGACACAAACAACCTTCTGGATGTAAAAGGGGTCAGAGGGTCTGGTAAGAAGGAGGAACTGAGGGAAATCCTTATTAGTCGGGAAATTGTGTTGGGGAAATTGATGAGATTAAAGACCGATAAACCCCCAGGGCCTGATGGACTGCATCCCAGAGTACTTGAGGTGGCCTTGGAAAGAGCGGATGCATTGACAGTCATTTTCCAACATTCCATAGACTCTGGATCAGTTCCTATGGAGTGGAGGGTAGCCAATGTAACCCCACTTTTTAAAAAAGGAGGGAGAGAGAAAATAGGGAATTATAGACCGGTCAGCCTGACAACAGTAGTGGGTAAAATGATGGAATCAATTATTAAGGATGTCATAGCAGCGCATTTAGAAAGAGGTGACATGATAGGTCCAAGTCAGCATGGATTTGTGAAAGGGAAATCATGCTTGACAAATCTTCTGGAATTTTTTGTGGATGTTTCCAGTAGAATGGACAAGGGAGAACCAGTTGATGTGGTATATTTGGACTTTCAGAACGCTATCGACAAGGTCCCACACAAGAGATTAATGTGCAACGTTAAAGCACATGGGATTGGGGGTAGTGTGCTGACATGGATTGAGAACTGGTTGGCAGACAGGAAGCAAAGAGTTGGAGTAAATGGGGACTTTTCACAATGGCAGGCAGTGACTAGTGAGGTACCGCAAGGTTCTGTGCTGGGGCCCCAGCTATTTACTTTGTACATTAATGATTTAGACGAGGGGATTAAATGCAGTATCTCCAAATTTGCGGATGACACTAAGTTGGGTGGCAGTGTGAGCTGCGAGGAGGATGCTATGAGGCTGCAGAATGACTTGGATAGGTTAGGTGAGTGGGCAAATGCATGGCAGATGAAGTATAATGTGGATAAATGTGAGGTTATCCACTTTGGTGGTTAAAAACAGAGAGACAGACTATTATCTGAATGGTGACAGATTAGGAAAAGCGGAGGTGCAATGAGACCTGGGTGTCATGGCACATCAGTCATTGAAGGTTGGCATGCAGGTACAGCAGGCGGTTAAGAAAGCAAATGGCATGTTGGCCTTCATAGCGAGGGGATTTGAGTACAGGGGCAAGGAGGTGTTGCTACAGTTGTACAGGGCCTTGGTGACGCCACACCTGGAGTATTGTGTACAGTTTTGGTCTCCTAACTTGATGAAGGACATTCTTGCTTTTGAGGGAGTGCAGCGAAGATTCACCAGACTGATTCCCGGGATGGCGGGACTGACATATCAAGAAAGATTGGATCAACTGGGCTTGTATTCACTGGAGTTCAGAAGAATGAGAGAGGATCTCATAGAAACGTTTTAAATTCTGACGGGTTTAGACAGGTTAGATGCAGGAAGATTGTTCCCAATGTTGGGGAAGTCCAAACCAGGGGTCACAGTCTAAGGATAAGTGGTAAGCCATTTAGGACCGAGGTGAGGAGAAACTTCTTCACCCTGATAGTGGTGTACCTGTGGAATTCTCTACCACAGGAAGTTGTTGAGGCCAGTTCACTAAATATATTCAAAAAGGAGTTAGATGTAGTCCTTACTACTAGGGGGATCAAGGTGTATGGCGAGAAAGCAGGAACGGCATCTCCACATTCCTGTTTACAGGGTTTTCAGACGGGATAGAGAGGGGTGTAAAAAGGAGGGGTCGCAGTATTGATTAAAGAAACAATTACAGCTGTGAGGAGCGGTGATTATATTGGAAGGATCATCAAATGAGGCCACATGGGTCGAATTGAAGGAAACAAAAGGGGCGATCACACTGCTGGAAGTGTACTATAGATCCTCCAAACAGTCAGAGTGAGATGGAAGAGAAAATATGTAGGCAAATGTCTGAGAAGTGCAAAAACTAAAGGACAGCACTTGTAGGGGATTTCAACTACCCTAATATTAACTGGATAACATTAGTGTCAAAGCAAAAGATGGTGCCGAATTCCTGAAATGCATTCAAGAGAACTTTTTTAAGTCAGTATGTAGCAAGCCAAACAAGGGAGGGGGTGGTTCTGGAATTAGTTTTAGGAAATGAAGATGCACAGGTGGAAGAGCATTTTGGTGATATTCATCATAATTCCGTTAAATTTAGGGTAGTTGTGGAAAAGGACAAAGATAAACCAGGAATGAAAGTTCTCAATTGGGGAAAAGCCAATTTTGATAAGCTGAGAAGTGATTTAGCCATAGTGGACTGGAAACAGATACTCGAAGGTAAATCAGTGTTAGAACAGTGGGAGGCATTCAAGGGGGAGATGCTGAGGGTTCAGCGCAAGTATGTTCCCTTAAAGAAAAAGGGTGGGACTAACAAATCTAGAGGCCCCTAGATGTCAGGGGACATACAGGGAAGGAGAAACCAAAAAACGGAGACTTATGATAGATACCGAGGGTTGAATACTCAGAAACTCTCGACGAGTATAAAAAGTACAGGGGTGTCATTAAAAAAGGAAGTTAGGAAAGCAAAGAGAGAGCACAAAAACATTTTGGAAAGTAAAATCAAGGAAAACCCAAAGATGGTTTATAAATGTATTAAGATCAAGAGGATAACTAAAGAAAGAGAATGGCCTATTAAAGACAATAAAGGTAATCTGTGAGTGGAGGCAGAAGACGTGGGTATGTTTCTTAATGAGCACTTGCCATCTGTTTTCACAAAAGAAATTGGCGATGCAGACATTGCGATCAGGGAGGAGTGTGTAATATTAGATGAAATAAACATAGTGAGAGAGGAAGTATTAAGGGGTTTAGCAATTTTGAAAGTAGATAAATCCCCAGGCCCGGATTATATATATCCCAAGCTGTTAAGAGAAGCAAAAGAATAAATAGCAGAGGCTCTGACCATCATTTTCCATTCCTCTCTGGCTACAGGTGTGACGCTGGAGGACTGGAGGACTGCTAATGTGGTACATTTGATTAAAAAGGGTGAACGGGATATTCCGAGTAAGTACCAGTCATTCAGCCAAACTTTAGCGGTGGGAAAATTATTGGAGAAATTCGGAGGAACAGGATAAATCTTCATTTAGAAAGACATGGATTAATCAAGGACAATCAGCATGGATTTGTTAAGGGGACGTCGTGTCTGATTAACTTGATTGAATATTTTGAGGATGTAACAAGGAGGTTCGATGAGGGTAGTGCATTTAATGTAGTGCATATCGATTTTAGCAAGGCATTTAATAAGGTCCCACATGACAGACTGGTCATGAAAGTAAAAGCCCATGGGATCCAGGGGAATGGGGCAAGGCAGGAAGCAAAGGGTAATGGTTGATGGGTGCTTTTGTGACTGGAAGGCTGTTTCCAGTGGGGTTTCACAGGGCTCAGTATGAGGTCCCTTGCTTTTTGTGGTATATATCTATGATTTAGACTGGGTTATGATTAAGAAGTGTGCAGATGCTACTAAAATCGTTGTGTGGTTGACAATGAAGAAGAAAGTTGTAGACTGCAGGAAGATATCAATGAACTGGTCAGGTGGGCGGAACAGTGGCAAATGGAATTCAATCTGGAGAAGTGTGAGGTAATGCATTTGGGGAGGGTCAACAAGGTAGAGGAATAAATATTCAATGGTCGGATACTGAGAAGTGCAGAGGAACAAAGGGACCTTGGATTGCATGCCCACAGATCCCTGGAGGTAGCAGTCCGGGTAGATAAGGTGATTAAGAAGGCATAGGGAATATTTGCCTTTATTAGTCGAGGCATAGAATACAAGAGCAGGGACGTTATGCTTGAACTGCATAAAACTCTAGTTCTGCCACAGCTAGAGTACTGCGTGCAGTTCTGATCACCACATACGGGAAAGATGTGATTGCACAAGAGTGGGTACAGAGGAGATTTGCGAGGATCTTGCCTGGACTGTAAAATTTTAGCTATGAGGAAAGATTGGATAGGCTGGGGTTGTTTCCTTTGGAACAGAGGAGGCTGAGGTGCAATCTTATTGAGGTGTATAAAATTATGAGACGCCTAGATAGAATGGATAGGACGGATATATTTCCCTGAGCAGAGGGTCCACAACCAGGGGCCATAGATTTAAAGTAATTGGTCGAGTGTCTGGAGGGGATTTGAGGTGAAATGTCTTCACCTAGAGGGAGGTGGTGGTCTGGAACTCATTGTCTGAAAGGGTTGTAAAGTCAAAGACCCTCACCACATTTTAAAAAGTATGTCCACTTGAAGTGCTGTAACCTACAGGGCTACGGACCAAGAGCTAGAACATGGGATTAAGCTCAATAGCTCTTTGTTGGCAGCTGCGGACACGGTGGGCAGAAATGGCTTCCTTCCATGCTGTAAACTTCTATCATTCTATGATTCTATTAATTTCTAAGATGTGAGGATTGCCCTATGAGGAGAGATCGAGTAGAATATATTATCTGGAGTTTATAAGAATGAGAGGTGATCTCATTGAAATTATATAATTCTTAAGAGAGCTTTGACAGGGCAGATGCTGAGATGCTGTTTCCCCTGGCTGGTCTCAGCATATGGGGTCGGCCATTTAGGACTGAGGTGAGGAGAAATGTCTTCACTCAGAGGATTGTGAAGCTATAAAATTCTCTATCGCAGACATTGAGTATATTCAAGACTGAGATCGATAGATTTTTAGGCACTAAGGGAATCAAGGGTTATTGTGATGAGTGGGAAACTGGAGTGAACTAGAAGACCATCCGTGACCTTAGTGATTGGCGGAGCAGCCTAGGGCGGGGGGGGGGGGGGAGGTGGGGGCTGTATGCCCTACTATTTCTCTTATTTATTTTGTTCATATGTATACTAGATGGCCTTATCAAGAAGATGGAGCAGATGCAGCGAGTACCTTACAGCTATTAAATAAGGTTGTGTTCCTTCAAATCTGGCCTCCTGTGCAACGCCCACTTCCTTCTCTCCACCTTTGGCAGCCCCGCGTTCAGCCATACATGTGCTAAGTTTTGTTCTTCCCTTCCTAAATGTCCACCTCTCCGCGCCTTTCTCCTTTCTGAAAAAGGGGTTCGGTCACAGCGGGGAAGCTTATCGAACGTCGCAGGAAAGGCATAGCGATGTTTTGATGTGACACTCGTTATCTAGGAGAAACCAGTGATGGTGACGACGGACGAGCTCGATATTTAATAGAGCTATTGGGAGGAAGGTTTGAAGCTACTCAGAAAAGGTACGTGCCATGGCATGTCAATCTGAAAGATGAATGGAATGATGTAGCTGGAAATGCGACGAAGTGTTTTTTCTATGCCTTGCTTACACTTTTCCTTCATTATTTTGCAGTCAGGCTTAAGAATTCAGAACGTGCTCCATAAATGAAAAGCTCTGTTGTTTTAGGCATCAATGGAACATGGGAAGTAAGACAGGCTACTTCACGTCCTAACAAGGGACCCACTTCAGGAACAACTGGTCGACTGCTGGTGATTTCGGCGAGGGAGAGTTCATTACTATGAGACACTGGAATTACTATCATATGAGAAAGACAGTAATTTGATTACAATTTATACAGAATGGGCAGTCAACTGACACATCTAAAAATGTACGTCACTTCTTGCTTTCTTTGAAGGCTTCAATCACCATTGGAAATATGTCAACTTTCTGCTTTTTGGGCTAATCCCACCATTATATTTAATTACAGA
This sequence comes from Pristiophorus japonicus, assembly GCF_044704955.1. Taxonomy (NCBI): domain Eukaryota; kingdom Metazoa; phylum Chordata; class Chondrichthyes; family Pristiophoridae; genus Pristiophorus; species Pristiophorus japonicus. The sequence continues at coordinate 178,055,088 of NC_091984.1, forward strand.
ACCATATCTAACTCAATCTGGGAAGATACGACACATTCCATGAATTTTAATTATTGTGATGAATAGGATATTAACACTAGATCACAAAATATGTAAATGTTGACATATACTCCATTGTACTCTCACTGTGTATACATTTTCTAAATGTTGCTTTAATCCATGTCGGAATGAAATCAAAAATGTTAACTGCAAACTCATTAGTAAAAAAGCGTTTTGACAAATTGTGTGAAATAGTGAGGACTAAATTATTTCGGACTTCGATTTCTGCTTGTGCTATCTATTTCTGAAATGCAATTAGATTATACATCATGATAAATAGGATGTAAAAGATGGGGGTAATGAGCGCAATGTTATCAATGGCTTTCAGTGCTAAACTGAATCGCTTATCCCCCACACTCACTCACAAAACACACCGCAGCTAACAAATGTATATCATTCTTTATTAAACTAAGGTATCGACGTCACAATTACAAGGTTAAAGGTTTCTGCCACAATGTAAATGGATTTAAGACACTATTATAGGCCAGGCATATGGAAATAGAAAGAAATGCATTGTCAATAACTAAACCCCGTCTTCGAGCATAAACACTGTGAATAACTGTTTGCACCGACTGGGTGGGTTTTCTCTTTCACTCGCAGCCTGATCTCTGAAGGCTTTGCTTGAGTTGAGACCCGAGAGATTCATGTGTGACTCCGCAGGTGTACACTTCGTGTGAGCTCCACTCGGTGGCGGACAGGGTCAGATAACTGCTCACACTGTACGTCTGGTCGGTGTCCCGCACGGCCCGAGTTGTCTGGACACCAGTGTCCGTGATCTTGCCGTCTACGCTCCAGGAAACTTCCACCGACCCCGGAAAAAAGTTATTCACTAAACACACCAGGGTCGCCGCCTTTGCTGCGGAGATCTGATCGAACGATGGCGGGAGAAGCGACACCGAAGGGCTGGACGACTCTCGACCTGCAATGAAAAGGATTGTGTTCATTAAAGCAAGATACTGCAATTGTATAATATATATTACACACACGTACAATGAAACTCTTTGCTCAGTGGTAGCACTCCAGACCTCCTACTCAGAAGTTTGTGGGTGTATGTCCCATGCCAAAGATTGAGCAGTAAATGTCTGCTGACACTCCAGTGCAGTACTGACGCAGTGCTGCACTGGCCGAGATGTAGACTTTTGCATGAGACTTTAAACTGTTTTTAAGCAGCCCGCCGTAGGTATTGTAAAAGATCCCATGGCATTACTTCAAAGAGCAAGCGGTTCTCCCTGGTATCCTGGCCAATATTCATCGCTCAACCAACACAGTAAAACAGATTAGCTGGTGATTTTCACATTGCTGTGCACAAATCGGCTGCGACATTTCCTAACAACAACAGTGACTATACTGCAAAAGTACTTATTTTGCTGTAAAGCATTTCCCTGAGGTCATGAAAGGCGCTCTATAAATGCAAGTTCTTTTTTTCATTTTCTTCCTTAAATCATAGCAACGGAATATAGAACTAATCACATGTTTTGAATCGAAAGACCAGACACTTTACCGTCAATTTGAAGTCTTTCTATGGAAAAATCTAGGATCACTATTCCGAGTATCTCACAAAAATCCTTTCTTTACAAAGAGTTTTACTATTTCATTACATAAAGTACAGAGAGAAATTGTTCCCAAATAAAAAGATTTGCATTTATATAGCGCCTTTCTCGACAACCGGACGTCTCAAAGCATTTTACAACCAACGAAGTACTTTTTAAGTATAGTCACTGTTGTAATGTGGGAAACACAGCAGCCAACTTGCGCACAACAAACTCCCACAAACAGCAATGTGATAATGACCAGATAATCTGTTTCTGTTATGTTGATTCAGGATAAAGGGATAACTCCCCTGCTCTTCTTCGAAAAAATGCCATAGGATTTTTTACGTCCACCTGAGAGAGCAGAGGAGGGTCTCGCTTTAACGTTTCAGCCGAAAGACGGCACCTCTGTCTGTGTACTCAAGTTCCTGGAGTGGGACTGGAACGCATAACCTTCTGATTCAAAGACGAGTGTGCTACCAATGAGCCACAGCTGCCACTGGATGGAAATAAATTAAGATTTAATAAGTGCTACACAACGATTCATTTCAGAGAATAATATTTAAATATTGACTAACATGTGTTTATAAAAGAATGGTGTTCACATACAGAGCAGTAAAATGTTTGCTACTTTGAAAAATATTTTTACATTAACAAAATGCAAAATTGGAAAAAAAATCCTTTGAGGCCGTTTCTGCATGGTTTATGCCAATGGTCGTGCAAGAAATCTGGGAGAAAACCCAGTGGAAATCGTATCTCTTTGTGCTGACCATGCTAGTATTTGCTTACATACCTGTAACTTTTGGTTGAAATCAAAATGATTGGGTGACACTGACACCAATAAAAGGTGGAAGGCAGAAAATAGATGTTTCCAACAGTATTCTAGTTTATCGCTTTACGGGATGAATGGTCGTCAATCCAGCATACCCCATATCAATCCTTACATGTTCCTGTACTTAATTCCACTCAAAATATATATAAATTCACAACCGTGAATTTCGAAATGACTTTTAGATATCGAAGTTCCAACTAGTAAAAAACGGACAGTTGCCAACTTCAGATTAACGTATTGAAGAGTGTTCTCTCTGAACTCTATATGCAATGAAATCACAAACTCATTAAAAAAAAATCGCTACACATAGCGTACCTCTCTCCTGGTGAGTATCCGTACCTGTTTTCGAAGGTATGTCTTGAGCTCGCTGTTAATTTGTGATATTAGATAAGCTCCTGGTGATTATTGCCCTCCTCATACGGAACTAACATCAGTTCAAATTTCTCCGTGCACCAGGAACTATGGGAGGCACCGATATGCTTTATCTCTCTCGCGCTCTCTGTCTTTCTATCCCTCTCTATTTCGCTTTGTCTTTCTCTCTGTTTTTCTCTGGCTCTTTATCGCTCTGTGTGTCTATTTGACTCTCTCTGGTTTTGTATATTTTCTGTTTGTGAGACACTTTTAATTCTAATTTTTAACATCGATTCTGACAATCCTTGAACAATTTCTATTGTTTACTATCTCTGCCCGGAGGGTGAAACTAATAGAATAACCCCCATTATTTGCTTGACGGTTTGAGCATATGTTTGTTTTATATCCCGAATAAAACAATCACTGCTTAAACCATGGTTGTAACCCACAGCACCAATTGTTTAATCTCCCTCGTGTTATTATACTAAAAATCCAAATCAGAATGTATTTGACTATTTCTTGCATAAGAAAAAACAATATTCATTGAACAGAATGAATCAAGTAAAAGTTACTTACTCAGAACAGTCAGCTTGGTGCCTCCACCGAAGGGAAGCACGCCGGACTGCCACCAACCACAATAGTAATCGGCGTCGTCCTCCGGTTCAACACCGCTGATGGTTAAATATGCGGCGTTGGTTGACGATTGACTCCTTCCAGAGAATCGATTAGGAATCCCGGATCCCTTGCTATCACGATTAAGATCATGATAGAGTAGAAATCGAGGACCATTCCCGGGTTTCTGCTGGTACCATCCTATGTCAGAGTTTCCCAAGGTACCCCCAGACACGCTGCAGCTTAATTTAATCGTTCCTTGCGGCGCGACGGATAACGATTGCGGTTGAGTTAATGTAATCTGCGCGTTTGAACCTTTAAAAAGAAGGAGCAATATTATAGGGTGGGCTTCATATGATTAATATCGTCACTTTATATCTTTATAAAACAAAAGACGATTCATAATGAATCCAACGAAACGTTTGCTGAATACTTACAGACTGCGCAAATTATCAGCGTTGTGAGGACACGCACCCACTCGGACATCATGAATTCAGTTAGGATCAGAAACCTCGACAGGTTATAATGTTCACCAGGCTCGCCTTGGCTTATCAATGTTATCAACGAGGGCGTATTATCACGTGTTCCTTAATTATGCAAATGACCGCTGACGTTGCAAACCCCAATTGAGAATTCCAAACTGGAGAAGGGGACTCACGCACAGGATTTATTAATAAGTACTGTAACGTGTTGAAATTTATAATTGTGTAAACAACGTAAATAACTAATTATTTTTGACAAATTCACTCAGGTATATATTTTTGATCTTTCCTTTTGCGCATGTTAGATGTATGCATTAGGAAGCAACTTTAATCACTATTTGCGTCCCTTAAAAGCAATGTTGTTCCAACTGTGCAATGTATAGCGACAATGTTCATTCACTTAAAGATCATTCCGTAGAAATTTAGCTACATTCCTACAGAATATGGCTTGATCGTTACAATGAAATAACTTTTTATGAATTACTCCAAGATGTTAGCACATTGCGGTTCATTTGAGCCTTCACTACCAGCTGCACTAACGCGACAATATCTAAAAGTAAAAGCTTTCATCTAACTTTTACCAAACATTGATCAAAATTTTCCTCAATGCAAACTTCAGATACTTTTAGCAATATATTTTGACACTGGCGGTATTTTTTTTAATTTTCTAACAATTTGGTTTATTCTGGGGTTTGTTATATCTTGTGCGATTTGAAATTACATCGAAATGAATTAATTCGTATTGGGGTGGAGAAATGGACAGATACCTGGCAGATTAAATTTAATGCAGAAAAGTGTGAATTTATTCATTTATGTAGGAAGAATAAGGAGGCGCAACAGAAACTAAATGGTACAATTTTACAGTGGGTGCAGAAACAGAGAAAGCTGGGGATATATTTACACGCGTCTTTGAGATGGTGGGACGTTGAAAAGGCTGTTTAAAAGATTTTAAAAGGTTGAAAAAGTTCATTAATTTCAGAAATTGAGGCATAGAGTACAAAAGCAAGGGAGTATTCAACAATGGTTAACCCCAGCTGGAATATTCTGACCAATTCTAGGCACCACACTTTAGGAAGGATGTCAAGGCCTCAGAGCAGGTGCAGAGGAGATTTACTAGAATGGTGCCAGGGGTGAAATATTTCAATTACGTGGAGAGATTGGAGAAACCGAGGTTGTTCTCCTTAGAGCAGAGAAGGTTAAGGGGAATTTAATAGAAGTGTTAAACATCTTTAAGGGTTTTTATAGCGCAAAAAAGGCGAAAATGTTTCCAGTGGCAGATGGGTCGTAACCAGCGGACTCAAATTTAAAGTATTTGGCAAACGAACCAGAGGCGCCATGAGGAAAAAATCTCACGTATAACCTGTTATAATCTGGAATGCACTGCCTGAAAGCAGATTCTATAATAACTTTCAAGATGGAATTGGATAAATACTTGATGTGGGAAAATGTGCAGTGCGAAAGCTTGCTTCTTTGATCTATCATTCGACAATTGTCTAAAACCACAGGCGTCTTTACATAACGGCCCCATTCATGACATTCATGATCACAGAACATGTCAGACAAGGATATTTGTCTTTATTAGTTGGTTCTCCCTTAAGGCGGAAAGTCCCATACCAATTAACAGGCTGAAAGCAAAGAAAGCATTAAGCAGTTCAGACTAACGTTTCTTCTTATTAGCAACTGCTCACATCCTTACAATTTATTTAAATATTTATGTCACAAATATATCTGATTCTGAAGAGGACGGCACATTTTGAAATGAAGATCAGAGATACAAGTTTGTTGCAACAGGATTAAAAATTAATTACAATAATGTACCATCCTGCGAATATTTATCAGATTATGGGCTAGATTTTACATTTTTGAGCATATCGCCCAAAAATGGGAGCTATTTCCAGCATGGGCGGTAAAAATGGGTTTTCAGATTGCCGGCTTGTCGCCCATTCTCAAAGCACTGAGTCTCCATTTTTGAAATTGGGCGTTACCGCGAGCGATATGAAATGGGCGGTAGCATTAAATCTCACGGACATTCTGCCGTAAAGTGTCTCCGTCCTTAGCAACAGCATGGCAAGGCCCGATTCCCACGATTCAGGAGGTCAAGGGTCATCATGACATGTGCAGAAGAGGAAACAGAGAGAGAGAGGAAGCTGAGAGGGACTGAAGGCATGTGTGGATGTGGTGTGGCTGCTTTGGAAGGAAGGAAGGAGAGTTTAGAACTTTACAGCAAATAGGGAAACAAAAATTAGCTGTTACCAACAACATATTTGCCCAAATTTGGCCTATAATGGAGGGAGAGGAGGAGGAGGCTTCACAGCATGCTGTAGAGACTGACGGTGGAGATAGCAGTGAGGTGGGAGAGCAGCACATTGGAGGGTGCAAAAGAGCGAGGAGGTTTTCAGACGAGGCAAATGCCACACTTCTGCATGAGATCGAGTTACGCTGGGGGGATTTGACACAGGGAGGGCGTGGGAAGCCCACCCCAAAGGCCTACCAGAAGATATGGGCCGAGATAGCAGAGGTGGTCTCGTCAGCGACCAACGAGGTGCGTGAGGGCAACCAATGTCAGAAATGATGGAATGACCTTGTGGGATCTGTGCGAGTAAGTATTACATTTATTTACATTTACTTATGTATTTATATACTTTTATCTGTAACAGTCATGAGTGACGATCAGCAGATGTGAGGTCTTTCACTATTAACAAGGAATGTTTTCCTCAAAGCCTGTGGTCACATAGAAACATAGAAACATCGAAATTAGGTGCAGGATTAGGCCATTCGGCCCTTCAAGCCTGCACCACCATTCAATAAGGTCATGGCTGATCATTCCCTCAGTACCCCTTTCCTGCTTTCTCTCCATACCCCTTGATCCCTTTAGCCGTAAGGGCCAAATCTAGCTCCCTCTTGAATATATCTAATGAACTGGCATCAACAACTTTCTGCGGCAGGGAATTCCACAGGTTAACAACTCTCTGAGTGAAGAAGTTTCTCCTCATCTCAGTCCTACATGGCCGACCCCTTATGCTAAGACTGTGTCCCCTGGTTCTGGACTTTCACAATATCGGGAACATTCTTCCCGCATCTAACCTGTCCAGTCCCGTCAGAATCTTATACATTTCTATGAGATCCCCTCCCATCCTTCTAAACTCCAGTGTATAAAGGCCCAGTTGTTCCAGTCTCTCCTCATATGTCAGTCCAGCCATCCCTGGAATCAGTCTGGTGAACCTTCGCTGCACTCCCTCAATAGCAAGAACGTCCTTCCTCAGATTAGGAGACCAAAACTGAACACAATATTCCAGGTGAGGTCTCACCAAGGCCCCGTACAACTGCAGTGAGACCTCCCTGCTCCTAAATTCAAATCCCCTAGCTGTGGAGGCCAACATACCATTCTTCACCGCCTGCTGTATCTGCATGCCAACTTTCAATGACTGATGAGCCATGACACGCAGGTCTCGTTGCATCTCCCCTTTTCCTAATCTGCTGCCCGTCAGATAATATTCTGCCTTCATGTTTTTGCCCCCAAAGTGGATAACCTCACATTTATCCACTTTATACTGCATCTGCCATGCTTTTGCCCACTCACCTAAGCTGTCCAATCAGCCTACAGCCTCTTAGCGTCCTCCTCACGGCTCACACCACCACCCAGTTTAGTGTAATTTGCAACTTGGAGATATTACACTCAATTCCTTCATCTAAATCATTAATGTATATTATAAAGAGCTGGGGTCCCAGCACTGAGCCCTGTGGCACTCCACTAGTCACTGCCTGCCATTCTGAAAAGGACCCGTTTATCCCAACGCTCTGATTCCTGTCTGCCAACCAGTTCTCTATCCACGTCCTGTCACCTTTTACCGAAGAAACTCTCGACTATGAGGTTTATGCAGAGGCGAAGGGGGGCCACCAGTCCCCAGCACCATCCCTGAATGGAGGAGTGGGTGCTCGCACTTGTGGGGAAGCACACCCGGACAGCCACAGAAGCATCTGCAGACCCTGAAGTGATGCCACGTGAGTAAAGTATACACCATTGTGTCATGTAAATCAATACATGCCACACCCACTCAAATCAGAACAATCATATATGATAGATGATTTCTAAAACCATGTGCTTTTTGATTTTGCAATCTCTTGTGTGGGACCTTGTCAAAAGCCTTTTCAAAGTCCAAATACACCACATCCACTGGTTCTCGCTTGTCCACTCTGCTAGTTACATCCTCAAAAATTTCCAGTAGACTTGTCAAGCATGATTGCCCTTTCATAAATCCATGCTGACTGTGACTGATCCTGTCACTGCTTTCCAAATGCGCTGCTATTTCATCCTTAATAAATGATTCCAACATTTTCCCGACTACTGATGTCATGGTGCATGTCTTTATGTAAAGAATTATAATTATCATAACAATCATGATTACATCTGTCAGTTATGTGTTGTATCAGTCTCTGTGACAATACTTAGCAATGTTATCACGCAATGATCTCATGCCATGTCGTCCTGTTACCTTTTACCGAAGAAACTCTCGACGATGAGGTTTATGCAGAGGCGAAGGGGGGCCACCAGTCCCCAGCAACATCCCTGAATGGAGGAGTGGGTGCTCGCACTTGTGGGGAAGCACACCCGGACAGCCACAGAAGCATCTGCAGACCCTGAAGTGTTGCCACGTGAGTAAAGTATACACCATTGTGTCATGTAAATCAATACATGCCACACCCACTCAAATCAGAACAATCATATATGATAGATGATTTCTAAAATTGTCCTAGAAATAATGCTGGCCTAATGAAAATCATTGCAAGCTCAATGTGTTGATGGTAATGAAATGTGATGTGACGATTTTGATAGCGGTGATGCTTTTGTCATGCATATGCTGTGTGTAGCGCTGGACTCACCTTGTGACCCTAGCACCCACTCCTCCTCTAATATCCTTATTTGTGTTTTGCGGCTCAGCCAGCAGCACGGCCCCAGGCAAGACAACAGACACCAGAAGGTGCGGGTGCGGGTGTAGGGACCGATTCTCCAGACGATCCTACAACTGGTGCTCAGGAGCTCAGATTCTTGCCCGTCAATCAACTGGGTCTGTTCTCCACGGAGGAGAGCGCCGATTTCAAGGAACCTGAATCGCCATGCTCCAGAAGCCATTCCACCTCAACGCCATCTAGTGGGCCTCCAGACATTCTCGCCTCCACTCTGGAGGTACTGGCCCCAAGCACTTCACCACAGGGCACCCCATTTGTCCCCAGGATGACGCCGCCCCCGCAGAGGCCTCATGGACGTGGCAGGTCTGATGGAGAGATGGTACAATTGTCCAGGAGGACTGTAGACATTGTTGACCAGCTCATCGAAGCACTGGGGGGGGGGGGTGGCATTACCCGACAGCTGGCCACCATGACTGAGTACGTTTCATGGATGGCGACAGATATGAACACTGCTGGCACAGGCCTCCCAGTGATCCCGGAGTGTGGCACTCCATCCCTAGGTTCTGCACCACCAATGCGAACGACAGATAAGAGCAAGGACCAAGATCCTGTTTCTGCATCAGAGAATTTTGCCAACTCAGCACTCCCTGCTCCCGTAGCCATGCAACCGCCACATCTGCCTTCATCCCCCGCAGTGAAGCACCACCTAAGGAGCTCCTTGGCCGCTGCTGTAGAGTGAGGAGGGGCAGGGGTAGAGGTGGGAAGAAGGGGAGGGAGGAAGGACAGTGAGGGGCATGTCTACAGGTGATGGCTGTGTTATATCTCCATCTGGGTGTATGCAATTTGTTGTAATGTATGGGGGACGGGACCACCCTCCTGCTTTGCATTTTTATTCTGTGTTGCTGGACATGTTGAACATTTGATTGGTGTCAATGGTGGAAAAAATGGGACATGGGCGTGGACTGGACGTTTTTGCCCGTGATACTTTTGATTTCAGGCCAATGTTGGTAAAAAAATTTTTATTGAACATAACCTTGTTGTGCATTGTCTCAGATAGTTGGACCATTACACACTGGTGCTTCCTTAACATGAAAGCGTTAAATAAAACTTAACTTTAATCAATGTAAACTTTAACTGGCACCAAGGTATTGGGCACCATTGATGTCTGAGCTGCACACACATAGCAGTGTGTCAGCGTTGTCACTCGTAGCAATGTTCTTTCAGGCAAATCGTTCAGATATCAGCTCCTCACGTAAGAGTCTTGCAGCTATGTAGCCACCACAGCCCCTTTCCTGCGGACTGGAGGGGGTCGTGGGCATAGTTGCATAGTCAGCCTGATTGGCTGAACCTAGGTCAGTGTCCAGCCACTCGCCATCCTCTTCCTCTCTCTCATGAGTTGGAGCATCAGTCCCTTCTGCCAATTCTTGGCCCCTCCTGATAGCCACTTTGTGCAGCATGGAGCACACGACCACAAATTTACCTACTTGCTCACGGTTGTATTGTAGCTTCCCTCCTGAGTGGTCCAGACACTTGAAGCACTGTTTAAGCACAGTTATTGTTTTGTGGACCACTTGGCGTGTGTCTCTGTGACTCTGGTTGTATCGCTTCACAGCCGTAGTGTGGGTGTCACACAGGGGGGTCATCAACCAGGTGGCTAAGCTATTCAGTTATCACCAAGCATCCAGCATTGTCCCTGTGGCTGACTCTTAAAGATGTCAGAGACAGCACTCTCACGCAGGGTATGAGCCTCATCAAAGGTGCCTGCACCTTTGGCATTCAGTGCCATTATGATCTGGTTGTGGTTGACAACTAGTTGGACCTTCAGGGAGTGAAATCTTTTTCATTTACGAAAACGCTCTGGGTCCTGAGAAGGTGGCCACGTGACAACATGAGTGCGCTGCATTGCTTCCTGCACATTGGGGAACTTGGCAATGCGGTAGAATGCTCCAGTCCTGTCAGTCTGTGCCTCCGTGCTCATGGGGCAGCTGATAAAATCCATCCTTCTCGCATACAGAGCCTCCTTGTCCTGTCTAATACAGCGATGGGTGGCATGGTGAGACAGAGGGCAAATCTCGACCGCGGAGGCCCAAAAGGAACCACACGCATAGAAAGACAGTGCCGCCGTGACCTTGACCTTGACTGACACTGATGTCCTGATGTGGCCTGATGTGCTCCCATATTTCATTGATCAACACCTTGTGGAAGCGCAGTCTCCGAAGGCAGGAGTGGTCGGACACGTCGAGGCAAGACCTCTTTTCCCTGTACATGTTGGGTGTGTATGGTCTGGCCCTCCTCCTCATTCTTGCATGTCTTAAATTGGGGTCATAATGTTGTGCATCACACATTGAACCATCTGCACTCTGAAGCATCTGTGTATTAATCGATGCAGGCTGAGAAATGGCTGGCCCCATTGCAATGAAAGTATAATAGCAATTGGTCAGAAACAATAATTTCTTCACTAAAATACACCAAGAGTAAACCCCCAATAGTCCAGAGTCTGAAAATATGTCTGTTGAGATGGTCCCTTCACCTGAGAAGAACTCCAGAGTCAATGCAAACTCCCCGAAGTTGAAGCAGCCTTTTGAATGAAGCGACCTGCGATTTTAAAAATGGCGTCCACACTGCTGTGGTTTGTTCAGAAACGTTCCACTTTTTCTGAGCGGTGCTTTGGGCAAGCGATATTGTGGGCGATATGTGTGCGACGTGGTGAAAATTACACTGGGCGAACTCCTGGGTGTTAGTTTTGGAAAATGTGATCTTTACAACAACAAAAAAGTGGGTGGTCGCTATTATTCAATCTCGGCATTTATTCCGTGCGGAATGTAAGGCTGGGCGATATTATGGGCATTGATTTTACCCATTCTGATGATATCACCCAAAAAAAGTGGGCGAGTGGTATTATTTTTTCCCAGCGTTACGCACATAGGGAAAGTAACGCTCAGCAATAAGTTTCCAAAAAATACCCATCAGTCTCCATTTTGTGGCAAAATGGGCGATATATAGATGTTATACGTCTTTCCAGTGGTAAAATTGGCGTTAAGCATGCTAAAATCGAGGAAAGTCTAGTCCTTAGATCCTACTGTGTTTTACTTGTGCGTCATTTGTTATGCCAGAAATGTAACATCACACAGACCCGTTTTATACAAAAAATATCAGTAGCTACAATTATATCCACCAAGCATTAATAAAGCAGTACCTCACATGGGTATTCTTCATTCCAAACCTTATGTGAGGTCTTTCTCTATCACCTGTCAATTATTCTATGAACACGTTAAACGACAATTACCATTACCGTTCGTTCAATAATTGGATGAGGATGAATTAGAAATTTGGCTTTTACCTTTAATTTGTCACAATTTTCATAAATTGGATAACTAATCAATATGAGTAATACGTTTCAGTGTTTCTTTTCAGCCAATTTTACACAGAATGGATTCCCTTCTTAATTTCTGGCTTCATGCTCATACTTGATTTTAATCATTCTAGCATTGGCTACCGTGTCTTTAGCTGCCGAGGCCCGAAGCACTGGAATTCCCTCCTGAAACCTCTCCACCTCCACCTCCCCATCTCTCTCTCATCCTTTAAAACACTCCTTAACAAAGTGTAGCCACCAAGTTTTAAAAATGAGAGGGGTGATAATCCATATCGTAATATCTAGCATGTAGCCACTTAAAGAAAAATTAGGACAGATGACGAAAAATTTGGTCAAAGAATTAGGTTTTAAGGAGTGTTATAAAGGATGAGAGAGAGATGGGGATGTGGAGGTGGAGAGGTTTCAGGAGGGAATTCCAGTGCTTAGGGCCTAAGCAGCTAAAGAGATGGCGGCCAATGCTAGAATGATTAAAATCAAGAATGAGCATAAAGCCAGAAATTAAGAAGGGAATTCCAGAATTTATAGCCGAGGGAGCTGGCAGCATGGTTGGTAGTAGTGGAGCAATGGAAATCGTGGATACACAAGAGGCCAGGACTGAGAAGTGCAAAGATCTCAGATGATTTTAAGGCTGGAGGAGGTACAGAGATTGGGAGGGGCGATGCCATGGAGGGATGTTAAAACAAGAATCATATTTTTTAAATAGAGGCATTGCCACGCCATGAGCCAACATAGGTCAGCAAAGACAGGGATGATGGTTGAATGGGACTTTGTGCTAGTTAGGATGTAAGCAGCGGAGTTCTGAGAACCTAAAGTATATGAATGGTGGAAGTCTGGAGACCAACGAGAAAAGTATTGGAATAGTCAAGTCTAGTGGTAAAAAGGCATGGATGACAGTTTAACAGCAGATAGAAACATAGAAACATAGAAACATAGAAAATAGATGCCAGTGTAGGCCATTCGGTCCTTCGAGCCTGCACCATCATTCAATATGATCATGGCTGATCATGCAACTTTAATACCCTATTCCTGCTTTCCCGCCACACCCCTTGATCCCTTTAGCTGTAAGGGCCACATCTAACTCCCTTTTGAATATATCTAATGAACTGGCCTCAACAACTTTCTGTGGTAGAGAATTCAACAGATTCACAATTCTCTGAGTGAAGAAGTTTCTGCTCAGCTCGGTCCTAAATGGCTTACCCCTTATCCTTAGACTATGACCCATGGTCCTGGACTTCCCCAACATTGGGAATATTCTTCCTGCATCTAACCTGTCCAATCCCATCAGAATGTTATATGTTTCTATGAGATCGCCCCTCATTCTTCTAAATTCCAGTGAATATAAGCCTAGTCGATCCAGTCTTTCTTCATGTGTCAGTCCTGCCATCCCGGGAATCAGTCTGGTGAACCTTCGCTGCACTCCTCCAATGGCAAGAATGTCCCTCCTCAGATTAGGAGACCAAAACTGTACACAATATTCAAAGTGTGGCTTCACCAAGGCCCTGTACAACTGCAGTAAGACCTCCCTGCTCCTATACTCAAATCCCCTAGCTATGAAGGCCAACATGCCATTTGCCTTCTTCACCGCCTGCTGTACCTGCATGCCAACTTTCAATGACTGATGTACCATGACACCTAGGTCTTGTTGCACCTCCCCTTTTCCTAATCTGTCACCATTCAGATAATATTTTTCCTTCCTGTTTTTGCCACCAAAGAGGATAACCTCACATCTATCTACATTATACTGCATTTGCCCACTCACCTAACCTGTCCAAGTCAACCTGCAGCCTCTTAGCATCCTCCTCACAGCTCACACTGCCACCCAGCTTAGTATCATCTGCAAACTTGGAGATATTATATTCAATTCCTTCGTCTAAATCGTTACTGTATGTTGTAAATAGCTGCGGTCCCAGCATTGAACCTTGCGGTACCCCACTAGTGACTGCCTGCCACAAGCTGGGGTGAGGTGGAGTCAGGTGACGTTACGGAGGTGGAAGTAGGCAATTTGGTGATGGTGTGGATATGTGGTCATCTCAACGTTAATGGTGAAACCAACGTTGTGAATGCTCGGCTTTAGCCTCAGACAGTTGCCGGGGAGATGGCTAGAGTCAGTGGCTAGGGAATGGAGTTTGTGGCAGGGATCGAAGACAATATCTTGGGTCTTCCTAATTTTTAGTTGAAGAGTATTTTTGTTCCTCCAGTACTAAATGTCAGAAAAGGTGTGTGACAATTTAGAGACAGTAGAGAGGTCAAGAAAGCTGGTAGTGGTGTAGAGCTGATTGTCGGCAGTGTACTTGTGGAAGCTGACATTGGATGAAGTTGCCAAGGAGCAGCATGTAGATGTGAAATGGGAGGGAGCCAGGGATAGAACTTTGAGGGACTCCAGAGGTAATGGTGCAAAACCGAGAAAAGATGCCATTGCAAGTGATTATCTGGCTATAAGAACATAAGAACATAAGAATTACGAACAGGAGTAGGCCATCTAGCCCCTCGAGCCTGCTCCACCATTCAACAAGATCATGGCTGATCTGGCCGTGGACTCAGCTCCACTTACCCGCCCGCTCCCCGTAACCCTTAATTCCCTTATTGGTTAAAAATCTATCTATCTATGACTTGAATACATTCAATGAGCTAGCCTCAACTGCTTCCTTGGGCAGAGAATTCCACAGATTCACAACACTCTGGGAGAAGAAATTCCTTCTCAACTCGGTTTTAAATTGGCTCCCCCGTATTTTGAGGCTGTGCCCCCTAGTTCTAGTCTCCCCGACCAGTGGAAACAACCTCTCCGCCTCTATCTTGTCTATCCCTTTCATTATTTTAAATGTTTCTATAAGATCACCCCTCATCCTTCTGAACTCCAACGAGTAAAGACCCAGTCTACTCAATCTATCATCATCAGGTAACCCCCTCATCTCCGGAATCAGCCTCGTGAATCGTCTCTGTACCCCCTCCAAAGCTAGTATATCCTTCCTTAAGTAAGGTGACCAAAACTGCACGCAGTACTCCAGGTGCGGCCTCAACAATATCCTATACAGTTGCAGCAGGACCTCCCTCCTTTTGTACTCCATCCCTCTCGCAATGAAGGCCAACATTCAATTCGCCTTCCTGATTACCTGCTGCACCTGCAAACTAACTTTTTGGGATTCATGTACAAGGACCCCCAGGTCCCTCTGCACCGCAGCATGTTGTAATTTCTCCCCATTCAAATAATATTCCCTTTTACTGTTTTTTTTCCAAGGTGGATGAACTCACACTTTCTGACATTGTATTCCATCTTCCAAACCTTAGCCCATTCGCTTAATCTATCTAAATCTCTTTGCAGCCTTTCTGTGTCCTCTACACAACCCGCTTTCCCACTAATCTTTGTGTCATCTGCAAATTTTGGTACACTACACTCTGTCCCCTCTTCCAGGTCATCTATGTATATTGTAAACAGTTGTGGTCCCAGCACCGATCCCTGTGGCACACCACTAACCACCGATTTCCAACCCGAAAAGGACCCATTTATCCCGACTCTCTGCTTTCTGTTCACCAGCTAATTCTCTATCCATGCTAATACATTTCCTCTAACTCCGCGTACCTTTATCTTCTGCAGTAACCTTTTGTGTGGCACCTTATCGAATGCCTGTTGAAAATCTAAATACACCACATCCATCGGTACACCTCTATCCACCATGCTCGTTATATCCTTAAATAATTCCAGTAAATTAGTTAAACATGATTTCCCCTTCATGAATCCATGCTGCGTCTGCTTGATTGCACTATTCCTATCTAGATGTCCCGCTATTTCTTCCTTAATGATAGTTTCAAGCAGTTTCCCCACTACAGATGTTAAACTAACCGGCCTATAATTACCTGCCTTTTGTCTGGCCCCTTTTTTAAACAGAGGCGTTACATTAGCTGCGTTCCAATCTGCTGGTACCTCCCCAGAGTCCAGAGAATTTTGGTAGATTATAACGAATGCATTTGCTATAACTTCTACCATCTCTTTTAATACCCTGGGATGCATTTCATCAGGACCAGGGGACTTGTCTACCTTGAGTCCCATTAGCCTGTCCAGCACTACCCCCCTAGTGATAGTGATTGTCTCAAGGTCCTCCCTTCCCACATTCCTGTGACCAGCAATTTTTGGCATGGTTTTTGTGTCTTCCACTGTGAAGACCGAAGCAAAATAATTGTTTAAGGTCTCAGCCATTTCCACATTCCCCATTATTAAATCCCCCTTCTCATCTTCTAAGGGACCAACATTTACTTTAGTCACTCTTTTCCGTTTTATATATCTGTAAAAGCTTTTACTATCTGTTTTTATGTTTTGCGCAAGTTTACCTTCGTAATCTACCTTTCCTTTCTTTATTGCTTTCTTAGTCATTCTTTGCTGTCGTTTAAAATTTTCCCAATCTTCTATTTTCCCACTAACCTTGGCAACCTTACACGCATTGGTTTTTAATTTGATACTCTCCTTTATTTCTTTGGTTATCCACGGCTGGTTATCCCTTCTCTTACTGCCCTTCTTTTTCACTGGAATATATTTTTGTTGAGCGCTATGAAAGAGCTCCTTAAAAGTCCTCCACTGTTTCTCAATTGTGCCACCGTTTAGTCTGTGTTTCCAGTCTACTTTAGCCAACTCTGCCCTCATCCCACTGTAGTCCCCTTTGTTTAAGCACAGTATGCTCGTTTGAGACACTATTTCCTCATCCTCAATCTGTATTACAATTTCGACCATACTGTGATCACTCATTCCGAGAGGATCTTTTACTAGGAGATCGTTTATTTTTCCTATCTCATTGCACAGGACCAGATCTAAGATAGCTTGCTCCCTTGTAGGTTCTATAACATACTGTTCTAAGAAACAATTCCGTATGCATTCTATGAATTCCTCCTCCAGGCTACCCCGTGCGATTTGATTTGACCAATCGATATGTAGGTTAAAATCCCCCATGATTACTGCCGTTCCTTTTTCACATGCCTCCATTATTCCCTTGATTATTGCCCTCCCCACCGTGAAGTTATTATTTGGGGCCTATAAACTACACCCACCAGTGACTTTTTCCCCTTACTATCTCTAATCTCCACCCACAATGATTCAACATTTAGAGCCTATATCGTCTCTCACAACTGCCCTGATATCAGCCTTTATTAACAGAGCTACCCCACCTCCTTTCCCTTCTTGTCTATCTTTCCGAATCGTCAGATACCCCTGCATGTTTAATTCCCAGTCTTGGCCACCCTGCAACCACGTGTCTGTAATGGCCACCAAATCATACCCATTTGTAATGATTTGTGCCGTCAACTCATTTACTTTATTTCGAATGCTGCGTGCGTTTAGGTAGAGTGTTTTAATACTAGTTTTTAAACCATGATTTTTAGTTTTGACCCCTCCTGCAGCCCCTTTATATTCAGTGGCCCTTTTTGTTTTTTTGCCTTGGGTTTCTCTGCCCTCCACTTTTACTCATCTCCTTTCTGTCTTTTGCTTTTGTCTCCTTTTTGTTTCCCTCTGTCTCCCTGCATTTGGTCCCATCCCCCTGCCATATCAGTTTAACTCCTCCCCAACAGCACTAGCAAACACTCCCCCTCAGACATTGGCTCCGGTCCTGCCCAGGTGCAGACCATCCGGTTTGTACTAGTCCCACCTCCCCCAGAATCGGTTCCAATGCCCCAGGAATTTGAATCCCTCCCTACTGCACCACTGCTCAAGCCACGTATTCATAAGAACATAAGAATATAAGAACATAAGAATTAGAACAGGAGTAGGCCATCTAGCCCCTCGAGCCTGCTCCGCCATTCAATAAGATCATGGCTGATCTGGTCGTGGATTCAGCACCACTTACCCGCCCTCTCCCCGTAACCCTTAATTCCCTTATTGGGTAAAAATCTATCTATCTTTGACTTGAAAACATTCAATGAGCTAGCCTCAACTGCTTCCTTGGGCAGAGAATTCCACAGATTCACAACCCTCTGGGAAAAGAAATTATTTCTCAACTCGGTTTTAAATTGGCTCCTCCGTATTTTGAGGCTGTGCCCCCTAGTTCTAGTCTCCCCTACCAATGGAAACAACCTCTCTGCCTCTATCTTGTCTATCCCTTTCATGATTTTAAATGTTTCTATAAGACCACCCCTCATCCTTCTGAACTCCAAGGAGTAAAGACCCAGTCTACTCAATCTATCATCATAAGGTAACCCCCTTATTTCTGGAATCAGCCTAGTGAAACGTCTCTGTACCCCTTCCAAAGCTAGTATATCCTTCCTTAAGGTGACCAAAACTGCACGCAGTACTCCAGGTGCGGCCTTACCAATACCTTAGACAGTTGCAGCAAGACCTCCCTGCTTTTGTACTCCATCCCTCACGCAATGAAGGCCAACATTCCATTCGCCTTCCTGATTACCTGCTGCACCTGCAAACTAACCTTTTGGGATTCGTGTACAAGGACCCCCAGGTCCCTCTGTACCTTAGCATGTTGTAATTTCTCCCCATTCAAATAATGTTCCCTTTTACTGTTTTTTTTCCCAAGGTGGATGACCTCACACTTTCCAACATTGTATTCCATCTGCCAAACCTTAGCCCATTCGCTTAACCTATCCAAATCTCCTTGCAGCCTCTCTGAGTCCTCTACACAACCCGCTTTCCCTCTAATCTTAGTGTCATCTGAGCTATCCTGCGACTCCTACTCTGACTAGCACGTGGCACTGGTAGCAATCCTGAGATTACTACTTTTGAGGTCTACTATGAAATGATAGATGAGAATGGAACCAGGCGAGGGCAGCTGGTTGTGGCTGACAGGCGTTAGAGAAGGGTGGTGTGGTCAGTCATGTCAAAAACTGCAGAAAGATCGAGAATGATGAGTAGGGATGGGTTAACATGATCACAGTCACATAGGCTGTAATTTACAACGTTGACATGGGCTGTTTTAGTACTGTGGCAGGGGCAGAAACCTGATTTGAGGGAATCAAACATGGACTTGCATGAAAGATGGCCACAGGTTTGCGAAGCAAAAAGGGAGACTGGAGATGGAGTGAATATTTTGCAGGATAGAGAGCTCAAGGCTGGGTAATTTTTAGGTGAGGGGAGTTGACGGCAGATTTGAAGGGTCGGAGGAAAATACCTGAGGAGGGGGATCCATTAACATGGGGGCCAGGAAGAGAAGTTGGGTGGTCAGCAGTTTAGTGGCAATAGAGACCAGGGAGCAGAAGGTTGGTCTCATGGTCCAGATGAGCAATGGGAGGACTTAGCATGGAATGGTTGCAGTACAGAAGGAGGTCATTCGGCCTGTCGAGCTCGCACCGGCTCTCTGCAAGAGCCCTTCAGCTAATCCCACTCCCTTGCCCTTTCCTCATAGCCCTGCAATGTTTTCCTTCAGGCATTTATCTAATTCCCTTTTGAAAGCCACGACTGAATCTGCTGCCACCACCATTTTAGGCAGTTTATTCCAGATTGTAACCATTCGCTGTGTAAAAACTTTTTCCTCATGTTGTATTTGGTTCTTCTGTCAATCATGTTAAATCTGTGTTCTCTAGTTCTCTATACTTCCACCAATGGGAACAGTTTATCTCTATCTACTCTGTCGAGACCCCTCACGATTTTGAACATCTCTATTAAATCTTCTCTTAAACTTTGCTGCTCTAAGGAGAACAACCCCAGCTTCTCCGGTCAATCAACATAACTGAAGTTCCTCATCCCTGGAAAAATTATTTTCTGCTCCCCCCCCACCCCCCGCCCCAAACCCTTCACATCCTTCCTAAAGTGCAGTGCCCAGAATTGGACACAATACTCAAGTTGAGGCCGAACCAGTGTTATATAAAGGTTCATTGTAAATTCTTGATTTTGTACTCTATGCCTCTATCTATAAAGCCCAGGATGCCATATGCTTTTTTAACTGCTTTCTCAACATGCTTTGCCACATTCAACGATTGGTGCACATATACCCCCAGGACACACACCCACTTTAGAATTGTACCCTTTAGTTTATATTGCTTCTCCTCATTCTTCCTATCAAAATGTATAACGTCACATTTTCTGCACCAAATTTCCATCTGCCAAGTGTTTACACAACCCACTAGCCTGCCTATGGCCCCTTGAAATCTATCACTATCCTCCTCACTGTTCGCTATAGTTCCAAGTTTTGTGCCATCTGCAAATTTTGAAATTGTGCCCTGTACACCCAAGTCTAAGTCATTAATGCATATCAAGAAAAGCAACCCATGGGGAATAATACCACTGCATACGTTCCTCCAATCTGAAAAACAATGTTCACCGCTACTCTCTGATTCCTATAACTTGGCCAATTTTATAGCCATGTTGCCACTGTCCCTTTTATTCCATGGGCTTCAGCTTTGCTGGCAAGACTATTATGAGGCACTTTATCAAACGCCTTTTGGAAGTCCATGTACACATCAAACGTATTGCCTTCATCAACCCTCTCTGTTGCTTCATTAAAAACTCAATCAAGTTAGTTAAACACGATTTTCCTTTCACAGATCCGTGCTGGCTTTCCTTAATTCATTCATCTCTGTCCCTGATCGTCGTTTATAAAAGCTTCCACACTACGAGGTTAAACTGACTGCCCTGTAGTTGCTGGGTTTATCCTTACAGCCTTTATTGAACAAGAGTGTAACTTTTGCAATTCTGCAGTCCCCTGGCACCAACCCTGTATCCAAGGAGGATTGCAAGTTTATTGCCTGTACCTTCGCAATTTCCATTCTTACTTCTCTCAGCTTCCTAAGATGCATCCCATCCTCTACTGGAGACTTATCTACCTTCAGTATAGCCAGCCTTTCTAGTACCAAATCTCGAGTACCAAATATTTTGTATCAGTCTTTATGGTGGAGGACACTTAAAATATTCCAATAATAGATAGTCTAGGGGCTATAGGGGGAGGAGGAAATTAAGACAATCACAATCACTAAGGTGGTGGTACTCAGTAAAATAATGGAGTAAAGCCAGATAAATCCCTGGATCTGATGGCTTGCATCCTAGGGTCTTAAGAGAAGTAGCGGCATGGATTGTGGATGCATTGGTTGTAATTTACCAAAATTCTCTGGATTCTGGGGAGGTTCCAGCAGATTGGAAAACTGCAAATGTAATGCCCCTATTTAAAAAAGGAGGCAGACAAAAAGCAGAAACTATAGACTAGTTAGCCTAACATCTGTGGTTGGGAAAATGTTGGAGTCCATTATTAAAGAAGCAGTAGCAGGACATTTAGAAAAGCAAAATTCGGTCAGGGAGAGTCAGCATGGATTTATGAAGGGGAAGTCATCTTTGCTGGAGTTTTTGAGGATGTAATCAACAGGGTGGATAAAGGAGAATCAATGGATGTGGTATATTTGGAATTCCAGAAGGCATTTGACAAGATGCCACATAAAAGGGGTTACTGTACAAGATAAAAGTTTACGGGGTTGGGGGTAACATATTAGCATGGATAGAGGATTGGCTAACTATCAGAAAACAGAGAGTCGGGATAAATGGTTCATTCTCTGGTTGGCAACCAGTAACTAGTGGGGTGCTGCAGGGATCAGTGCTGGGACCCCAACTATTTACAATCTATATTAATGACTTGGAGGAAGGGACCGAGTGTAACGTAACCAAGTTTGCTGATGATACAAAGATAGGAGGAAATGCAATGTGTGAGGAGGACACAAGAAATCTGCAAAAGGACATAGACAGGCTGAGTGAGTCGGCAGAAATTTTGAAGATGGAGTATAATGTTGGAAAGTGTGAGGTCATGCACTTTGGCTGAAAAAAATCAAAGAGCAAGTTATTATTTAAATGGAGAAAGATTGCAAAGTGCCGCAAAGCGGGACCTGGGGGTACCTGTGCATAAAACACAAAAGGGTAGTATGCAGGTACAGCAAGTGATCAGGATGGCCAATGGTATCTTGGCATTTATTGCAAAGGGGATGGAGTATAAAAGCAGGGAAGTCTTGCTACAGCTATATAAGGTATTGGTGAGGCCACACCTGGAATACTGCATGCAGTTTTGGTTTCCATATTTACGAAAGGATATACTTGCTTTGGAGGCAGTTCAGAGAAGGTTCACTAGATTGATTCCGGGGATGAGGGGGTTGACTTATGAGGAAAGGTTGAGTAGGTTGGGCCTTTACTCATTGGAATTCAGAAGAATGAGAGGTGATCTTATCGGAACGTATAAGATTATGAGGGGGCTTGACAAGATGGATGCAGAGGGGATGTTTCCACTGATGGGGGAGACTAGAACTAGAGGGCATAATCTTAGAATAAGAGGCCGTCCATTTAAAACAGAGATGAGGAGAAATTTCTTCTCTCAGAGGATTGTAAATCTGTGGAATTCGCTGCCTCAGAGAGCTGTGGAAGCTGGAACATTGAATAAATTTAAGACAGAAATAGACAGTTTCTTAAACAATAAGGGGATAAGGGATTATGGGGAGCGGGTGGGGAAGTGGAGCTGAGTCCATGATCAGATCAGCCATGATCTTATTGAATGGAGGAGCAGGCTCTAGGGGCTGTATGGCCTGCTCCTGTTCCTATTTCTTGTCTTCTTACGTTCTTATGTTTATCAATTTTTATCCCATCCAGGATTCCATCTACCTCCTATTTCACTATGACTTTGACAGCATCTTTTTCCTTATTAAAGATTAATGCAAAGTATTCAATTTGTACGTCAGCCATGCCCTTGTCTCCATGTATAGGTCTGCATTTTGGTCCATAATTGGCACCACCCCTCCTCTTACTACCGGTTTATTATTTATATGCCCATGGAAGAGATTTGGATTCCCTTTTATGTTAGCTGCCAGTCTATTCTCATACTCTCTCTTTGCCCGCTTTATTTCCTTTTTCACTTCCCCTCTCTTTCGTCATCTCAGAATTCTTTGTGGAAATGTACCTCGACCATCCCTGACTCATCGCCTCTTTAAAGGCAGCCCACCTTTCAATTACAGATTTGCCTGACAATCTTTGATCCCAATTTACCCAGGTCAGATCCATTCTCACCCCTCTGATTTTGACCTTCCTCCAATTAAGTATTTTTTCTCTCGATTGCTCCCTGTCCTTTTCCATATCTAATCTAAACCTTATGATACTGTGATCACTGTTCCCTAAATGGTCTCCTATTGACACTTGTTCCACTTGACCCAACTTATACCCCAGAACCAGATCCAGCAATGCCTCCTTCCTCGTTGGGCCAGAAACCTACTGATCAAGAAAGTTCTACTGAACACACTTCAGAAATGTTCCCCCTCTCTTCCCTTTAGAGTATTACTATCCCAGTCTATATTAGGATACTTGAAGTCCCTCATTATCTATGCTATATCGTTCTTGCATCTCTCTGTGATTTCTCTGCAAATTTACTCCTCCATATCCTTCCCACTCATTGGTGGCCTATAGACTACACCTAGTACTGTAATGACACCTCTACTATTTCTTAAATTTAAACAAAAAGATTATGTCCTTGAGCCCACCAGGACATCGATTCTCTATAGCACTGTAATATTCTACTTAATCAATACTGCTTCATTTTTTTCCATGTGGGGAGACAGGAGAGAAACTAGTGAAATTTCTGACTTCAGGGTTATGCCAGAGCGGAACCTTAGTTGAAGTTTGTCATGGTGGACTAGGGGAAGGCAGTGAAGCAGCAGAGACAGGTGAATGGATAGTCTCAATCTTAGTGACAAAGAAGTCCATGAGCTCCTCGCACTTGTTGTTGGATGAAGGGTGGAGGAGGCAGAGAAGGGCGATTTAAGAAGGCACGTGAAGAGCATGGTGGGGCAAATTTGGTTGCTGCTCATTTGGAGACATTGATGAGTGTCTCGATGAGGCCTTCAGAGGATGCCAAGAGAGGAACAGAGGTTTTGTGTAAGCTTATCTAAAAGAGAGTCAAGCCTGTCATGGCGACAGGAGAGCAGCAACTTCGTGGAGTCCTGAATGGTTGGGTAGGCATTTGGGAGGACAGAGTATCCTAGAAGAGAGGAAGTAAAGAAGGCATGTTGACAGAAGAATGGGGCCTAGGAGATGTAAGAGAAAAGAAGCTATAAGGGAGAAAATGTAGAAATAGAAGTGATGGGCCAGCGGGGAAACGAGGACGCTGAGTGTGACGTCGACAGGACTATAAAGGCCCGACAGGAGCGTCGGCAGTTCGGAGAGGCCAGCGGGGAAACGAGGACGCTGAGTGGGACATCGACAGCACTATATAGGCCCAACAGAAGCGTCGGTAGTTCGGAGAGGCCAGCGGGGAGTCGAGGAGGCAGAGCGAGACGTTGAGAGGCCTATAAAGGCCCAACAGGAGTGTCCGCAATTCGGAGAGGCCAGCGGGGAGTCGAGGAGGCAGAGCGGGACATCGAGAGGCTTACAGAGGCCAGCTGGTGCAGCTACAGCAGGGAGAGAAGGCAAAAAAGAAGTAGAAAGAAATCGAAAGGTGACGTCACAGCCAAGAGGGTAAGTGATTGGCTCGTGATTGGTAAGTAGTTTTTCTTTTTCTCTTCTTTATCAGTAAGTAGCATTTAACATTGTTGTTGCCAAATTAAGTTTATCTCGGGGTTAAGTCATGGCAGGAGAGCTCGGACAGGTGTTATGCTCTTCCTGCACTATGTGCGGTCAGGGACGCTTCCGGTGTCCCTGATGACTACATGTGCGGGAAGTGTGCCCGGCTGCAGCTCCTGACGGATCGCATTGCGGCACTGGAGCTGTGGGTGGATTCACTCTGGAGCTTGCACGATGCTGAGAATGACGTGAATAGCACATTTAGTGAGTTGGTCTTACCGCAGGTGAAGGGTACACAGCCAGATAGGGAATGGGCCAACCAACAGGAAGAGCAGTACACGGAAGGTAGTGCAGAGGTCCCCTGCGGTCATCCCGCTACAAAACAGATACACCACTTTAGATACTGTTGAGCGGGCTGATTCATCAAGGGAGGGCAGCAGCAGCCAAGTTCATGGCACCATGGCTGGCTCTGCTGCACAGGAGGGCAGGAAAAAGAGGGGAGAGCTATAGTGATGGGGATTCAATTGTAAGTGGAATAGATAGACGTTTCTGCAGCCGCAACCGAGACTCCAGGATGGTATGTTGCCTCCATGGTGCAAGGGTCAAGGATGCCTCAGAGCGGGTGCAGGACATTCTGAAAAGGGAGGGTGAACAGCCAGTTGTCGTGGTGCATATAGGTACCAACGATATAGGTAAAAAATGTGATGAGGTCCTACAAGATGAATTTAGGGAGCTAGGAGCTAAATTAAAAGGTAGGACCTCAAAAGTAGTAATCTCAGGATAGCTACCAGTGCCATTGCTAGTCAGAGTAGGAATCGCAGGATAGCTCAGATGAATACGTGGCTTCAGGAGTGGTGCAGAAGAGAGTGATTCACATTCCTGAGACATTGGAACCGGTTCTGGGGGAGGTGGGACCAGTACAAACCGGACGGTCTGCACCTAGGCAGGACCGGAACCAATGTCCTAGGGGGAGTGTTTGCTAGTGCTGTTGGGCAGGAGTTCAACTAATATGGCAGGGGGATGGGAACCTATGCAGGGAGACAGAGAAAAGTAGAATGGGGGCAGAAGCAAAAGATCGAAAGAAGAGAAGTAAAAGTGGAGGGCAGCGAAACCTAAGGCAACAAGCAAAAAGGGCCACATTACAGCAAAATTTTAAAGGGTCAAAGTGTGTTAGAAAGTCAAGCCTGAAGACTCTGTGCCTCAATGCGAGGAGTATTCGGAATAAAGTGGACGAATTAACTGCGCAGATAGCAGTTAATGGCTATGATGTAATTGGCATCACAGAGTCATGGCTCCAGGGTGAACAAGGCTGGGAACTCAAAATCCAGGGGTATTCAACATTTAGGAAGGATAGACAGAAAGGAAAAGGAGGTGGGGTGGCATTGCTGGTTAAAGAGCAAATTAATGCAATAGTAAGGAAAGACATTAGCTTGGATGATGTGGAATTGGTATGGATGGAGCTATGGAATACCAAGGGGCAGAAAACGCTAGTGGGAGTTGTCTACAGACCACCAAACAGTAGTAGTAAGGTTGGGGACAGTATCAAACAAGAAACATAGAAACATAGAAACATAGAAAATAGGTGCAGGAGTAGGCTATTCGGCCCATCGAGCCTGCACCGCCCTTCAATAAGATCATGGCTGATCATTCCCTCAGTACCCCTTTCCTGCTTTCTCTCCATACCCCTTGATCCCCTTAGCCGTAAGGGCCATATCTAACTCCCTCTTGAATATATCCAATGAACTGGCATCAACAACTCTCTGCGGCAGGGAATGCCACAGGTTAACAACACTCTGAGTGAAGAAGTTTCTCCTCATCTTAGTCCTAAATGGCCTACCCCTTATTCTCAGACTGTGTCCCCTGGTTCTGGTCTACCCCAAAATCGGGAACATTCTTCCCGCATCTAACCTGTCCAGTCCTGTCAGAATCTTATACGTTTCTATGAGATCCCTTCTCATTCTTCTAAACTCAAGTGAATAAAGGCCCAGTTGATCCAGTCTCTCCTCACATGACAGTCCAGCCATCCCTGGAATTAGTCTGGTGAACCTTCGCTGCACTCTCTCAATAGCAAGAACATCCTTCCTCAGATTAGGAGTCCAAAACTGAACACAATATTCCAGGTGAGGCCTCACTAAGGCCCTGTACAACTGCAGTAAGACCTCCCTGCTCCTATACTCAAATACCCTGGCTATGAAGGCCAACATAACCATTTGCCTTCTTCACCGCATGTTGTACCTGCATGCCAACCTTCAATGACTGATATATCATGACACCCAAGCCTTGTTGCACCTCCCCTTTTCCTAATCTGCTGCCATTCAGATAATATTCTGCCTTCGTGCCTTTGCCCCCAAAATGGATAACCTCACATTTATCCACATTATACTGCATCTGCCATGGATTTTCCCACTCACCTCACCTGTCCAAGTCATCCTGCAGCCTCTTAGCATCCCCCTCACAGCTCACACCGCCACCCTGTTTAGTCTCATCTGCAAACTTGGAGATATTACATTAAATTCCTACATCCAAATCGTTAATCAATATTGTAAAGAGCTGAGGTCCCAGCACTGAGCCCTGCGGCACTCCAATACTCACTGCCTGCCATTTCTGAAAAGGACCTGTTTATCCCGACTCTCGGCTTTGTGTCTGCCAACCAGTTCTCTATCCACGTCAGTACATTACCCCCAATACCATGCGCTTTGACTTTGCACACCAATGTCTTGTGCGGTACCTTGTCAAAAGCCTTTTGAAAGTCCAAATACATCACATTCACTGGTTCTCCCTTGTTCACTCTACTAGTTACATCCTCAAAAAATTCCAGAAGATTCGTCAAGCATGATTTCCCTTTCATAAATCCATGCTGACTTGGACCGATCCTGTCACTGCTTTTCAAATGCACTGCTGTTTCATCCTTTATGATTAATTCCAACATTTTCCTCACTACTGATGTCAGGCTCACTGGTATATAATTACCTGTTTTCTCTCGCCCTCCTTTTTTAAAAAGTGGTGTTACATTAGCTACCCTCTGGTCCATAGGAACTGATCCAAAGTCGATAGACTGTTGGAAAATGATCACCAATGCATCCACTATTTCTAGGGCCACTTCCTTAAGTACTCTGGGATGCAGACTATCATCCCCATCAATTTCCCTAACACAATTTCCCACCTAATAAGGTTATCCCTCAGTTCCTCCTTTTCACTAGACCCACTGTCCCCTAGTACAGTTGGAAGGTTATTTGTGACTTCCTTCGTAAAGATGGAACCGAAGTATTTGTTCAATTGGTCTGCCATTTCTTAGTTCCCCATTATAAATTCGCCTGAAACCAACTGCAAGGGCCCTACATTTGTCTTCACTAATCTTCTTCTCTTCACATATTTATAGAAGCTTTTGCAGTCAGTTTTTATGTTCCCTGCAAGCTTCCACTCATACTCTATTTTCCCCCTCTTAATTAAACCCTTAGTCCTCCTCTGTTGAATTTGAAATTTCTCCCAGTCCTCATGTGTGTTACTTTTTCTAGCCAATTTATATGCCTCTTCCTTGGTTTTAACACTATCCTTAATTTATCTTGTTCGCCACGGTTGAGCCACCTTCCACGTTTTATTTTTACTCCAGACAGGGATGTACAATTGCTGAAGTTCATCCATGTGATCTTTAAATGTTTGCCATTGCTTATCCACCATCAACACTTTAAGTATCCTTGGTCAGTCTATTCTAGCCAATTCACGCCTCATACCGTCGAAGTTACCGTTCCTTAAGTTCAGGACCCTAGTTTCCGAATTAACTGTGTCACTCCCCATCTTAAGAAATAATTCTACCATATTATGGTCACTCTTCCCCAAGGGGCCTCGCATAACAAGATTGCTAATTAGTCCCTTCTCATTACACATCACCCAGTCTAGGACGGCCAGCTCTCTCGTTGGTTCCTCGACATATTGGTCGAGAAAACCATCCCTAACACTCCAGGAAATCCTCCTCCACTGCATTACTACCAGTTTGGTTAGCCCAATCAATATGTAGATTAAAGTCGCCCATGATAATTGCTGTACTTTATTGCACACATCCCTTATTCCTTGTTTGATGCTGTCCCCAACCTCACTACTACTGTTTGTTGGTCTGTACACAACTCCCACTAGCGTGTTCTGCCCTTTGGTATTCCGCAGCTCCACCCATACCGCTTCCACATCATCCAGGCTAATGTCCCTCCTTACTATTGCATTAATTTTCTCTTTAACCAGCAACGCCACCCCGCCGCCTTTTCCTCTATGCCTATTCTTCCTAAATGTTGAATAGCCCTGGATGTTGAGTTCCCAGCCTTGGTCAACCTGGAGCCAAGTCTCCATGATGCCAATTACATCATATCCATTAACTGCTGTCTGCGCAGTTAATTCATCGACCTTATTCCGAATACTCCTCGCATTGAGGCACAGAGCCTTCAGGCTTGTCTTTTTAACACACTTTGTGCCTTTCGAATTTTGCTATAATGTGGCCCTTTTTGTTTTTTGCCTTGGGTTTCTCTGCCCTCCACTTTTACTATTCTCTTTTCTATCATTTAGGGATGCATGCAATAAAGGTACAGCAGTTATCATGGGTGACTTTAATCTACATATTGTTTGACCTAACCAAACTGGTAGCAATGCGGTGGAGGAGGATTTCCTGGAGTGTATTAGGGATGGTTTTGTAGACCAATATGTCGAGGAACCAACCAGGGAGCTGACCATTCTAGACTGGGTGATGTGTAATGAGAAATGACTAATTAGCAATCTTGTTGTGCGAGACCCCTTGGGGAAGAGTGACCATAAAATGGTAGAATTCTTTATTAAGATGGAGAGTGACACAGTTAATTCAGAAACTCGGGTACTGAACTTAAGGAAAGGTAACTTCGATGGTTTGAAGCATGAATTGCCTAGAATAGACTGGCAAATGATTCTTAAAGGGTTGACGGTGGATAGGCAATGGCAAACATTTAAAGATCACATGGATGAACTTCAGCAATTGTACATACCTGTCTGGAGTAAACATAAAATGGGGACGGTGGCTCAGGGAAATTAATGATAGTTTAAATCCAAGGAAGAGGCATATAAATTGGCCAGAAAAAGCAGCAAACCTGAGGACTGGGAGAAATTTAGAATTCAGCAGAGGAGGACTAAGGGTTTAATTGGGGGGGGGGGGGAAAGAATACGAGGGCAAGCTGTCAGGGAACATAAAACTGACTGCAAAAGCTTCTATAGATATGTGAAGAGAAAAAAATTAGTGAAGACAAACATAGGTCCCGGGCAGTCGGATTCAGGTGAATTTATAATGGGGAACAAAGAAATGGCAGACCAATTGAACACATACTTTGGTTCCATCTTCAGGAAGGAAGACACAAATAACCTTCCGAATGTACTAGGGGACCGAGGGTCTAGTGAGAAGGAGGAACTGAAGGATATCCTTATTAGGCAGGAAATTGTGTTAGGGAAATTGATGGGATTGATGGCCGATAAATCCCCTGTGCCCGGTAGTACTCAAGGAATTAGCCCTAAAAATAGTGGATTCATTGGTGATCATTTTCCAACAGTCTATCAACTCTGGATTGGTTCCTATGGACTGGGGGACAGCTAATGTAACACCACTTTTTAAGAAAGGAGGGAGAGAGAAAACAAGTCAGCATGCATTAATGAAAGGGAAATCATGCTTGACAAATCTTCTAGAATTTTTTGAGGATGTAACTGGTCGAGTGGACAAGGGAGAACCAGTGGATGTGCTGCATTTGGACTTGCAAAAGGCTTTTGACAAGGTCCCAGACAAGAGATTGGGGTGCAAAAGTAAAGCACATGGTATTGGGGGTAATATACTTACATGGATAGAGAACTGGTTGGCAGACAGGAAGCAGAGAGTCATGATAAATGGGTCCTTTTCTGAATGGCAGGCAGTGACTAGTGGGGTGCCACAGGGCTCAGTGCTGGGACCCAAGCTATTTACAATATACATTAATGATTTGGATGAGGGAATTGAGTGTAATATCTCCAAGTTTGCAGATGGCGCTAAGCTGGGTGGCGGTGTGAGCTGTGAGGAGGACGCTAAAAGGCTGCAGGGTGACTTGGACAGATCAGGTGAATGGGCAAACGCGTGGCAGATGCAGTATAATGTGGATAAATGTGAGGTTATCCACTTTGGTGGCAAAAATACGAAGGCAGATTATCTGAATGGTGGCAGATTAGGAAAAGGGGAGGTGCAACGAGACCTGGGTGTCATGGTACATCAGTCATTGAAATTGACATGCAGGTACGGCAGGCGGTGAAGAAGGCAAATGGCATGTTGATCTTCATAGCTAGGAGATTTGAGTATAGGAGCAGGGAGGTCTTACTGCAGTTGTATAGGGCCTTAGTGAGGCCTCAACTGGAATATTGTGTTCAGTTTTGGTCTCCTAATCTGAGGAAGGACGTTCTTGCTATTGAGGGAGTGCAGCGAAAGTTCAGCAGACTGATTCCAGGGATGGTAAGACTGACATATGAGGAGAGACTGGATCGACTGTATTCACTGGAGTTTAGAAGGATGAGAGGGGATCTCATAGAAATATCCCCGGGGCCTGATGGTCTGCATCGCAGATTACTTAAGGAAGTGGCCCTAGAAATAGTGGATACATTGGTGATAATTTTCCAACAGTCTATCGATTCTGGATCAGTTCCTATGGACTGGAGGGTAGCTAATGTAACACCACTTTTTAAAAAGGGAGGGAGAGAGAAAGCAGGTAATTATAGGCCGGTTAGCCTGACATCAGTGGTGGGCAAAATGTTGGAATCAATTATTAAGGATGAAATAGCAGCGCATTTGCAAAGCAGTGACAGGATCGGTCCAAGTCAGCATGAATTGATGAATGGGAAATCATGCTTGACAAATCTTCTAGAAGTTTTTGAGGATGTAACTCGTAGAGTGGACAAGGGAGAACCAGTGCATGTGGTGTATTTGGACTTTGAAAAGGCTTTTGACAAGGTCCCACACAAGAGATTGGTGTGCAAAATCAAAGCACATGTATTGGGGGTAATATACTGACATGGATAGAGAACTGGTTGGCAGACAAAAAGCAGATGTCGGGATAAACGGGTCCTTTTCAGAATGGCAGGCAGTGTCTAGTGGAGTGCCGCAGGGCTCAGTGCTGGTACCCCAGCTGTCTATAATATACATCAATGATTTGGATGAAGGAATTGAGTGTAATATCTCCAAGTTTGCAGATGACCATGTCAGCTGTGAGGGAGATGCTAAGAGGCTGGAGGATGACTTGGACAGGTTAGGTGAGTGGACAAATGCATGGCAGATGCAGTATAATGTGGATAAATGTGAGGTTATCCACTTTGGGGGCAAAAACGCAAAGACAGAATATTATCTGAATGGTGGCAGATTAGGAAAAAGGGAGATGCAACGAGACCTGTGTGTCATGGTTCTTCAGTCATTAAAAGTTGGCATACAGGTACAGCAGACGGTGAAGAAGGCAACTGGTATGTTGGCTTTCATAGCTAGGGGATTTGAGTATTGGAGCAGGGAGGTTTTACTGCAGTTTTACAGGGCCTTGGTGAGGGCTCATCTGGAATATTGTGTTCAGTTTTGGTCTCCTAATCTGAGGAAGGACGTTCTTGCTATTGAGGGAGTGCAGCTAAGGTTCACCAGACTGATTCCCGGGATGGCTGGAGTGACACATGAGGAGAGACTGGATCAACTGGGCCTTTATATATTGGAGTTTAGAAGGATGAGAGGGGATCTCATGGAAACATAAAAGATTCTGACGGGACCGGACAGGTTAGATGCAGGTAGATTGTTCCCGATGTTGGGGAATTCCAGAACCAGGGGACTCAATTTTAGGATAAGGGGTAAGCCATTTAGGACTGAGATGAGGAGAAACTTCTTCACTCAGAGAGTAGTTAACCTGTAGAATTTCCTACCGCAGAGACTTGTTGATGCCAGTTCATTGGATATATTCAAGAGGGATTTAGATATGGCCCTTACGGCTAAGGGGATTAAGGGGTATGGAGAGAAAGCAGGAACGGGGTACTGAGGGAATGATCAGTCATAATCTTATTGAATGGTGGTGCAGGCTCGAAGTGCTGAATGGCCTACTCCTGCACCTATTTTCTATGTTTCTATGTTTCTATGGGACCGGACAGCAGTCTGTCCACAAAATACCAGACAAATCCACTCTGACCAATTACTGCCCGATCAGTCTACTCTCAATCATCAGCAATGTGATGGAAGGTGTCGTCAACAGTGTGATCAAGCGGCACTTATTCATCAATAACCTGCTTCCTGATCTCAGTTTGGATTCTGCCAGGACCACGCGGCTCCACAGCTGATTACAGCCTTTGTCCAAACATGGTAAAACAGCTGAATTTCAGAGGTTTGGTGCGAATTACTGTGCTTGACATCAAGACAGCATTTGACTGAGTGTGACATCAAGGAGCCCCAGTAACTTCGAAGTCAATGGGAACCAGGGGGAAGATCTCCGCCGGCTGGAGTTATATCTAGCACAAAGGAAGATGGTTGTGGTCATTGGAGGTCAATCATCAAAGCAAGAGTTCCTCAGGGCAGTGTCCTAGGCCCAACCATCTCCAGCTACTCCATTAATAATCCTTCTATCATATTAGACGTGGATATGTTCGCTGATGATTGTATAGTGTTCAGTTCCATTTCCAACTCCTCACATAAATAAACGGTCCATGCCCTCATGCAGCAAGACCTGGACGATATTCAGGCTTGGGCTGATAAAGTGGCAAGTCACAGTCGCGCCATGCAAGTGACAGGCAATGATTGTCTCCAACAAGAGGGAGTCTGACAACTTCCCCTTGACATTCAGCGGGAATATGATCACCGAATCCCGCACCATAAATGTCCTGGAGGTCACCGTTGAGCAGAAACTTAAATACTGCGGCTCTAAGAGCAGGTCACAGGCTGGGTATTCTGCGGCGACTGTCTCACCTCCTAGACTCCCCAAAGCCTTTTGCACCATCTACAAGGCACAAGTCCGGAGTTTGATGAGATACTCTCCACTTTCCTGAGTGAGTGCAGCTCCAACAACACGCAAGAAACTCGACAACATCCAGCACAAAACAGCCCGCCTGATTGGTACCACATCCACCACCTTAAACATTCACTCCCTCCACCTGCAGCGAGCCACCTGCAGCGAGTATCAACTACAAAATGCACTGTAGCAATTCACCAAGACTTCTTCAATAACACCTCTCAAACCCGCAAACTCTACCACCTTGAAGGACATGGGCAGAAGGCGCACGAAAACACCATCACCTGCGACTTCCTCGATGTATCCTCCCTTGCTCTTCATGTTCCTCCACTTCCGGTTGCACTTCCTCCCTTCCACTCCCTCCTCCTTCTCCTCTTCCTCATGCTTCTGTTACTCAGCTTCTCGGCTAATAGGTGGTGACAATGTTTGTTCCCTCATAATGGCGAGGTTGTGCGGCATGCAGCAGTCTACCACCAATCTTAATACCCTCTCACTTTTTTTACTGCCAGGCTCCTCCAGACACACCAGGCAGCAGAAGCATTGCTTGAGGACGCCAATGGCAAGCTCTATAATGTTCCTTGTGACAGCACGAATCTCACTGTGCATGTGTGCATGTATTCGGGACTGGAGTCATGGACTATATCATGCGTTGATAAATTTAGTCGGCCAGTAGCCGGCCTTTGACTTGCCATGGTAGGAGGAGTGCCATAAAATGAAGGACTGTTGATTGCTGCCAGGATAACGGGCATTTACCTGCATGAAGCACTGCCTGTGGTCGCAGTCTAGCTGCCACTAAGGGGCTGGAATCCCTTATGGTTCATGAAAATGGCCAAGTTCACATGAGGCAAAAACAAGGCAATGTGTATGCATTAAATGGCATCCTGAAATCTGTGCAAATGCTCATCATCGCGCTGCCTGATTGTCTATAGCAAGGTGAATGAGATTAAACTGTCTCTCAGTGTATAGAGAGTCTCAGTGATGTCCCTTATGCAACAGTGTACTGGAAACTATGAATCGTTTCTTATATCTTCAGCAGCAGCCTGAAAGGAGCCAGACACATAAAAGTAAAGAGGCATGGTCACCTTTACAACCATAGGCTATGCTCTCCTTGTCCTGTTTTATGGTTGCAGTTGTGACTACAACAGTTGACATATTTCAGTCACGATTTATTTTATGAAGTGAAGACCTCACCCAGGAAAGTGGAGAATATCTCATCAAACTCCAAACTTGTGCATTGTAGATGATGGAAAGGCTCTGGGGAGTCAGGAGGTGAGACACTCGCCGCAGAATACCTAGCCTCTGACCTGCTCTTAGAGCCACAGTATTTATGTGATTGGTCCAGTTAAGTTTCTGGTCAATGATGAGGCGAAGCGAGTGTAAAGTAGCCAATTTGCTGACGATACAAAGATGGGAGGAAAAGCAAATTGTGAGGAGGACACAAGAAATCTGAAAAAGGAAATAGAGAGGCTGAATGAGTGGGCAGAAATTTGGAAGATGGAGTATAATGTTGGAAAGTGTGAGGTCATGCACTTTGGCAGAAAAAAAATCAAAGAGCAAGTTATTATTTAAATGGAGAAAGATTGCAAAGTGTCACAGTACAGCAGGACCTGGGGGTACCTGTGCATGAAACACAAAAGGATAGTATGCAGGTAGTAATCAGGAAGGCCAATGGTATCTTGGCCTTTATTGCAAAGGGGATGGAGTATAAAAGCAGGGAAGTCTTGCTACAGCTATATAAGGTATTGGTGAGGACACACCTGGAATACTGCGTGCAGTTTTGGTTTCCATATTTAAGAAAGGATATACTTGCTTTGGAGGCAGTTCAGAGAAGGTTCACTAGGTTGATTCCGGGGATGAGGTGGTTGACTTATGAGAAAAGGTTGAGTAGGTTGGCCGTCCACTCATTGAAATTCAGAAGAATGAGAGGTGATCTTATCGAAACGTATAAGATTATGAGGGGGCTTGACAAGGTGGATGCAGAGAGGATGTTTCCACTGATGGGGGAGACTAGAACTAGAGGGCATAATCTTAGAATAAGGGGCCGCCCATTTAAAACAGAAATGAGGAGAAATTTCATCTCTCAGAGGGTTGTAAATCTGTGGAATTCACTGGCTCAGAGAGCTGTGGAAACTGGGACATTGAATAAATTTAAGACAGAAATAGACAGTTTCTTAAATGATAAGGGGATAAGGGGTTATGAGGAGCGGGCAGGGAATTGGAGCTGATCCCATGATCAGATCAGCCAAGATCTTATTGAATGGCAGAGCTGGCTCGAGGAGCCGTATGGCCTACTCCTGGACCTATTTTTTATATTCTTATGTTTATCACATGCATTGGTCCTCGATAATATTGAGAAAAATGAATTACTCCCTAATGACCCTCGTAGGACATGACCTCCTGCTGAGACCACATCTCCCCTTTTCCTCCTCCTTCTAGCAGCTTTTCCTGCTCTGCGTGGCAAGTCTTCATTCCCTGGGGAAGGCGTACCTGGCCACGCATTTCTGCAAGCTGCGTCTTTCTGAATAAGCTTTCAGGTGAGCAGAAAACCATTTCTCCACCAGCCAGACCTCTCCCTGTAGAGTACTCAAACTTTAGCCAAGTCGAGTAATTATCCAAACGTACAACTGCACCAGCAGCCACAACATTATACCAGCCTTGTGCACTCATTGATGTCATAATTTGGCTACTGTGCACGCAGCGCACAATCGTTAGGTGCATGTGTGCACACAACCCCATTTACCAAGATGGCGGCAAATGGAAGTGCACACGTGCAGCTCGGAATACATTTTTGATCATTATATTGCCATATAGGGCCCAATAACTGGCGCTACATGGCCCAATTTAACCCTCCATCTCCTACCTCCTAAGCAATTGTTCCTGGATGTCAATAGGTTGCCTGTAATTTCATGTTCTTTCATTTTTGCTGACACACATTTTGGGAAATATATCGAATGCGAATGAATATCCTTATAAGTAAAATTCATAAACTCACGTATCGACCTGGTTAGTGAGCTCCATAGAAATTTCAACTAGGTTGGTTAGTAATGGTGTATCCTTAGCAATTCCATGCTGGCTCTCTCGGATCCGCTCATAGTTGTCTAAGTGCTCATCACTCTGCCCCTAATGGCAGACTCCAACAACTTTCGCACAACAGATGTTAGACTCATAGCTGTATATTGTCCTGCTTTCTTTCTCTCACCCTTCTTAAAGCACTTTTCAAATCCTCGATAATTCTTGTATGAAGAGAGTTTTGGAAGAACATACTAAAGCATCTGCAGTTAAGCTGGATGTGTATTTGTTTTATTTCTAATGCTCCGTGCATTGACATGTAGAACACTTCTTTGGGCAACATTCCCTACCCTGCCCTTTCACCCTGATGTTGTTTTTCCTCAAACATTTTAACTTAGCGCACTTTTAGTATTTTATTTCTTCTATTGTATTATTATTAGTTAATTTGTTATTAATTCTCGAACCATCCTTTCCTCTCCAAAATCCTGGCATGTGTTGGCTCCCAAATTTATGCCCATCCTTCCCGTAACTCTGTATTTGAAAATCTTCAATCTGGGTTCTTGCCTGCCACAGCAATGAAATGACCCCAATCAAAGTCACAAATGATATCCTCTGTGACTGACAAAGGAGGACTATCCCTCCTGATCCTTCACGACCTTTGACATGGTTGAGCACATTATCCTCTTCCAGCACCTCTTCCCCAGCTGAGTGGAACTACACTCGCCTGTTTCCATTCTTACCTATCGAGTGGTAGCCAGGGAATCTCAGGCAATGGTTTCTGTTCTCATCCCCACACCAGTACATCTGGAGACCCCAAGAATCTACCTTTTACCCCTCTTGTTTCTCAGCTCCATAATCCCTCGTAACATAATTCGAAGACACAACATCAGGTTCCCTATGTACGCTGCCAAGACTTAGGTCGGGCGGGTGGTTAAACTGTGAAAATCACCCGACCTGTCCAGAACCCAACCCATTTTCACAGCGTCTCTCAATGGGTCCGATGAATGTCCTGCTATGGAGATGTGGGAAACTGATCAACATATAAAACCCCCGCTCTGTGATGCAATAAAGTCTCCAAATTGAATTTAATGACTTCAGCACGGGTTGCCAGGGAAACGGAAGCGGGATAGGCTGGGTGTTTACTTAGGTGCTTAAGTTCTCGTTTGAAAGCGTTTGCCTTCACAGGTGCTACCTCAGTGCATTGTGGGCTACGGTTTTGTAACAATACTTTGGATTTTGAGACTCCAGAGCTGGCACGGGAGAATCCTTAATTGACGCTGCCATTGTTGCATTGCTCTGGACTGATGAAGAGGAGGAGGAGGAGGAGGAGAACCGACAGCAACTAAAGCTGGGGAGGGAGCTGTAAGTGGA
The DNA here is from genome assembly GCF_044704955.1 of Pristiophorus japonicus. NCBI lineage: Eukaryota > Metazoa > Chordata > Chondrichthyes > Pristiophoridae > Pristiophorus > Pristiophorus japonicus. The sequence goes on from NC_091984.1 coordinate 178,093,023, forward strand.
CACCAGAGAAGGCAGCTACATTGTGCCCGGGCTCGAGCAAGGCCATACACACTAACAGGGTGCATAGGCAGAGGCTCGGTTTCCTTGACCGCATTTGTTTATGATGCTCCAGAAGACACTGCAGATGGTGGCTGACCTTACCAGCCTCCTCGGGGAAGAACCTCTGCCAGATGGACAATGCGGCCATGCCACTGGCAATTAAGGTAACCACCGCTCTGAATGTCTTTGCTTCCATCTCATCATCATAGGCAGTCCCTCGGAATTGAGGAAGACTTGCTTCCACTCCTAAAGTGAGTCCTTTGGTGGCTGTACAATCCAATGCGAGAGCCACAGACCCTGTCACAGGTGGGACAGACATTCGTCGGGGGAAGGGGGGATGGGACTGATTTGCCGCACGCTACTTCCACTGCCTGTGCCACACCTCTTCATGCTCGCGACGTTGAGATTTGAAGAGCTCATAGCCCTCCCGGATGCACTTTCTCCACCTAGGATGGTCTTCTGCCAGAGACTCCCAGGTGTCAGTGGTGATGTCGCACTTTACCAGGAAGGCTTTTAGGCTGTCCTTGTAATGTTTCTGCTGCCCACCTTTGGCTCGTTTGCCATGAAGGAACTTCGGATACAGAAATTGCTTAGGGAGCCTCGTGTCTGGCATGTGAACTGTGTGGCCTGCCTAGTGAAGCTGATCGAGTGTGGTCAGGGCTTCAATGCTTTGGATGTTAGCCTGGGCTAAGACACTGAGGTTGGTGCACCTGTCCTCCCAGGGGAGTTGCAGGAACTTGCGGAGACATTGTTGGTGATATATCTCCAGTGACTTGTACATCGTCCATGCCTCTCATCCATGCAGGTGGGCAAGTATTACTACAGCCCTGTAGACCATGAGCTTAGTGGTAGATTTCAGGGCCTGGTCTTCGAACACTCTTTTCCTCAAGTGGCCAAAGGCTGCACTGGCGCAATGGAGGTGATGTTGAATCTCCGCATCAATGTCTGCCTTTGTTGATGAAAGGCTCCCGAGGTATGGGAAGTGGTCCATGTTATCAAGGGCCGCACCGTGAAACTTGATGACTGGGGGCCAGTGCTTTGTGGCAAGGACAGGCTGGTGAAGTTCATCCATGTGATCTTTAAATGTCTGCCATTGCCTATCCACCATCAACCCTTTAAGTATCATTCACGAGCCTATCCTAGCCAATTCACATCTCATACCATCGAAGTTACATTTCTTTAAGTTCAGGACCCTACTCTCTGAATTAACTGTGTCACTCTCCACCTTAATGAAGAATTCTACCATATTATGGTCACTCTTCCCCAAGGGGCCTCGCACAACAAGATTGCTAATGAATCCTCTTTCGTCACACAACACCCAGAAAAAGATTAGTGAAGACAAATGTAGATCCCTTGCAGTCAGAATCAGGTGAATTTATAATGGGGAACAAAGAAATGGCAGACCAATTGAACAAATACTTTGGTTCTGTCTTCACGAAGGAAGACATAAATAACCTTCTGGAAATACTAGGGGACCGAGGGTCTAGTGAGAAGGAGGAACTGAAGGAAATCCTTAATAGTCAGGAAATTGTGTTAGCGAAATTGATGTGATTGAAGGCTGATAAATCCCCAGCACCTGATAGTCTGCATCCCAGAGTACTTAAGGAAGTGGCCCTAGAAATAGTGGATGCATTGGTGGTCATTTTCCAACATTCTATAGACTCTGGATCAATTTCTATAGATTGGAGAGTAGCTAATGTAACCCCACTTTTTAATAAAGGAACGAGAGAGAAAACAGGGAATTATAGACGTGTTAGCCTCACATCGGTACTGGGGAAAAGGTTGGAATCAATTATTAAAGATGTAATAGCAACACATTTGGAAAGCAGTGACAGGATCGGTCCAAGTCAACATAGATTTATGAAGTCATGCTTGACAAATCTTCTAGAATTTTTTGAGGATGCAACTAGTAGAGGTTCAGTGCTGGGACCCAGCTATTTACAATATACATTAATAATTTAGACAAACGAATTGAATGTAATATATCAAAGTTTGCAGATGACACTAAGCTGGGTGGCAGTCTGAGCTGTGAGGAGGATGCTAAGAGACTGCAGGGTGACGTGGACAGGTTAGGTGAGTGGGCAAATGCATGGCAGATGCAGTATAATGTAGATAACTGTGAGGTTATCCACTTTGGTGGCAAAAACAGGAAGGCAGGATATTCTCTGAATGGTGTCAGATTAGGAAAAGGGGAAATGCAACGAGACGTGGGTGTTATGGTACATCAGTCATTGAAAGTTGACATACAGGTACAGCAGGCAGTGAAGAAGGCAAATGGCATGTTGGCCTTCATAGCGAGAGGATTTGAGTATAGGAGCAGGGAGATCTTACTGCAGTTATACAGGGTCTTGGTGAGGCCACACCTTGAATATTGTGTACAGTTTTGTTCACCTAATCCCAGGAAGGACATTTTTGCTATTGAGGGAGTGCAGTGGAAGTTCACCAGACTGATTCCCCGGATGGCAGGACTGACATATGAAGACTGAATCAACTAGGCTTATAGTCACTGGAAATTAGAAGAATGAGAGGGAATCTCATAGAAACATATAACATTCTGACGGGATTGGACAGATTAGATGCAGGAAGAATATTGGGAATGTCCAGAACCAGGAGTCACAGTCTAAAGTTAAGAGGTAAGCCATTTAAGACCGAGATAAGGAGAAACTTCTTCACTCAGAGAATTGTGAACCTGTGCAATTCTCTACCACAGAAAGTTGTTGAGGCCAGTTTGTTAGATATATTCAAAAGGTAGTTAGATGTGGCCCTTGCAGCTAAAGGGATCAAGGGGTAGGGAGAGAAAGCAGGAATAGGGTACTAAAGTTGCCTGATCAGTCATGATCACATTGAATGGTGATGCAGGCTCGAAGGGTCGAATGGCCTACTCCTGCGCCTATTTTCTATGTTTCTATGTTTCTATGGAGGACCTTTGTCTTACGGATGCTAAGCTTAAGGCCAATGCTTTCATATGCCTTGGTGAATACATTGACTATATCCTGGAGTTCAGCCTCAGAATGTGCACAGGTGCAGGCGTCGTCCGTGTACTGCAACAGAACGACAGAGATTGGGGTGACCTTGGACCTGGCCTGGAGGTCGTGTAGGTTAAACAGCTTTCCACTGGTTCTGTAGTTTAGTTCTACTCCAGCGGGGAGCTTGTTGACTGTGAGGTGGTGTGTGGCATTGAGGAAGATTGAGAAGAGGATGGAGCGATGACGCAGCTCTGTTTGACCCCGGTCCAGATGTGGATAGGGTCTGTAATGGAACTGCTGTTAAGGATCACGGCCTGCATGTCATCGTGGAGTAGACAAAGGATGTTGACAAACATTTGGGGGCATCCAAATGGGAGGAGGACGCTCCATAAGCCCTCATGGTTGACAGTGTCAAAGACCTTTGTAAGATCGAAAAAGGCCATGTATAAGGACTGGCGCTGCTCCCAGCATTCTTCCTGCAGCTGTGACCCTGTTATAGGTGGGACAGACATTCATCAGGAGAAGGGGTCAGTGGGGCTGGTTTGCTGTGCACTCCTTCTGCTGCCTGCGCCTGGCCTCTTCATGCTCCTTGCATCGAGTCTCAAGGAGCTCAATGCCCTCCCGGATGGACTTTCTCCACCTCAGGCGGTCTGCCGCCAGGATCTCCCAGATGTCAGTGTTGATGTCACACTTTACCAGGGAGGCTTTATGGGTATCCTTATAACAATTCCATTGTCCTCCTTTGGCTCATTTACCATGAAGGAGCTCCACATAAAGCATTTGCTTAGGGAGTCTCGTATCTGGCATGCATACTCCGTGGCCTGCCCAGTGAAGCTGATCAAGTGTGGTCAGTGCTTCAATACTCGGTATGTTAGCCTGGTCGAGGATACCGATGTTGGTGCACCTGTCCTCCCAGGAGATTTGCAGGATCTTGCGGAGACTTCGTTGGTGATATATTTCCAGCGACTTCAGATGCCTTCTGTACATCGTCCATGCCTCAGACCCATACAGGAGGCAGGTATTACTACAGCCCTGTAAACCATGAGTTTGGTGGTGTTAAGTCCTAGTTCGGGTGGTCAGCTGCATTCGACAATAATCGAGTCAGATGCCTTCAATCTTTACGTCTTTATTGAAACAGCTTCGGACCTGTTACCAAACTGCCAGCACAGAGTCTACAGATTCCGGGGCAGGCAGACAAAAGGTCTGCCTATCCTCACAGACGCATCCCTTTTATTCTTACAAACTAGAGGAGGTATGGCCCGCTTTATCAATCACAGTGTGTTACTAGGGCTTCATGAATTGACAGCCTGTTTATCTTTAGAACACTTTATGCTTTTACGAGTGGAATTGCAACAAGCAGAATTGCTCCAGGACACCAAAACCTCCTACGTTTTAGGATAGCCCAGCTTAATCACGTGAAGCAGATGTGTTCCTTATCAAGTCATGGCCATAAACCCTTGTTTATCAGTGATGGTCACACAAGCTACTTTGTCCACTACTTTCTCACGGGAAACCAAGTCTGTCTTTTCTTATTTTCTTATTGATTCCTAGAACCATTTTATTAACCCTTTCATGATTCTTCCACATACATTCACATTCCCCCCTTTTATCATTTCATGATAAATTCTCATTCATAAATGTTTACTCTCAATTTTGTGCACGGCCCGCTACTCCTTGCCTCAACGTGCTGGCCAGTCACGCGGTTTCAGGAGTCCCGGTTGCTTAGATTAAATTATGCCCCATGTTATTGCTAAGATCAATTTTGTCCTGACCAGTATGTGTGAAATTATACAAATCCAAGGATGGATGTTCACATTTATTCCCCAATCCCAGACCTTTCTCCACCAACTTTGACTTTGTAAGTCTACATCGATATCTTCTTCCAGTACTTTGATTTTAGTTTGCAGTTGGTGGTAGAGCTTTACAGATTGACCCACTCTGAGCCTCAACTCTCGTAATACTTCGGTTAGATGTGGGATGGGTGATATGCGCTTGCCCGATCGTGACAGGTCGTAGTGGCGTAAAGCAAAAGTTTGGCTGTGGTATAGGGCACTGCAGGTTATTTGGGTCCCTTGTCTTACTTCTACATAGGTATCCACACTCTGGCAAGAGGTGATGCCCGTGTTTTGGTCGTGAAGACAGGAATAATTGAATTGCTTTGTGAGACAGGTCTGGTTAACGGGCACGTCCACTTTTGTGCACCCAAATCCTGTACCATTCCAACACTGCGGGTACCCATCCTTCCCAGACCCTGTGGTGTTTAGGCAGGTGGCCGGGGTGCCTCAACCATCGGAATATGTGAAGGTCATGTTTTCGGCGGGTGGGGTATCATTGTATCCTTGTATGTAAAGAGTGGGATCCATAACCGGGGTTGGGGTAAACAATTCGGTGACCGACATAACAGGGTAACATACAACCGACCCTGGCGCGAATAAGATCTTATGAGTCCTCAGGAATATATTATGATCGTTCCCCAGTTGCCCTTGCATGTTCCTTTTCCTCCTTTGCCCTGTTACTGATTCCAGGGATTGGTCCTTTGAATCAACTAAGTCATCTTCAAGTTGGTCAGAGCAAACAAAGTCCATCTCACATTCCCTGAACCGGCATGGCAAATTACATCAGTCTTTGCCCTGTAGAGTCACCTGTCGATCAACCTGTGAGAGTATACCCGTACGGGATTTTATTTTATTCATGGTCCATGATTCGAGATCGTCTGGTATCCTGGTTCCACATTGTACGATATCTCCCTTACAGAGGCGGAGAATTTGCTCTCGTGAGCCGTCGGTTGGGCAGCTGAGTAGTCGTCCCCCTGTTTTGTTACTGTTATCAGCAGGATCACGACTCCTAACAGCAGAGTTCCGTGCATTCTTTCAATCCTGAAAGACAAAAGGGCTTGCAAACCGTCATGTTACAATCGTGGCCACCAAGGCTTCATGTTATGCCTAAATACCTAAAAGCAGGACAAGCAATCATATGATAATTAGATTAATTAAAATTATGGCTTAAAATTACGGCTAAAACGGTTACAGAACGACTGGAATGAACATATTATGGCACTTCAATTATTAGTCCACGTCTATCTCCACTCCCCCCTTTTGATTACCGCCAGTAATCAATTTGCAATGATGCATGTGCACCCACGCGTCTCTACCTTCCACCTTTACAGCGGTGGGGGTGGTGAGTAAGACCTGAAATGGACCATCCCATCGGGGCTGGAGATGACGTCACATCCAATTTTTGATAAGGACGAAGGATCCGGGCTCGATAGGGGATGATCCGTGAGAAGAGGGATGGTCATCATAAGCGGCGCGAACCTGTGAATGAGAGGCTCGCAATGCCTTAGTTAGGGCTAACACATAGGTAGTCATCTCCTCAGTCATGTGATGAAAGTAAACGGCAACTGGAGAATGGTGGTCCCAAGGGGTGTGAAGAGGTCTGCCATACACGATCTCGGCCGGAGTGAGACGCGTCATCCCTGCGGGGGTGGAGCGAATCTGAAAAAGAGCTACAGGTAACAATTTTAACCAAGTCAACCCTGTTTGAGAGGTCAGTTTAGCTAACTTGGTTTTAAGAGTTTGGTTGGTTCGCTCGACCAGACCCGCCGCCTGGGGGCGATAGGCACAATGGAGTTGTTGATGTATCCCTAACTGTTGGCACAATTCCTTGTTTACAGCTGCAATGAAATGGGGTCCGTTATCCGAACTAAGACGACCGGGAACCCCGAAGCGAGGGATAACTTCCTTCAGCAATATCTTAACAACAGTACAGGCTCTATTATCCGTAGTAGGATAAGCTTCAATCCATTTACTAAAAACATCAACAATAACCAACACATATTTATAACACTGACAGCGTGGCAATTCTATATAGTCCATCTGCAAAGTCTCGAAGGGTCCGGCTGGCAAGGATGTTTTACCTAATAAACATGGTGCCCCCCTTCCAGGATTATGGCATTGGCAGGTAAGACAACGAGAAATAATATTCTGCGCAAACATTTGGAGGCTAGGATGCCACCATGTCTGGAGGAGCAGGTCACTAGTGGCTTTTGCTCCACAATGCGTGGCATAATGAACACATTCAATTACCCAAAGGGCCAATTCATCGGACATACAAGTTTGACCAGCGGGTGTGATCCACAACCCGGAGGCAGTATCATATTTACAATCAAGATCGTTCCAAAGTTGTTTTTGTACAGCAGGAGCGTCCTCCTGTAGGCGAAGTACTTCTTTGATGGTTGGCATTGGCTTTTCAGGGGCCGACAAGCTCGGTTTTGAGCTGGATGCCTGCCTCATCATTCAGGGCACAACAATCTACTGACTCCTTGCAGCACACTTAGTCGCCTCGTCAGCACGGCGGTTTCCGATGTCGATTGGAGAGGAACCGGCAGTATGAGCGGAACATTTAATAACAACGATTTGTCGAGGGAGCAGAAGAGCAAGTAATAGGTCAGACACAAGCACTTGGTTCGAGATTGGCATACCGGTTGAAGTTAGGAATCCTCGGTTTTTCCAGAGCTGGCCGAAGTCGTGGACAACCCCAAAGGAGTAACGGGAGTCAGTGTAGATATTGACTCGGAGATCCTCTCCTAAAATACACGCACGGGTGAGGGCAAAAAGTTCTGTTTGCTGAGCGGAAAGGGGGACCTGGAAGGCTCCAGACTCGAGAGTCGTTCCTTCTTGACTGACAACAGCATAACCGGAAATGCGGGTTCCTTCCTTGTTGATGGAGGAACTGCCATCATTGAACATAACGAGGTCAGGGTTTAACAGAGGGGTATCTGAAAGGTCGGAGCGAGGGCTCGTGTCCTCGAGGACTGAGTGCAGACAGTCATGATCGGCTTCTCAATAACAAGAGGTGGACTTTCAATGAAAGTTGCCGGGTACAGTGTCTGAAGGTGAGGTGTGGATTATTAAGGAGGTAGATCTCGTATCTGTTCTGTCGGGCTGAGGTCAAGTGCTGAGTTTGAAGTTGGCCGAGCAAGGCTACAACGGCGTGGGAGCTATAGATCACAATCTCTTGCTGCAGAGTCATATTAGCAGCGGATTGCAAGCTATCATAAATGGCAGCCAGAATCTGTGTACAGTGGGGATATCCAAGGGCGACAGGGTCTAATTTTGAGGAAAAATATGCAACTGGTCGATGTCTATCTCCATGCTTCTGAGTCAGAACCGAGCGCATTCTTGGAGAACAGTACAATATAACTGGAATGGGCGATCGTAGAGGGGTCTTCCCAAGGCTGGTGCTTGTGTGAGGCAAAGCTTCAACTGTCGGAAGGCATCTGTCGCCTCTGGTGACAGCGTGAAATCTCCTTCATGACTGGTGTACGGGGTTAATTTCTTCGTCAGGGTTGCGACATTGGGTATCCACTGTCGGCAGTAATTGACCATACCTAGCCATTGCCGAACTTGTTTAGCGGTTTGTGGAACAGGGGTAGCACAGATTGGTTCAATCCTTTTTGCCTCTAACTTCCGAGTCTCGGCTGACAGAAGAATTCCAAGAAATTTAACCTCTGTCTGGGCAACTTGTATCTTGTCGGGCGACACAACGTACCCTAATGTTTGGAGGAAGTTGAGGAGCAGAATGACATCTTCCCGATTGCTTGGTTCATCGTTGCTAGCGACGAGAAGGTCATCAACATACTGAATCAAGGTAGAGCCATATAGAAAGGAGAACCGTTGTAACTGTTGTTGGAGGCAACGGAAACATAGAAACATAGAAAATAGGTGCAGGAGCAGGCCATTCAGCCCTTCTAGCCTGCACCGCCATTCAATGAGTTCATGGCTGAACATGAAACTTCAGTACCCCCTTCCTGCTTTCTCGCCATAACCCTTGATCCCCCGAGTAGTAAGGACTTCATCTAACTCCCTTTTGAATATATTTAGTGAATTGGCCTCAACTACTTTCTGTGGTAGAGAATTCCACAGGTTCACCACTCTCTGGGTGAAGAAGTTTCTCCTCATCTCGGTCCTAAATGGCTTACCCCTTATCCTCAGACTGTGACCCCTGGTTATGGACTTCCCCAACATTGGGAACATTCTTTCTGCATCTAACCTGTCTAAACCCGTCAGAATTTTAAACGTTTCTATGAGGTCCCCTCTCATTCTTCTGAACTCCAGTGAATACAAGCCCAATTGATCCAATCTTTCTTGATAGGTCAGTCCCGCCATCCCGGGAATCAGTCTGGTGAACCTTCGCTGCACTCCCTCAATAGCAAGAATGTCCTTCCTCAAGTTAGGAGACCAAAACTGTACACAATACTCCAGGTGTGGCCTCACCAAGGCCCTGTACAACTGTAGCAACACCTCCCTGCCCCTGTATTCAAATCCCCTCGCTATGAAGGCCAACATGCCATTTGCTTTCTTAACCGCCTGCTGTACCTGCATGCCAACCTTCAATGACTGATGTACCATGACACCCAGGTCTCGTTGCACCTTCCCTTTTCCTAATCTGTCACCATTCAGATAATAGTCTGTCTCTCTGTTTTTACCACCAAAGTGGATAACCTCACATTTATCCACATTATACTTCATCTGCCATGCATTTGCCCACTCACCTAACCTATCCAAGTCACTCTGCAGCCTAATAGCATCCTCCTCGCAGCTCACACTGCCACCCAACTTAGTATCATCCGCAAATTTGGAGATACTGCATTTAATCCCCTCGTCTAAATCATTAATGTACAATGTAAACAGCTGGGGCCCCAGCACAGAACCTTGCGGCACTCCACTAGTCACTGCCTGCCATTCTGAAAAGTACCCGTTTACTCCTACTCTTTGCTTCCTGTCTGACAACCAGTTCTCAATCCACGTCAGCACACTACCCCCAATCCCATGTGCTTTAACCCAGAGAGTGGTGAACCTAAGAAGAGGGTGGGAGAGTTGATGAAACCTTGGGGCAGACGAGTCCAGGTATACTGCTGACCATCATAAGTAAAGGCGAAGAGGTATTGGCTTTCCTCATGAAAGGGTATTGGGAAGAAGGCGTGTTGTAAATCAATGGTGGCGAAAACCCAAGAGGAGGCAGAGATGGCGGGAAAGGATGTGGGTCGGGTTTGGGACTAAAGCATGGAGTGGTTCGGTGGCAGCATTCAAGGCTCGGAGATCTTGGACAAGCCGATACTGATTGGGTTTACCTTGCTTTGGAACTGCCAGGATGGGAGTGTTACATTTAGAATAACATGGGACCAGAATACCCTGTTGGAGCAACCCCTGTATTAGGGCGTGAAGGCTGGGAATCGCCTGATATTTTAAGGGGTACTGACGGATTGACAGGAGGACCGCGCCGGGCCTGAGTTGTACCTTGACTGGAGTTACGTCGGTCTTCCCTACGTGGGTTGGATCATCGGCCCATACTTGAGGATTAACATATTCGACAATATCCTTTCCACAGTGGTGACGTAAGATAGTAGACTGGGTTTCCGGTTCTGTATAATATCGGATGGTTATCCCTCCAGGAAGGGTCTGTAATTGGTAAAGAATACGGTCAGAGTGTTCTGTGGCTCGCTTCACCATCGGACCCAAGTCTTTAGCATGATAGGGTCGGTTGACCTTTTTTGTAACATGCGGCGCCAACGAAGTCCCCTGCTTCCATAGCTGGGATTCTGCTTCCCCTTCTGGTCCAGTGACTGTGGCTAGTAGTTGGATATCCCATCGAGTACCTACTTCATTTTGAAAGAAATTCTGTAATTCTATGTTCCTACCACTGCGATCGTAGGATAGAGTGATGTGGTATGAGGTCCCGACTAAGTCTAGAGTCCACCATTGTGGGGTATGTATAACATAACATTGACGAAGGACTGATTGATTCTGAATGGTCACTCCTTCGGCATCGCATCTTAAAGCCAGTCTAAGGGCACACATAAGGTCCCTTCCCAAGAGATTACAATCTAATCCAGTTGTAATAATAAATTGATGTTTAACGGTGAGTTCCTGAAATTCGACATTAACGGGTTCCGATACCGGATATTCTTTCGTCCTTCCCTTGAACCTAGAGAGACGTTGTTTTTGGTTAGAATGGGGCAGACCCAAGGAGGATTGAACGGAGGGAATTGACGCCCCGGTGTCAACGAGAAAGGGGTACCAGATGTTAAGGAGTTTTAATTGGATGAGGGGTTCGGGAATATCCAGATTGGTTCCCACAACGAGGCTGCTCAGTCACATCTGGTAGGAGTTGGATCCAGAGAAGTCACTGTAGGCACCGGATCCTCCTCTTCCTCCTCCTCTCATACCCCCTCGTCCTCTTCCCCCCCATGGTCCCCTCATTGGTGGGCCTCCGTTGCGGCTTCCGCCAGCGGCAGGACAATCTCGCCTAAAGTGTCCAATGCCGCCACAACCATAACAGGTAGCTCCTGTCCTCTGACTTTGTTGAGCTAGTCCTCCTCGTCCTTGGTAATAGGCGGGGGGAGCATATGGGGGTCCGTAACTGGGGGCTCTTGGCCCGTTAGGGTGGGTCAGGTATCCTTGTCCGTGTACATCCACCCATCCAGGTGAATAAAACTGAGGTTCCATTTGGTATGCCACGGCATCTGAGGTTTGAGGTCTGTCCTTAACAACATATTCTGTCTTTACTTTAGTCAGCAGTGAATCTTTTAGCTCAACCGTCGGACCGTCCTTCCAAAAAGCTTTTACTGCTCGAGACGTTGCCTGAGTTGTGGCGTCACACCAGTCAAGATTATTGGTCCTTATTGCAGTAGCAACTGTTCCAGGAAGGCAGTTCATTAACATAGAACAAAACTGAGGAGAGGGTTGTCCCCTAGAAAACGCCTGGTCTCCTGACTGGGTTCCATATACTTGCTTAAATCTCTCTAAAAATTCCTCGGCTGTCTCACCGTTCTTTGGTTTCATGTCCAAGACTTGGTAATATCGACAGGTTTTTGCAGAACTACGTGTACAGCATCCAGAAGCATCGTCTCTCTGTTCTCGTTATTCACGTGCGCTGCTTCTAAGGCATCGTGAGTTTGATGTCCTAAGGCTTCCTTAAATCTGGTCCATTCAGAACCAGTAAGTACCTGTTGTACCAGAGACCAAAGGTCCCTTGAGTCTGCTTGATAGACTCTAATGGTTCGTGACAAAAATTCAATGAACCGTTGAGGACAGGTATCTTTATTTGGGGCGCTGGTTAATATGGACATTATTTCATGGGGTTTCCAAGGTAACCACACTTATATCATAGCAGGTGGTGGCACATTCGGGCCCCCCTTCTCCTCAGGCGCTGCTGGTGCCAACGCGCGAGGGTTAGGGACAGTTCTGACGGGCAGCTGTTTCGGCGCGCGTTTCTTCAGGGGTCTTGGTGTCTCCCTGTCATTGTCCCCTTCAACATCGTCAACCCATCCCGACTCTGAATCTGTCCTAGTATCTGACCCTGACACTATCACATCATCCTCATCCGTAGGGGTTGATTTCCCCTTTTTCCCTTTACCACTACGTCGTTGATTTCTTTCAAGCTGTTGTAATCTCCCTATTTCCTGTTCAAGTTGACGCCGTCTTTGAGCATGGCTTCTAGTCCTCTCTGCAACGGATTGACAGAAAACCTCATCATCAGACTTACTTCCCCGAGACTGTCGTTCTATATTAGACACATCGTCTAAATTGGGATAAATGAGTGTTGTAGCAGCAGTTGCGCCCGCTGTTGGGAGATTAGGACCGGAATAAGGGGGTGGTAGTATTCCGCTCGTCGGTGGATTCGCCACCGGCACATTTACTGCCACAGCCGCGTCAGCCAAGGCATTAACATCGGGTTGTGCCGTCGGACGAGGCGGGGGAGCCCCTGGAGTCATATTCCAATTATCCCATTCATTGTCCTCGTCAGCCCCTTGCATGCCAAGACCAGCCATTGAACTACGTAGTTCAGTTAAAGATTCCTTGTTTGTTCTATTTCTCTTTTCCTGTGCACATTCCTTTCTTTAAATTTCCAATGACTTAGGGATTCCCGCATCGGTTAATTTAATTCCTGCCTTGAGAGCATTCTCCTGCCAACTCGCCAGAATATTCTTATCTTTTTCATCCTGACATTGTTGGCGCCAGATTTCAATCAATTTCTTACTCTTTTTCCCGATTCCCCTTTTCCAAATTAATTCTTGGGCGCGTTTAATTGTTTCTAAATCACTTGAACCCCCTAATGGCCATATGTCTGAACCTAATTTCTGATTCAAACCTCCCGACAATTGTCTGAGTTGCTCGTTTTTATCTGGGTGTTTATTACCCATGATATAACTTATCTTAACCTAGGTATTCAACGTTTTGACGGACTCATTAAGTGAGACAATTTCAAATCAGTTATTCCTTTTCTCTTTATTCCTTTTCTCTTTATTCCTTTTCTCTTTATTTCTTACTGTTTTAACGTTTGACGGACTACTTATGGTAGACAATTTCCAGATCAACCTATTCCTTCGTAACTTTAACGGACCACCATCGTGGACAATTCCAAATCTATTCCTGGGGTAATCTGACAACTGACCACGGGCGATCCCGTCAACAATTAATTGAACAGTGGTGAAAGATCCGCGACCAGAACTTACGACAGGAGGAAAACAAAGTGGCAATTTAACTAAATATACTCACTTTGGGGCCCATTTCCTCTGCCGTGTCCCGTCTGTAGGATATCAATGATTCAGCCACTTCCAATCGAGAGTATTTGGGATCCCACTTCTGACACCAAATGTTAAGTCCTAGTTCGGGTGGTCAGCTGCATTCGACAATAATTGAGTCAGATACCTTCAATCTTTACGTCTTTATTGAAGCAGCTTCGGACCTGTTACCAAACTGCCAGCACAGAGTCTACAGATTCCGGGGCAGGCAGACAAAAGGTCTGCCTATCCTTACAGACGCATCCCTTTTATTCTTACAAACTAGAGGAGGTATGGCCCGCTTTATCAATCACAGTGTGTTACTAGGGCTTCATGAATTGACAGCCTGTTTATCTTAAGAACACTTTATGCTTTTACAAGTGGAATTGCAACAAGCAGAATTGCTCAAGGACACCAAAACCTCCTACGTTTTAGGATAGCCCAGCTTAATCACGTGAAGCAGATTTATTCCTTCTCAAGTCATGGCCATAAACCATTGTTTATCAGTGATGGTCACACAAGCTACTTTGTCCACTACTTTCTCACGGGAAACCAAGTCTGTCTTTTCTTATTTTCTTATTGATTCCTAGAACCATTTTATTAACCCTTTCATGATTCTTCCACATACATTCACAGTGGTAGAATTGAGGGCCTGGTCTTCAAACATTCTTTTCCGCAGGTGGCCGAAGACTGCGCCGGCGCCCTGAAGGCAATGCTGAATCTCCACATCAATGTCTGCCTTTGTTGATAAGAGGCTCCCGAGATATGGGAAATGGTCCAATTTGTTCAGGGCTATGCCGTGGATCTTGATGATTGGAGGGCAGTGCTGTGCAGCGATGACAGGCTGGTGAAGGACCTTTGTCTTACGGATGTTAAGTGTAAGGCCCATGCTTTCATATGCCTCAGTGAATACATTAACTATATCCTGGAGTTCAGCCTCTGAATGTGCACAGACGCAGGCGTAGTTCGCTTTTGGAGCTCAATGACAAAGGTTGGGGTAATCTTGGACCTGGCCTGGAGGTGGCGTAGGTTAAACAGCTTCCCACTGGTTCTGTAGTTTAATTCCACTCCAGCGGGTAAGCTTATTGATTGTGAGGTGGAGCATGGCAGCGAGGAAGATTGAAAAGAGGGTTGGAGTGATAACGCAGCCCTGTTTGACCCCGGTCCGGATGTGGATTCCATCTGTTATTGATCCATTGGTAAGGATCATGGCCTGCATGTTATCGTGAACAGGCGAGGGATGTTGACAAACCTTTGGGGGCATCCGAAATGGAGGAGGACGCTCCATAGACCATCACGGTTCAACTTTAATAACTTTAAGAAACTTTTTAAATTGGGGAAACTTTTATAATCTATTATTGGTTTACATCTTAGATTTTTAACAACTCTTAGAAACTTCTTAAAACGTTTCAACAACTCTTAGAAACTTTTGAAATAAATTGAGAACTTTTACCAACTTTTAATCTTTTTAAATAACTTTTGAAGTCACCTTCCAAATGCCTGCACCCCAACCTAGCCTCGGGCTAACGACCATCAATGGCACTACCCAGCGCCGAGCTTGCGGCCAACATTTCGCCATAGGCAATTAGGTTTATCTAGCTGTGCCTGGTCTCCAGATGTCTTGGACCCGCTTGCCACTGGACCAAGACCTTGTTCAGCTAAGCCCGTGTGGTTGCCAGTGTGCAGCGGCCACCCCACGTTAAAAGAACTTGCGCACAGGCATCTTCTACTCCTTCAGTATGAAGTTTGGAACCTGGAACATCAGGACCTTCATGGACAATCCCAACAGCAACAGGTCGGAACGCCGCACTACCATAGTTGCCTGGGAACTCAGACATTTTGACATTGACATCGCCACCCTAAGGGAGACCCGGCGGGCAGGGGAAGGCCAGTTGAAAGAACATGGTGGAGGTTACACCTTCTTCTGGAAAGGGAAACCAGAGGCAGTACGCCGCCTTCATGAAGTCGGCTTTGCCATCAAGAATGAGCTGGTTGACCACCTCACAGACTCCCCCTGTGGGGTCAACGAATGCCTCATGACTCTCCGTATCATCCTATCTTGGAACCAATGTGCCACAGTCATCAGTGCATATGCCCCCACACTTGATTCAATCGTTGAGGCTAAAGAGGGTTTTTATTCCAACCTCGAGACATCCTTATCCCGTGTCCCCACAGGCGACACATTGATCCTTCTGGGTGCTTTTAATGCCAGAGTTGGCAAAGACACAGCCTTCTGGGGAGGCGTTATTGGCAGACAGGGGGTAGGGAAAGCCAATTCCAGTGGTACTCTACTCTTGTCAAAATGTCTAAAACATTAACTCCTCATTACCAACACCCTGTTCCGCAAGACGGACAAATACAAGGCATCGTGGCAACAACCTCGCTCCAAACACTGGCATCTGCTTGACTATGTCATCGTCTGAGCCAGGGATCGCAAGATTATGCGCATCACCCACGCTATGACAGGAGCTGATGACTGCTGGACGGACCACCGCCTAATCCAATCCATCATCAACATTAACATTGCCCCAAAGAAGAGGGCACAGCAGAAGCAGTTCTGCAAAAAAATTAATGCAGAGGCACTTCGAGACCCAGCTAAGGGAGCCCTATACAGCGAGTGCCTCACAGCCAATCTGGCATGCCTTGAAGACTCTGAGATGCTGAATCCCCATAGTGCTTGGTCTGCCCTCCAGGCCTTTATAACCAGTGCCTGTGAAGAAACACTTGGTCACTCAACCAGAAAACATCAGGACTGATTTGATGAAAATGATCAGGAGATCGAAGAACTAAAAGATCGCAAGCGCAAAGCATTTCTGAGCCTCAAGCAACAGCCCAACTCGGGAGCTGCAAAACAACATTACAGACGGCTCAAGACCCAGGTCCAACAAAGAATTCGGGACCTAAAGAACAGGTGGTGGATGGAGGAAGCACAGGAGATACAACAACTGGCCGACAGGCACGATATGCGAGGATTCTTCACTGCAGTCAAGGCCACCTATGGTCCAAATTCCCAAGGTCCCACCCCACTTCTGGCCAAGAACGTGGAAACATTCATCAAGGACACTGAGGCTGTCAGGGCCTGCTGGAAGGAGCACTTTGAAGATCTCCTCAACCAAGACTCTGCCTTTGACTTGAGTGTTCTCGATTCCATCCTGCAGCATGCCACCCGCCACCAACTCAGTGAAACTCCAACGTTGCACGAGGTTGGCAAAGCCATAAAACAGCTTAAGAATAATACAGGTGTGATGGAATCCTTGCTGAGGGGCTAAAATATGACGGAGAGGCGCTGTTGGCCCAGATACATGACCTCATCTCTCTCACCTGGAGGGAGAAGAGCATGCCGGGAGATCTCAGGGATGCAGTGATTGTGACCATTTTTTAAAAGGGGGACAAGTCCGACTGCGGCAACTACAGGGGAATCTCCCTGCTTTCAGCCACTGGGAAAGTTGTCGCTCGAGTTCTCCTCGATCGTCTTCTCACTGTGGCCGAGGAGCTCCTCCTGGAATCACAATGCGGATTTCATCCCCTACGGGGCACAACAGACATGATCTTTGCAGCGCGCCAGTTGCAGGAAAAATGTAGGGAGCAGCACCACCCTTTACACATGGCCTTATCCTTAGACTGTGACCCATGGTTCTTGACTTCCATAACATCGAGAACATTCTTCCTCCATCTATCCTGTCTAATCCCGTCAGAATTTTATATGTTTCTATGAGATCCCCTCTCATTCTTCTAAATTCCAGTGAATATAAGCCTAATCGATCCAGTCGTTCTTCATATGTCAGTCCTGCCATCCTGGGAATCAGTCTGGTGAACCTTCACAGCACTCCCTCAATAGCAAGAATGTCCTTCCTCAGATTAGGAGACCAAAACTGCACACAATACTCAAGGTGTGGTCTCACCAAGGCCCTGTACAACTGCAGTAAGAACTCCCTGTCCAATATTCAAATCCCTTCGCTATGAATGCCAGCATGCCATTTGCTTTCTTTACGGCCTGCTGTACCTGCATGCCTACCTTCAATGACTGATGTACCAATGACACCCAGGTCTCGTTGCACCTTGCCTTTTACTAATCTGTCACCATTCAGATAATAATCTGTCTTCCTGTTTTTGCCACCAAAGTGGATAACCTCACACTTATCCACATTATACTGCATCTGCCATGCATTTGCCCATTCATCGAACCTGTCCACGTCCCCCTGCAGCTTCCTAGCATCTTCCTCGCAGCTCGCACTGCCACCCAGCTTAGTGTCATCTGCAAACTTGGAGATATTACACTCAATTCCTTTGTCTAAATCATTAATGTATATTGTAAATAACTGGGGTCCCGGCACTGAACTCTGCGACACCCCACTAGTCGCAGCCTGCCGTTCTGAAAAGGATCCGTTTATTCCCACTCTTTGCTCCCTGTCTGCCAACCATTTCTCTATCCACGTCAGTACATCACCCCCAATCCCATGTGCCTTAATTTTGCACACTAATCTCTTGTGTGGGACCTTGTCAAAAGCTTTTTGGAAGTCCAAATACGCCACATCCACTGGTTCTCCCTTATCCACTCTACTAGTTACATCCTCAAAAAACTCTAGATTTGTCAAGCATGATTTCCCTTTCATAAATCCATGCTGACTTGGACCGATCCTGTCACTGCTTTCCAAATGCACTGCAATTACATCTTTAATAATTGATTGCAGCATTTTCCCCACCACCAATGTCAGGCTAACTGGTCTATAATTCCCTGTTTTCTCTCCCTCCTTTTTTCAAAAGTGGGGTTACATTAGCTACCCTCCAATCCATAGAAAGTGAACCAGAGTCCGTGGAATGTAGGAAAATGACCACAATGCCTTTACTATTTCTAGGGCCACTTCCTTAAGTATTCTGGGATGGAGATTATCAGGCCCTGGGGATTTATTAGCCTTCAGTCCCATCAATTTTCCTAATCATTTCCTGATGAATAAGGATCTCCCTCAGCTCCCCCTTCTTGCTAGACCCTTGGTCCCCTAGTATTTTCAGGAGGTTATTTGTGTCTTCCTTAGTGAAGACAGAACCAAATTATTAGTTGAATGGGTCTTCCATTTCCTTGTTCCCCATTATGAATTCACCTGATTCTGGTTCTGGGGGAGGTGGGACCAGTACAAACTGGACGGTCTGCACCGAGGCAGGACCGGAACCAATATCCTAGGGGGAGTGTTTGCTAGTGCTGTTGGGGAGGAGTTAAACTAATATGGCAGGGGGATGGGAACCAATGCAGGGAGACAGAGGGAAACAAAAAGGAGACAAAAGCAAAAGACTGAAAGGAGATGAGTAAAAGTGGAGGGCAGAGAAACCCAAGGCATAAAACAAAAAGGGCCATTGAATGTAAAGGGGCTGCAGGAGTGGTCAAAACTAAAAATCATGGTTTAAAAACAAGTATTAAAACACATTACCTTAACGCACGCAGCATTCGAAATAAAGTAAATGAGTTGACGGCACAAATCATTACAAATGGGTATGATTTGGTGGCCATTACAGAAACATAGTTGCATGGTGGTCAAGACTGGGAATTAAACATACAGGGGTATCTGACGATTCGGAAAGACAGACAAGAAGGGAAGGGAGGTGGGGTAGCTCTGTTAATAAAGGATGATATCAGGGAAGTTGTGAGAGACGATATTGGCTCTAATGAACAAAATGTTGAATCATTGTGGGTGGAGATTAGAGATAGTAAGGGGAAAAAGTCACTGGTGGGCGTAGTTTATAGGCCCCCAAATAATAACTTCAAGGTGGGGTGGGCAATAATCAAGGGAATAATGGAGGCATGTGAAAAAGGAACAGCAGTAATCATGGGGTTTTTAACCTACATAAGGATTGGTCAAATCAAATCGCACAGGGCAGCCTGGAGGAGGAATTCATAGAATGCATATGGGATTGTTTCTTAGAACAGTATGTTACAGAACCTACAAGGGAGAAAGCTATCTTAGATCTGGTCCTGTGTAATGAGACAGGAATAATAAACGATCTCCTAGTAAAAGATCCTCTCGGAATGAGTGATCACAGTATGGTTGAATTTGTAATACAGATTGAGGGTGAGGAAGTAGTGTCACTCTGTGACCTGAACCTTTATTCACAGGACCAAGAAGTGATGACCTTGCGTGGGACCTCCCTTTATATACCTGGATGACCAGGTAAGGAGTGTCTCCCACAAGTTCACCCCCTGTGGCCAAGGTGTGCATTTCTTAAGTAGATATAGTATTGCAATGGTGTTACATAGAGGTTATATACATGACAGCTAGTACCAGGGAATTTGAGGCAGGAGACCACGGCCCCTGCCAGCAGCAGATCCAAAGCTTGAACCTTGCTCTATCCCGGGCTAAAGGCATGGTGTGCCTGATAAACCCGGGTTTACCCAGGAACACCTGGTAGAGCAAGGAGAAACCCCTCAGTCACTGCCTGCAGCTCGCGGGAATGGCCCTGAGCAGCAGGGGTGTCAGCCAGAGTGCGGGGCAGGCAAGGATTGCGAACTACCAACACCGGCGGCCCCGAGTTTTAACTCGGCTTGGCAGCAGTGGAGAGCGGGCGAGCCATTACAAGGAGGGCTGGAACCAGGGCCAATGCACCCTGTCCGGCAGCAGAAGTTTGGCCCGCCTGGCGCCAATGGGGCAGCAGGACCCCTAGAAAGCAACTTCATAGTCCCCCACGACACCCAAAAACTGAGGACGATGATAAGCTCACCCAACAGGGGATCCCTCGGTACAGTTCCTGGAAGCGGAACACACAGGGGATATTAACGGGTGCGATGATTCGGAGCAGACTAAGCTATTGCTCTTCTCGCTAGACACCAAGCTGTGCCATTCCCTCTCTGCAGACAGCAGAAAGGGGCGAAACATGTACGCTATGGTTAAGGAGGAGGTTCTAGAGGCCATGGGTATGAACGACGGGAGTCCTTACTCCCGAGTGAAGAAGGCAGTACAGCTCTACGGGGAGACTCCACCAGCTTTCGCCGACAGGTTGTGGCCGGTCTACGAAAGGGCCTGTAGTGGGGTTCTTGACCGGGCCCCCAACGAGCTGGCTCACTGGCTCTGCAGTCTGGTGGCAAACACCTTACCTGGAGTAATGGCAAAAGCCGAGGCCTGGTTCGATCCAAGAGATCCCAGAACCACTGAGGAGAAAGTGGTCAGAAAGTTGACCTTGGCTTACTGGAACGGTGGAGGGACAGAGGGGCCCTCCTCTAAAGGGAAGGTCCATAAGATTAAACCCAGCCAAGGCAAGAGAGTGGCATCAGGAAGGTGGGAACCCTCCCCAAAAAGGGGGCGAGTGTTTTGGGTGTGGAAAAAGTGGACACTGGAGGAAGGAATGTGGGAACCCCGGAAAGAGTCTAAGGGAAAGGCCACTCCAGCCCCAGCCCGTAAGGCCGGGGCAGGAACACCCGACTCATATGAGACACTCATAGCCGCCCTACAGACACTGATAAACGGACAGGGAGCAGTAGCTACCGCCACCGGTACAGTAGCCAATACGGTAAAACCCTCTGCTTCAATCCACCCAGATGCATGACGAAGGGAGCCAGCATAGCCTGTGTTCCCTAGAGTATGATGCCTGGAAGAGACCGTGCGTTACGATGGAGGTGGAGAAAGTGAAAGGGACCTACCTGCTAGATACTGGTGCTTCCAGCAACCTTGTATATGCAGATAACCCAGCTACCTCACCTCTATCGAACGGGGTCCTGTACAGTTTAGTGGGGTTCACAGGCAATGAGCACACTGGTTCGTTTTCCATCCCGCTCACCATTCAGTTTGGGACACTCAAAACCAAATGGAAGCGTGTCCTGATGAAATGGGAGCAGATGGGAAAAGGGATCCTGGGGGCTGATTTTATCATTAGCCACCAGATTCTAGTGGATCTCAGGAATCACAGTCTATTGGGAGCCATAGGGATAGACAGGGAAGGTGAGGTGGCGGTGATCCCAGAAAAAGGCGCCAAGAGTACGTTGTGTACCGTGAAGCCAAAGGAGGGTTACGACTTGGACTTACTGGTCAGTAACACTCCAGTGGAGTACCAAGTTTATGTACGGGCCCACCTTGCAGCGTTCGCCACCCACAAACATGACTGTGGTACGGTAACGGGGGTGGAAGTTAGTATAGAAGGGGACCCCATGACCCGACCACAAAAGCAATATAACTTCCCCAGGGAGGCAGAGGCAGACCTGACAATGGCGCTGGGATCACTGGTAGAGCAAGGGGTGTTAAAACCGATAGCTACCCATGTGAACTCTCCACTGTGGCCGGTTAAGAAACCGGACAACTCATGGAGGGCCACCGTGGACTATCGAGTACTAAGTAAGAATATCCCTGCATGTGCACCCACTGTAGCAGCCGTAGCGGATTCACAGGGAGTATTCCAGCATCCGCGACCCCTTTCACGGCGCTGGACATTTCAAATGGTCCATTCCTTTAAAACGGGAGGACCAATACAAGTTCGCCTTTACCTTTAAGGGCCAACAATACACGTGGAACTGTCTTCCCCAAGGCTTCCACAACAGCCCCAGCATTTTTCACCAATGCATGGCGAACTGTTTAAGGAGCTTTAGCAGACCCCAGCAGTTGGTTCAGTATGTGGATGACCTGCTCCTGTTTACTGATCAGGGGGAGGAGCATGGCCCACTGCTGGCCGAGCTGCTGGAGCTGCTAAAAGAAGAAGGGTTTAAAGTAAACCCCAAGAAGGCACAGATCGGCCAGAAGGAAGTCAAATTCCTGGGGCTGACTGTGTGCGCTGGGGAAAGGGCCATAGACAAGGCTAGAAGGGAGGCAGTACAGGAGTTACCAGCCCCCAACACAGTGACAGGGGTAAGATCCTTTCTCGGACTCACCGGGTACTGCAGAGATTTTATTGAGGATTATGCAGCCACCGCAGCCCCTCTGCTCAGGCTCCTACACAAGGGTGTCGAGTGGGACTGGGATGAGGGTTGCAAGGCAGCATTTAATCAGCTCAAGAAGGACTTGCAGACCGCGCCTGCCTCAGGAGCGATAGATGTAGGAAAGGAGTTTTTCCTGGAGGTGGCAGCCAGTGGGGACAGCCTGAGCTCAGTGCTGCTTCAAGAGCGGCACGCCCAGCTGAGACCGGTGGTTTACTCCTCCAGGATCCTCACAGATGTGGAGAAGGGGTACTCCAACTGTGAGAGACACCTCCTAGCCACACATTGGGCAGTGAAAAGATCCTTGATCTTCACGGGAGGGTCTCGTCTAACACTCGTAACCCACCACACAACTACTCAGATGCTCCTAGATGAGAGGATTAAGGATGGGACGGTGAGCAGTGCCCGCATTGCTCGCTGGACCCTGCTCCTCTCCCAGATGGACCTCAGAGTAGAAGGCCCCCGCGAGCCAAGGCTTGCAGCCAATCTAGTCTACCCAGGGAAAGCCCACAGGTGCTCCATAGAAGGGGTATGGGAAGTGAACATTGGCCTTCGGGCTGGGTTGCACCCTACAGGCCGGGACATCTACGTGGACGGGTCCAACATGGTATCTGCTGGCGAGCGACTCACTGGGTGTGGAGTCTATGACCCAAGGGCAGGTATTGCCCTGGCAATCAAGCTCCCCATGAGCGCCCAGCATGCTGAACTGTCCGCCGTAATGTACGTGGTGACCCACCCCGAGGAATTCCCTACCCCTTACATGATTTGCTCGGACAGTATGTTCACCTGCAATTCGTGTACGGAGTACCTGGCTATCTGGTCCCATCGCGGATACACGTCCACTGACGGGAGACCCCTGACAATCAAGCCCCTGCTGGAGAAAATCATGACAGCGGTGGGGGAAGAGGGAAAAGTCTACATACATAAGGTGAAGCACCATTCAAAAACCGAACCCCGTGCAGAAGGAAACCAACAAGCTGACAAACTGGCCAAAGAAGGTGCCCGCACAGGAAAGTTCTGGGACCCCTATGACATCGGCCGCATAGCAGCGGTCAAGAATAAGAACAGGGCAGCAGAGAATACAGGGATAGCTTTGGCCCCGGACTTAAAAAGAGTTCAGGCACAGGACCCGGTCCTGAAAGCTGTCCTGAACGCGCTAGCTGGAGCAGAGAGAGTAGAAGGTCCGTACGGCACAGCAGCCATTACCGTTAAGGAAGGCATGCTGTTTAAAGAGGGACAATGGGTCATGCCGCAGCAGCACCAGAGGGAAATCCTAAAACTGGCCCATGAGGGTCCAGGAGCGGGACACCCCGGGCCTGAGACCACCTGGCAATGGGTGGAACAGGCAGGATGGTGGCCGGGACTCAGGGAGTACGTCCGCAAGTTCTGTGCGAACTGCCTGGTGTGTGCTGCGAACAACCCTGACCCCCAGAAAAGGAAGGTGTCCCTAGGACACGTCAGGAGGGTAGAGGAACCATGGCAGTCAATCCAAATTGACTACATCGGGTCCCTACCCACCACCCAGGGAGGCTACAAATACAGCCTAGTCCTGGTGGATGTGTTCTCAAAATGGATTGAAGCCTTCCCCTGCCGAACAGCCACCGCACTCGGGACAGCTAAGATTCTAGTGAGGGAAGTGTTCTGCCGGTGGAGTATGTGGAGTTGGACCAGTGGAGCCATTTCACCGGGCAGGTAACACAGGCAACCCTTAAGGTGCTCGGCATTGAGGGGAAATGGCACGTTGCCCAGAACCCACAATCATCGGGTATTTCGGAGCATTTAAACCACACCATTAAAGAAAGATTGCGGAATGAAATGGGAAACTCACCCCAAAAGTGGGTGGAGGTCTTACCGTTGGTCCTAATGGGATCCGAGCCAGTCAGTCAAAGAGCACGGGATATTCCCCATACGAGCTCATGACTGGCCGGATCATGCGGACACCCACCCATTTCCTAGCCCCGGTGCTCACAGAAGGTCAACTCAGAGAGGTGAACCGGGACTGGTTTGTCAGGAACCTGTTTAAACACCTCAGACAGATTCACTGGCAGGCTGCTAGTAACATGGGCAGACAGCATCAGAGTAACCGATTGCTGCTAGAATCCAGCAAACACCACGAATGGAAACTAGGGGACCAGGTCATGGTGAGGAACTATGCTCGGGTAGCATTATATATAGGGCTATACAGCATTGTCGACAAGGCAAGCCCGATGGTCTATGCCATAAAGCTGCCCCGCCGTACTAAGTGGTTCCACATCAACCAGTGCAAGCTGTACAACCCAGGGTCAGCCAAGCACAGAGGGCAGCCAGGAGGGGTGAACCGTCCTCAGGGCCCACAGGGAATGTGGCAGGCTTAGAAACCGTGCCTATAGGGGCAGTGAATTGCAGTACTGGAGGGGCTATCCCACCCATCGTTTGGGATTCGGACGCACCCCCTGTAACCCAAGCCCTGAGAAGGACCCTCCGTACACCACGACCAAAGATACCGTGGTCACCGGCATCTGAGCCTCAGCGATTTTACCCTCGGAGAAGGGCAGCCCGACAGGGAAGGCCAAAGGTCAGAAGTACAGAGGCCGCTCAGAGTAAGGACCCCCAGCCAGCCGCTTTCAGCGGTGAGGGTCTCACAGCAGCAGTAGCAACAAGCTGTCCCAGAGACAAGGGTCTCCAGCTCACCGGCTGTGGGGAAACCCTAACATCCAGGCGGCTATCAGGCCGCAGAAGGCATGGGCCTGACAATAATTAACCAGGCCACCCGGAGACGGGTGGCGGTTGTACATAGCTCTAATTTTTAGTTTCAGGCAGCTGACTGCACCGTTTTACATTTTAAGTTTAGTTTAGAATTGAGGGTAATGTTGCAGTAATGTTTAAGTGATTGTTTTGAGTTTGTCTTGTGTGTCAGCCAGCCTGAGAGCAGTTCTCAAGGGCAGGATCCAGACATTACCGGGTGATGGACAAACCTCAGGAGACCAATTGATGTTGTTTAATTTTAATCTATGTTTTTTCCTTCTTTAATGTGGTTGTACGTTGCCTACATGCTGGCGAATAAAATGGAATTGAAATGAAACTGTGCTGAAATGCAATTGTAGTGATGGAACCCCCTCCAAGCTGGGAGGGTGTAAATGTAAAATGTTTGTCCCTGTAAAGGGGAAAAGTGTGTATCTATGGTGATGGTGCATAAGTGTAATGCATATTTTGGGTATTAGTTTAGTTAATTTATGGGGAAGATTATCCCTTGGGAGTCAGGAACTTTGCTCACCTGGAAGATGATATGGTATCACAGACAGGAATGTAGAATTTACCAATATTTCGCAAAGATTCCTTGTACCTTTCCCCTGCAGAGGAGAAGAATCCTTTTCTGGACTTTTAAAATGGAAGGAAAACCTTCTGGACTTTTAAAATGAGTTTAAAGGGTCAGACGGAGCCTGCAGGGGATAAAAAGGGGGTGCATTCATGGAGACCCCCCCCCCCCCAGTGTTTGGACTCATAGGAAAGGGAATTTAATTTGGAACTATCTACCAGAAAGTTTGAAATCCTGAAGTGCACATGGAAGAAACTACGAACTTTAATCGAATTTGGGATTTTTAAAAGATGAATGTTGGGTCGGCAAGAAAAAGAGTGGGGTCAATCTCTAAAGTTTGGACTTTGGAGCGAATCAAATTGTCTGGGAACTGTTTATCCACCCCACCCAGAGGACCCAAATGTCACATACATATTCCAACACCTTTTCAACAGGCATAGAAATATCTGGTTCAGGCCAGACAAGCACAATGGACGAGAGCTCACCAACTTTGAAAAGCCTAATAACACCAGATTAAAACCATTTCATCAAGTTTCAGTTAGCTGGGCTGCAAAATCGAATCAAAGAGCTGAGCTAGATTTGATGGAAGATAAGGAAGCCTTTTTTAGTATAATTGAAGCCTGTTCTGGCAGTTAGGTGGGCTTCTAGAGACACGATTAAGTTAGCAGTCTCGTTGCATAAGTTCTACACCAGCCTCGAAAAGTGGGATCCCGAAATATCGGCGAAAGGAATCTCTAAAACCCAGAAGGACAGCACCACGACAGCAGACAGGCTTTCAAAACGACTATCGGAAAGTTTCGGACCAGCGCGACCAATCAAACAGTCAATCGGAACAAACCCGACAAAACCGAAGATTTTTCCACTCTACAAGCTGGTCCTACGCTACCAAGGGGTACAGACTACAGAATGTGGACAACTAAGGCGAACCCCGGAGTTGGAACTGTCAAAAGGGGATTGGTGAGCATAGCCCCTGAACCCCCCACAGAGATATAACTGAGTTAGTTAAGGGAATTGAGAGGGGGGAGGCTGGGATAATTTGTGTAAATATATCTGCATTCTCCTCTTTACCCCATTTAGAGTCTAAGCTGTATTTTTTCCCCCACAGGCTGGAATTTGACATTTTATTCAATGTGTTGTACCCCTCAGTGTGTATTGGTATTCCTATTCTGAGTGTGTTATTAAAGGTGTGCATTTTTATTTCTTTTTAAACAGAATAAAGCCATACCTCCTTCCTGCCTTGAAACTGATTGTCTGTCCAAGTCTGTCACAGTCCCTTCGTAACTCCAGTGTCCAGAACCAAGGGTGTGGGAGCGATTCAGAACCGCTCATATAAGGTCAGAAGGGAAAACTGACCCCCAGAAAACCACGTCCTACACACTTGTTAATTGAAGGCCAGTTGAACAGGCCTTTTGACGCTGGCTGCATTTGTGTGGGAATAAATGTCACGTCAGAGGTGGGATTGCAACCCACGCCCCTCGAAAGGGACCGGAATTTGCCGACCTTTGGTCAGTTAAGGATTAACAGTCTTTGAGTCTGGCGCCTTTCTCCTCTCGGCCTTCCTGACACGATTGTGCCCTTGGCCATAAGCATCAGTCTGAGCATTGAAAGGCCCCGGTCTACCAAGGCATCAACTCTGGCCACTTTTACGTGCTAATACCTGACTTGCTTAGCTCTGGTGCCTTTTTTACTGGCAAAATGTGTTAATGTCGGAAATAACATTGGAAGTAATTCCCTACCTGAGTAACGGAGCAGAATTGAGAAGCCTTTGTGTGGAACAAATCTCAATCTTTGACTGTGGTGCCCTTTTTCTGAGAAACACCACTGTCTGCAGTGCGATTGAAAGCCACAGTAATAGAAAGCAATGTGGAATTCAGCAACGCGGGAGGGTAAAAATGTGATGCTGTGAGTGTGCTGCTTTTTAGTGTGGGAATGGGTTGAAAGGAGAATTGTGATTTGGAGCCTTATCGCCGAGAACAGGTGTAAGGTTCAAAAATCCATGGCCGCATTTTATTGGAACATCCTAAGGACAAAAAAACCTTCATGGGATCGTCCTATACATTTTAAATGAACATTTTTGGCCAAGTAAAATCCTCAGACCAGGCAGGCTGGGAAATGTGTGGGCGGATACAGACATTGTGGAGTCGGGCTCACAAGCGAGACAGAGGCACTGGCCAATGGGAGAAAAGTGCATTCTGGCAGGCCAATCAGGGGTCGAGTCGGGCCTGAAGCGGGGAAATCCTCAACCAATGGGGACTACCCGGCCCAGTTTGAAAATATGACTCACCCCTAATGAATGTGGACTATCATGTACCTAATGGCACATCAAAGGGGAGGCCCAAACCGATTGACTCCCAGGACTGTTACAATGGACCAGCAGACTTTCAGGCACCAATGTGCACTGAAATAATACCCCTGTCCTCACACCTACCTGTACCTGTGACATCTTCTGATTAAATTTTCAAAGCTATCTCCCCGCCCAAACTTACACAATGGACCACCAACTGAATTTGAGCGCGAAAAGGCCAGAACTAAATTGGATACAAATATAGGACCTACAGAAGGAGCAGTAGGAGTCAGCTTTTGGAGGCTGGAGTCAGCTTTTGGGAGTTGAGTCAGCTTTTCACAGGTCCCTCGCTCTGGGGGAGGTGTGCTTAACTCCAGCAGCTTTTTGCTTTGGAGCCAATCGAGAGGCAAATAAAAGAAACCGACGCAACATCGAGGAGGAAAACCAAACCGACCAACAACGTAAAACCCACCCCAGAGGGACCCCGAGCTGAAATAAGTGCCCCCAGAACCCCGGAGTTCATAGGATTGTGAGTGTAGCCCAAACCCCCTCACAGACTCAATTTAGGATAGGAATTGGTAAGAAGGGTGGAAGTGGAAGGTGGGGTTATGTGTGGGTGGAATGTTTCAACCTCTTATCTTCCCTGTCGCTGTTGCGAGAATTTTTCGTGTTGTGGAGTGAGATTGTGCCATTACTGCTATTTATGACCTCTTCCTATGCCCTCTATCTTGGTGTTTACTATTCTAAATAAACAACATTAGCCATTTTCGACTCTTACCCACTGTGCCTCATTAATCACTCATCCTCATAAATCGCACGTACAGAACCTCAGGGGAGTGCGGAGTCGAATCCACACTCCAAGCTCCCCTTACAATGGCGACCACGAAGGGACATGCGTTGAGTGAGGGTGAAGAGACAGACAGTCTTGGTGGAGAGGAGTATAAAATGGTGGGTAGGATTGCTAGATATATAACAGCAAGGATAAACTGCTCAAGGAAGTGGGTGCAGGCGCTGCTGAGGGCTGAAAGGCCTGAGGACGTAGCAGCCAGGTGGACCCAGAGTAGAGATCATAAAAGATCAGTGGAAAAGGCAGTGTGGCTGATTTGTTTTTGGAAGCAAATACAGGACTTGGACAGGCCGGTTGACGTCCTGCAGTCAGAGTTAGCTGAGCAGAGAGAGGAGCTAGTAAAGATCAGCAAAGAAAGGGAAAAGCTGGATCAGGATTTAAAGTGGGAGAGGCAGGAACAAGAGAGGGATGGAGAAAGCTATCGCAACCACAGGGAGTACCTTCAGTCCCAGGTCACTGAGGGAAAAGTTTACATTAGGGGACTGCAGGAGGAACTTGCCCAGGCTCAGCACCAGCGAAGGTTGGGAGAGGGTAAGAGTCTCCAGCTACAAGCTGCGCTTCAGGCGTGCCACAGCAGAGCAGAGGCGGATCATCATTCCTTTCAGGAACAAATTGATCGGCTCAACCTGGCTCTGGCTGAAGCCAAAGCAGCCCTTGTTCTAGCCGGAGCAAAAGCTCTGGAAGTGCCCGAGACTCAAATCCCCACCCTGCCCGACACCAAAGCTCTGGCCCTAGCTGAGGCAAAAGTCCTTGGCTGGGCTGAAAGCAAGGCACCCAGTAAAGGAGTGGTGTGCCTTATCTGCCCAGCCGAGGTGTGGAAAGGGGAGCAAAGTGAAACAGGCTGTGGGGAGGAGGATAGGGAGGAAGAATCCTACAGGCCCTCTCACACAGCCCCATTGGGGATCCCAAGGAAAGGCAGGGTGAAATGCTGGCATCTAAACCTCCGGGACCAGCCCCTATGTGCCCCATCAGGCAGAGTAGATTCGGACCACCTACAGAACCAATATGTGCTTCTTCACAGTGTGACCCAGCTGCGGCTGATGGTGGCCCATGTGAATAAACTTAACCAAAAAGGAGACCCCTCTGTCCACTTTATGGAAGTAGAGCAGTTAGGAGACATAAATGACTGCGATGAGGCCAAACGGAGCAAACTGCTCCTGTTCTCACTGGACCCAGCCCTGCGTCAGGCTCTCTCTGCTGAGAGCAAGAGGCGTCAGCGACCAGTGGCCACTCTCCAGGAGGATATCCTGGAGGCCATGGGGTTGAACGACGGCGTCAGTTCGACCGGGTACAGGCCACTGTCCAGAGACCCGGGGAGACCCCCCAGGCGTTCGCTGATCGACTGTGGCCAGTGTATGAGGGAGTAAGTGGGGAGAATTTGGACCGAACCCAGCTGGACGCACACCGACGTGGTCGCTGGCTGTGTGCACTGGTGGTAAACAGCCTACCTGAGTTGCGCGCCCAGGCCAATCTGTGGTTCGATTTCAGAGACCCCCAAGCCACAGAGGAGACGGTGCTGAGGCAGCTGACCCTCTCTTTTTGCAATGGTAGAATCGGGGAGGAGAAGCCCACCAAGGGGAAGGTGTGTGAGATCCGCCCCAGCTCTGATAAGAGAGAGTGGATGCAAGAAGGGAATTGGCAGGCAGGCAGAGAGGTGGTTTGCTACGGGTGCGGGGACACAGGGCACATGAGGAGGGAATGCCGGGCTCCGAGGCAGGAAAAGAAAGGTCCACAGACCCCAACCTCAGCCCCAGTCCCCGCGGTCGCATGCCCTCCCAAGCCAGCTGTGCTCAGCCCTGCCGTCCCACTCGAGACTCTGCTCGCTGCTCTGCAGGCACTCTTTACCCAGACTGGGAAGGTCGCAGCCGTGACCGGGGGCGATGTCCCTCAGGCCCAGACCAACACCCCCAATGACTAGACCCCAAGGAACCCGTGTATCTGCCCGGTCACCTATGATGCGTGGAACAGACCACATGTCATGATGGGGGTTGAGGGGGTCCGGGGGTAGTATCATCTGGACGCAGGGGCCTCGTGCACCCTGGCTCATGTAGACAACCCAACCACCTCACTCCTATCCAGTAGGATCCCCTACTGCCTAACCAGCTTCACTGGAGAAGAACGCGAGTGCTTCTTCTCCAAACCACTGCAGATACACATAGGCGCCCTCCACACCATGTGGAAGTGTGTCCTTCTGCTGTGGGAGGGAGTGGGTAAAGGCATCATAGGGGCAGATTTTCTCAGCAGCCAGAAAATTCTGGTCGACCCGAGGAACCACTGTCTGTGGGGCACAGCTGACACCGGGGAGGGGGAAGGTACAGCAGTCATCCAGGGGAAGCAGGGGAAGGGTTCCCTCTGCACTGTAAAGCTGAAGGAGGGATATGACCTCGGCGCTCTGGTAGACGGCACCCCGATGATCTATCAGGCTTTTGTGTGGGCTAGCCTCGCGGCATTTGCCAGGCATAAGCATGACTGTGGACGGGTAAATGAGGTCGAGGTGAGAGTAGATGGGGACTCCATGTCTAAGTCCCAGAAGCAGTATAATTTTCCCAGGGAGGCTGAGGCAGACCTAGAGGTCGCATTGGGATCTCTTGTCAGACAGGGAGTGTTGAGACCAATAGCCACACATATGAACTCTCCACTTTGGCCAGTTAGGAAAACGGATAATTCTTGGAGGCCCACGGTGGACTACCGAGTCCTCAATAAAAATATCCCTGCCTGTGAGCCCACAGTGGCAGCTGTAGCCGACCTAGTCGCAGCCATCCCCGCGTCCGCAGCCGTCTTTACGGTGCTGGACATCTTGAATGGGTTCTAGTCCATCCCGCTGCGGCGGGAGGACCAGTACAAATTCGCCTTTACATTGAAAGGACAGCAGTATACCTGGAACTGTCTTCCCCAGGGCTTCCACAACAGTCCGAGCATTTTTCATCAGTGTATGGCCAACTGCCTGAAAGAGTTCAGCAGACCCAGACAGCTAGTCCAGTACGTGGACGACCTGCTGCTATTCTCCGATTCGGAGGAAGAGCACAGTCCCCTGCTGGCAGAGCTGTTGGGCCTGCTGCACAAGGAGGGTTTTAAAGTAAACCCTAAGAAAGCACAGATCGGCCAGACAGAGGTAAAATTCCTGGGGCTAACTCTGCGGGCAGGAGAGAGAGCCATTGATGAGGCTAAGAGGAGGGCAGTTCAGGAGTTACTGGCTCCGACTACAGTTACAGGGGTGAGGTCGTTCCTGGGTCTGACCGGTTACTGCAGGGACTTCATTGAGGATTACGCAGCCATTGCAGCCCCCCTACTCCGGCTCCTGTGCAAAGGCGTGGAGTGGGAGTGGGATAAGGACTGTGATTCAGCGTTTACCCGCCTCAAGGGAGACCTGCAGAAAGCCCCGGCCCTGGGAGCGGTAGATGAGGGCAAGGAATTTTTCCTGGAGGTAGCAGCCAGCGGGGATAGCTTAAGTGCTGTGCTGATGCAACAGCGGCACGGTCAGATGAGGCCGGTGGTCTGCTCCTCCAGGGTCCTCATTGAGGTTGAGAGGGGTTACTCAAACGCTGGAACCTAGTTGCAGACGAAGACTGCGCAGTGGTAAATACCAGGAGAACTGTAGCCCAGTGTAAAAAGAAATGGCAGGACCTTGGTCAAGTCGTTAGTGTAAGTAATATCTTCATTTTCTCAATGGAATTGCAATTCTAAATGTGACCAGCTGTATATGTCTCACCCGGCAGAAAGACACCCTCTCTTAAAAGTTATATTTTCATCATTGCAGTAGAAATTGGCTGACAACAAAAAGGAAAGAACACGAACAGGAGGAGGCCCGCCAAATCTGCACCCACTGACACCC
The DNA here is from genome assembly GCF_044704955.1 of Pristiophorus japonicus. Lineage (NCBI taxonomy): Eukaryota > Metazoa > Chordata > Chondrichthyes > Pristiophoridae > Pristiophorus > Pristiophorus japonicus. The sequence goes on from NC_091984.1 coordinate 178,125,737, forward strand.
TTGGAACAGAGGGTCGCTGCCATGATGAGTCGTGCCTGGAGAAAGGCAATCAGTGATGCACAAGCTGGGCCCACACGCTTGGGAGATGGTAAGTCCTGAAAATGCACCGTGACCCTTCAAATCATCCTGCTGCCTAGCCTGCTACGTGCGAGGCTATCCATGTCATCCATCGATCCCACTTCTGTGCTGCTAACCATTTGACTGTTCAGTTATATTTTGCAGAACATGATGTCAATCCAGAAGATTCAGAGGAAGAGTCGAATGCATGCGATCAAGACCAAGGTGGTGTGGGGAGGAGGGTCAATGGATATGTGTTCAGGGAAAAATGTCAATTGTAATATGGATCAGTCAATCATGCAGGGCCTCACTATCCCAGAGAATACCATGAATTCTCCTCCAACATTCCACTCCTTCATCCACCCCCCATCCTTCCGTGGTGCTTTAAATTCTGATGTGGCATGTCATCGTCTCCTCGCATACCCATCCGTGCTTAGTGATGCAAGTTCTGGTAAGACATTCCATGGTTTCACATCCTTCGAGGTTGAGGGTCACAGTGGTGGTGGCGGAATGCAGCTTGTAGCACCTAGGGCCCCATTCTCAGAGGTGGAGGGTCACGGTGGTGAAGGTAGAACGCAGTATGGAACACCCAGGGCCCCAGTGTCAGAAGAAGCGGGTCCCAGTGGTGGCGATGGCGGTGGTGGAATCCAGTGTGGAACACCAAGAGCCCAGCGTCCGACTCTGCAGCTCACACTGCAGTGGTGCCACGAGGCAGAGCCGGGCAGAGAGTAAGGAGAACCCGAGTAGGCTCTCCTGAGATGCAGCGTTCAACAAATGGGCTTGATGTTATTGCATTGGGTGTGGAGGGCAATGACCTTACCCGTTCACTGGAGGGCACCATCAGAGGGGTTGGTGATGAGTTGACAGCGCTGTGTGGGCAAATAGCAGTTATGCCACGTGAACTGAGTGCGGGAATGGCACGGCCAGTGCAAATGCTGGCAGAGGCCATCGAAAAGTTAGCTGTTGCAATAAGCGCACACCTCCCTGCCAATCAAATGCCCTTCCCACTGCAATCCCAGTATCAGTCTCTGCAGAGATCCAAGCAGGGACCCCCCCTCTCTTCGCCCCTCCAGCTCCCCCCCCCCACCGCACTCTCTCTCTTCCCCTATCCACCCTCTCTTCCCCTCACCCACTCCTTCTCTTCCCCTACACTCCCCCACCCCTTCTCTTCCCCTACACCCCCCCACCCCTTCTCTTACCCTACACCCCCCCACCCCTTCTCTTCCCCTACATCACCCCACCCCTTCTCTTCCCCTACATCCCCCCACCCCTTCCCTTCCCCTACACCCCCCCACCCCTTCTCTTCCCCTACACCCCCCCACCCCTTCTCTTCCCCTACACCTCCTCACCCCTTCTCTTCCCCTACACCCCTCCACCCCTTCTCTTCCCCGAAACCCCTCCACCCCTTCTCTTCCTCTACACCCCCCCACCCCTTCTCTTCCCCGACAACCCCCCACCCCTTCTCTTCCCCTACACCCCCCCCACCCCTTCTCTTCCCCTACACCCCCTCCCCATGAGGCAGTGCACATGCACCGAGATGTGAATGAGAGCTGGGTGCAGCCTTTCTTTGCTGCCGGTGTTGATGCAGTAGATTTGATGCCACTGTTGGAAATGTTTTCAAATTGAAATTGTGTACTAATTTTTGTAACTGTACAAGTATATAAGTGATCATAGAGTTTTTAAGTGATCTTAGTAAGTTGTTTAAATTTACTGCATTAAAAGTTATCTTACGTTTGTTCAGTAATTTTGTTTACAGATTGAAATTGTTTACTACGTTTTCTAACTTTAGAACTATATAAGTGTTTGGGGTTGTTAAGTGATCGGAAAGAGTCAAATCAAATTTGATACAACAATGATTTTATTGCAGTAAAGTACATTGTAAAGATTTCAATGAAATGTATTGTACATTGAGACAGAATCATGACAAGAATGGTTTTATTATTTTTGCACTAAAGTAAAGTACATTGTAAGCATATCAATAAAGTTCATGACTTAACATTACAACTGATTCATGGTCCATTATCATACCAAACACAATCTTTAAGGAACACCTGCAAAAGATAAACATCCCTCATCCCTTCAGTCATGCGTACCTCCTGCACCTAGCCATGACCGAGGGGCATGCTGGTATGATGTGTCGTGGCTCGGAGATCTCTCCTGCTGCAGCGGGATGGGTGTCCGTGGACCGAGGAAGCCAGCGACTAATTGCCCTACAGTATCTGAGACACACAGATCGTTCCTGCTGCTGGCTGCGAGGGGTTTGGTTGGGGTCTGGGGGGTGGAGCGGGGAGGGGAAGAGTGCTGTTGGGAGTGCAGGAGTGAGGAGGGACACACGGAGTGAAGAGTTGGGAGCTGGGGGCGGGGGGCGGAAGAGTGCTGCTCGGGGTGTGGGAGACAATGGTGGATTAGGGTGGCTTACAACACGTTACTCTAACAGTCAGTCCCTGACAGAGGTACAATGCCAAACAGTTATTTTTATAAATGAGGTGAGCCATTCAAGTAATCGGTTGGACAAGTGGGGTATGATAATGTCCAAAGGATCAAATTAGCCATAATTAGGTGTTGATGTGCCTACCTCAGCCGGGAGCCTACACTTGTTTATTTTTAAAAAGAGAAACAACTATTCTCATTCAGCAGATATAAGGCAAGATATCATCGAAAGAGGTTTTTGGCCATTTGAAGTGATGTGTTTAATGCTTCAGTCCTTTTTGTGTTTAATTCCCACCCCCCCGTCTCCGGCTGTGCCTGCACTGAGCTTACCTCGAGGTAAGGTTGTTCTCAACTTACAAAAGTGGGCACTTACTCCAGCCTAAGTTAGTTTGTAGGAAGTTTTCACTGCCGAAACTTGCAAAACAGGCCTGAGTGGCAGGACACACCCGCTTTTGAAAAAAAAATACCTCACCTAAAGCCAACCTAAACTAACTCAGTAGAACTGGAGCAAACTAATATCCGATAATTGCAATTTCTAACATACTCCAAACTAAACTAGTTGCTCCAAAAAACTCGGAGCAACTCCACCCGAAACTTGGGCCCAATGACTGGCGCTGCCTGTTAAGTCCTGTCGTAAGAATGTGTGTGTTGTGTGTTTGCACATGAGGAAGGATTGTGATGCTGCTCAGTAAGTGTGCAGAATTTGCAGCACATTTTTCTGCAGCTGCTGTAAGACCATTGTCAGGATGGCCGAGTGGTCTAAGGCACCAGACTCAAGAACTGTTAATCCTTACCTTACCAAAGGTTGGTGTATTCTGGTCCCTTTCTAGAGACGTGGGTTTGAATCCCACTTCTGACTTTAACTTTTTATCCACACAAATGCAGCCAGCGTCAAAAAGCCTGCTCAACTACCTTCAATTTACAAGTGGTCACCTCAAACTCCTCAATGCTATTGGCGTTTGCCAATAAACGAAAGGCACCGCCCACAGACCAACTTCTTTTCCTCTCTAAACTTATCACATTCTAACCCTGTTCTCGGGGATAAGGCTTCAAATCACACTTCTCCTTTCAACCCATTCCCACACTAAAAAGCAGCACACTCACAGCATTACATTTTTATCCTCCCGCGTTACTGAATTCCACATTGCTTTCTAGCACTGTGGCTTTCAATCCCACTGCAGACAGTGGTGTTTCTCAGAAAAAGTACACTACAGTCAAAGAATGAGATTTCTTTCACACAAAGGCTTCTCAATTCTGCTCCGTTACTGAGGCAGGGAATTACTTCCAATGTTACTTCCGACATTAATACATTTTTCCAGTATAAAAGGCACCAGAGCCAAACAAGTCAGGTATTAGCACGTAAAAGTTGCCAGAGTTGATGCCTTGGTAGACCGGGGCCTTTCAATGCTCAGACTGATGCTAATGGCCAAGGGCACAATATGTCAGGAAGGCCGAGTGGAGTAAGGCTCCAGACTCAAAGATTGTTAATCCTTAACTGACCAAAGGTTGGCGAATTCCGGTCCCTTTCTAGAGGCGTGGGTTGCAATCCTACCTCTGACGTGACATTTTTCCGCACAAAAATGCAGCCAGCGTCAAAAGGCCTGTTCAACTGGCCTTCATTTTACAAGTGGTAACCTCAAACTCTTCAACGGTTTGCCAACAAACTAAAGGCACCATTCTCAGCCCAACTTATTTTCCTCACCAAAATAGTCACATAACAACACAGCATAAGCAGACTGCTTCATGCTTGTGGTGAAGCGCTGCAAATATTACACGCCACAAATTCTGGCAGCGGTGGGATTTGAACCCTCGCCTCCAAAAAGAATAAAACATTAATCCAGCACCTTAGACCGCTCGGCCACGCTACATAAAAATACAACAACATTAGAATTTGGAACAGGAGTTGGCCATCGAGCCCCTCGAGCCTGCTCCGCCATTCAATAAGATCATCTGGGAGAAGAAATTCCTTCTCAACTCAGTTTTAAATTGGCTCCCCCGTATTTTGAGGCTGTGCCCCCTAGTTCTAGTCTCCCCGACCAGTGGAAACAACCTCTCCGCCTCTATCATGTCTACCCCTTTCATTATTTTAAATGTTTCTGTAAGATCCCCCCTCATCCTTCTGAACTCCAACGAGTAAAGACCCAATCTACTCAATCTATCTTCATAAGGTAACCCCCTCATCTCCGGTATCAGCCTAGTGAATCGTCTCTGTACCCCTTCCAAAGCCAGTATATCCTTCCTTAAATAAGGTGATCAAAACTGCATGCAGTACTCCAGGTGCGGCCTTACCAATACCCGATACAGTTGCAGCAGGACCGCCCTGCTTTTGTACTCCATCCCTCTCGCAATGAAGGCCAACATTCCATTCGCCTTCCTGATTACCTGCTGCACCTGCAAACTAACTTTTTGGGATTCATGCACAAGGACCCCCAGGTCCCTCTGCACCGCAGCATGTTGCAATTTCTCCCCATTCAACTAATATTCCCTTTTACTGTTTTTTTTCCCCAAGGTGGATGACCTCACACTTTCCGACATTGTATTCCATCTGCCAAACCTTAGCCCATTCGCTTAACCTATCTAAATCTCTTTGCAGCCTCTCTGTGTCCTCTACACAACCCGCTTTCCCACTAATCTTTGTGTCATTTGCAAATTTTGTTACACTACACTCTGTCCCCTCTTCCAGGTCATCTATGTATATTGTAAACAGTTGTGGTCCCAGCACCGATCCCTGTGGCACACCACTAAACACCGATTTCCAACCTGAAAAGGACCCATTTATCCCGCCTCTCTGCTTTCTGTTCGCCAGCCAATTCTCTATCTATGCTAATACATTTCCTCTGACTTCGCGTACCTCTATCTTCTGCAGTAACCTTTTGTGTGGCACCTTATCGAATGCCTTTTGGAAATCTAAATACAGCACATCCATCGGTACACCTCTATCCACCATGCTTGTTATATCCTCAAAGAATTCCAGTAAATTAGTTAAACATGATTTCCCCTTCATGAATCCATGCTGCGTCTGCTTGATTGCACTATTCCTATCTATATGTCCCGCTATTTCTTCCTTAATGATAGTTTCAAGCATTTTCCCCACTACAGATGTTAAACTAACTGGCCTATAGTTACCTGCTTTTTGTCTTCCCCCTTTTTTAAACATAGGCGTTACATTAGCTGCTTTCCAATCCGCTGGTACCTCCCCAGAGTACAGAGAATTTTGGTAGATTATAACGAATGCATCTGCTATAACTTTCGCCATCTCTTTTAATATCCTGGGATGCATTTCATCAGGAACAGGGGACTTGTCTACCTTGAGTTCCATTAGCCTGTCCAGCACTACCCCCCTAGTGATAGTGATTGTCTCAAGGTCTTCCCTTCCCACATTCCCGTGACCAGCAATTTTTGGCATGGTTTTTGTGTCTTCCACTGTGAAGACCGAAGCAAAATAATTGTTTAAAGTCTCAGCCATTTCCATATTTTCCATTATTAAATCCCCCTACTCATCTTCTAAGGGACCAACATTTCTTTAGTCACTTGTTTCCGTTTTATATATCTGTAAAAGCTTTTACTATCTGTTTTTATGTTTTGCGCAAGTTTACCTTCGTAATCTATCTTTCCTTTCTTTATAGCTTTTTTAATCATTCTTTGCTGTTGTTTAAAATTTTCCCAATCTTCTAGTTTCCCACTAACCTTGGCCACCTTATAAGCATTGGTCTTTGATTTGATACTCACCTTTATTTCCTTGGTTATCCACGGCTGGTTAGCCCTTCTCTTACCACCCTTCTTTTTCACTGGAATATATTTTTGTTGAGCACTATGAAAGAGCTCCTTAAAAGTCCTCCACTGTTCCTCAATTGTGCCACCGTTTAGTCTGTGTTTCCAGTCTACTTTAGCCAACTCTGCCCTCATCCCACTGTAGTCCCCTTTGTTTAAGCATAGTACGCTCGTTTCTGACACAACTTCCTCACCCTCAATCTGTATTACAAATTCAACCATACTGTGATCACTCATTCCGAGAGGATCTTTTACTAGGAGATCGTTTATTTTTCCTGTCTCATTACACAGGACCAGATCTAAGATAGCTTGCTCCCTTGTAGGTTCTGTAACATACTGTTCTAAGAAACAATCCCGTATGCATTCTATGAATTCCTCCTCCAGGCTACGCCGTGCGATTTGAGTTGACCAATCGATTTGTAGGTTAAAATCCCCCATGACTACTGCCATTCCTTTTTCACATGACTCCATTATTCCCTTGATTATTGCCCGCCCCACCGCGAAGTTATTATTTGGGGGCCAATAAACTAAGCCGACCAGTGACTTTTTCCCCTTACTATCTCTAATCTCCACCCACAATGATTCAACATTTTGTTCATTAGAGCAAAAATATTGTCTCTCACAGCTGCCCTGATATCATCCTTTATTAACAGAGCTACCCCACCTCCCTTCCCTTCTTGTCTATCTTTCCGAATTGTCAGATACCCCTGTATGTTTAATTCCCAGTCTTGGCCAGCCTGCAACCATGTTTCTGTAATGTCCACCAAATGATACCCATTTGTAATGATTTGTGCCGTCAACTCATTGACTTTATTTTGAATGCTGCGTGCGTTTAGGTAGAGTGTTTTAATCCTAGTTTTTAAACCATGATTTTTGGTTTGACCCCTCCTGTAGCCCCTTTATTTTCAGTGGCCCTTTTTGTTTCTTGCCTTGGGTTTCTATGCCCTCCACTTTTACTCATCTCCTTTCTGTCTTTTGCTTTTGTCTCCTTTTTGTTTCCCTCTGTCTCCCTGCATTGGTTCCCATCCACCTGCCATATTAGTTTAACTCCTCCCCAACAGCACTAGCAAACACTCCCCCTAGGACATTGGTTCTAGCTACCACTAACAGCAGCTTCTGTTCTGGTACTAGTGACCGGTGAGTGAAATGTGACTTTGCTTTGCGGAAGATAATAATCAAGGCAATTAAAGTGGTAGACGGTAAACTCTCGATAAATGATTTTGCAACATACAGGTCAGAGGAACCTAAGTGTCCACAGGGCAACACCAGTAATTAGGTGCATGTTGGAACAAACCAGTTACTGCTTTCATTCAATATTTATTCCTGTATCAACATCACTGACAAAACCGGATTATCTGGTCAAGATCACTTTGCTGTTTGTGGGATCTTGCTGTGTGCAAACTGGCTGCGGCATTTCCCACATTACAACAGTGCCTCCACTTTAAAAATACTTCATTGGCTGTAAAGCGCTTTGGGACGTCGTTCGGTCATGAAAGGTGCTTTAGAAATACAATACAGAAAATGTTACCCGATAGCTGACAAAATGCGAACTGTTGCGAGAAATACCTGTGTTTGAATGTTGGTTGCATTGCAGGGATGATGAACTTAATGACTGGCGCTGCCTGTTAAGTCCTGTCGTAAGAATGTGTGTGTTGTGTGTGTGATTGTGATGCTGCTCAGTAAGTGTGCAGAATTTGCAGCACATTTTTCTGCAGCTGCTTCAGGATCATTGTCAGGATGGCCGAGTGGTCCAAGGCGCCAGACTCAAGGACTGTAATCCTTAACTTACCAAATGTTGGTGTTTTCTGGTCCCTTTCCACGGCCGTGGGTTGGAATGCCACTTCTGACATTAACTTTTTATCCACACAAATGCAGCCAGCTTCAAAAAGACTGCTTAACTGGCCTTCAATTTACAAGTGGTCACCTCAAACTCCTCAACGCTATTGGCATTTGCCAATAAACGAAAGGTACCGCCCAGAGACCAACTTCTTTTCCTCTCTAAACTTACCACATTCTAACCCTGTTCTCGGGGATGAGGCTTCAAATCACACTTCTCCTTTCAACCCATTCCCACACTAAAAAGCAGCACACTCACAGCATTACATCTTTATCCTCCTGCGTTGCTGAATTCCACATTGCTTTCGAGCACTGTGGCTTTCAATCGCACTGCAGACAGTGGTGTTTCTCAGAAAAAGGGCACCACAGTCAAAGAATGAGATTTCTTCCACACAAAGGCTTCTCAATTCTGCTCCGTTACTCAGGCAGGGAATTACTTCCAATGTTACTTCCGACATTCACACATTTTGCCAGTATATAAGGCACCGGAGCCAAACAAGTCAGGTATTAGCACGTAAAAGTTGCCAGAGTTGATGCCTTGGTAGACCGGGGCCTTTCAATGCTCAGATTGATGCTTATGGCCAAGGGCACAATAGTGTCAGGAAGGCCGAGTGGAGTAAGGCACCAGACTCAAAGATTGTTAATCCTTAACTGACCAAAGGTTGGCGAATTCCGGTCCCTTTCTAGGGGCGTAGGTTGCAATCCTACCTCTGACGTGACATTTTTCCCCACACAAATGCAGCCAGCATCAAAAGGCCTGTTCAACTGGCCTTCAATTTACAAGTGGTAACATCAAACTCTTCAACAGTTTGTCAACAAACGAAAGGCACCGTTCTCAGCCCAACTTCTTTTCCTCACCAAAATAGTCACATCGCAACACAGTCATGTTTGCGGTGAAGGGGCGCAAATATTGCACACCACAAATTCTGGCAGAAGGTGGGATGCAAACCCACGCCTCGGAAGAGACTGGAGTTTTAATCCAGCACCTTAGACCACTCAGCCACGCTACTACTAACAGCAGTTTCCGTTCTGGAACTAGTGGCCGGTGAGTGAAATGTGACTTTGCTTTGCGGAAGACAATAATCAAGGCAATTCAAGTGGTAGACGATAAACTCTCGATAAATGATTTTGCAACCTACAGGTCAGAGGAACCTAAGTGTCCACAGGGCAACACCAGTAATTAGGTGCATGTTGGAAAAACCAGTTACTGCTTTCATTCAATATTTTTTCTATGTCAACATCACTGACAAAACCAGATTATCTGGTCATGATCACATTGCTGTTTGTGGGATCTTGCTGTGTGAAAACTGGCTGCGGCGTTTCCCACATTACAACAGTGCCTCCACTTTTAAAATACTTCATTGGCTGTAAAGTGCTTTGGGACGTCGTTAGGTCATGAAAGGGACTTAAGAAATACAATACAGAAAATGTTACCCGATAGCTGACAAAATGCGAACTGTTGCGAGAAATACCTGTGTTTGAATGTTGGTTGCATTGCAGGGATGATGAACTTCATGACTGGCGCTGCCTGTTAAGTCCTGTTGTAAGAATGTGTGCGTTGTGTGTTTGCACAGGAGGAAGAATTGTGATGCTGCTCAGTAAGTGTGCAGAATTTGCAGCACATTTTTCTGCAGCTGCTGCAAGACCATTGTCAGGATGGCCGAGTGGTCTAAGGCGCCAGACTCAAGGACTGTTAATCCTTACCTTACCAAAGGTTGGTGTATTCTGGTCCCTTTCTAGGGGCGTGGGTTCTAATCCCACTTTTGACATTAACTTTTTATCCACACAAATGCAGCCAGCTTCAAAAAGACTGCTCAACTGGCCTTCAATTTACAAGTGGTCACCTCAAACTCCTCAACGCTATTGGTGTTTGCCAATAACCGAAAGGCACTGCCCAGAGACCAACTTCTTTTCCTCTCTAAACTTATAACATTCTAACCCTGTTCTCGGGGATAAGGCTTCAATCCAACTTCTCCTTTTAACCCATTCCCACACTAAAAAGCAGCACACTCGCAGCATTACACTTTTATCCTCCCGCGTTGCTGAATTCCACATTGCTTTCTAGCACTGTGGCTTTCAATCCCACTACAGACAGTGGTGTTTCTCAGAAAAAGGGCACCACAGTCAAAGAATGAGATTTCTTCCGCACAAAGGCTTCCCAATTCTGCTCCGTTACTGAGGCAGGGAATTACTTCCAATGTTACTTCCGACATTCACACATTTTGCCAGGATAAAAGGCACCAGAGCCAAGCAAGTCAGGTATTAGCACTTAAAAGTTGCCAGAGTTGATGCCTTGGTAGACCAGGGCCTTTCAATGCTCAGACTGATGCTCATGTGCAAAGGCACAATAGTGTCAGGAAGGCCGAGCGGAGTAAGGCACCAGACTCAAAGACTGTTAATCCTTAACCGACCAAAGGTCGGCGAATTCCGGTCCCTTTCTAGGGGCGTGGGTTGCAATCCTACCTCTGACATGACATTTTTCCCCACACAAATGCAGCCAGCGTCAAAAGGCCTGTTCAACTGGCCTTTTATATCAAGAGATAACATCAAACTCTTCAACGGTTTGCCAACAAATGAAAGGCACCATTCTCAGCCCAACTTCTTTTCCTCACCAAAGTAGTCACATCACAACACAGCCAACTGCTTCACTCTTGTGGTGAAGGGGCACAAATGTTACACACCACAAATTCTGTCACCAGTGGGATTTGAACCCACTCCTCCAAAGAGCCTAAAGCTTTAATCCAGTACCTTAGACCTCTCAGCCACGCTACGACTGACAGCAGCTTCCGTTCTGGAACTAGTGACCGGTGAGTGAAATGTGACTTTGCTTTGCGGAAGATAATAATCAAGGCAATTAAAGTGGTTGACGGTAAACTCTCGATAAATGATTTTGCAACATACAGGTCAGAGGAACCTAAGTGTCCACAGGACAACACCAGTAATTAGGTGCATGTTGGAACAAACCAGTTACTGCTTTCATTCAATATTTATGCCTATATCAACATCACTGACAAAACCAGATTATCTGGTCATGATCACATTGCTGTTTGTGGGATCTTGCTGTGTGCAAACTGGCTGCGGCATTTCCCACATTACAACAGTGCCTCCACTTTAAAAATACTTCATTGGCTGTAAAGCGCTTTGGACGTCGTTAGGTCATGAAAGGCGCTTTCGAAATACAATACAGAAAATATTACCTGATAGCTGACTAAATGCGAGCTGTTGTGAGAAATACCTGTGTTTGAATGTTGGTTGCATTGCTGGGATGATGAACTTAATGACTGGCGCTGCCTGTTAAGTCCTGTCGTAAGAATGTGTGTGTTGTGTGTTTGCACAGGAGGAAGGATTGTGATGCTGCTCAGTAAGGGCCCAAGTTTCGGGTGGAGTTGCTCCGAGTTTTTTTAAGCAACTAGTTAAGTTTGGAGTATGTTAGAAATTGCAATTCCCGGATATTGCTTTGCTCCAGTTCTACTGAGTTAGTTTAGGTTGGCTTTCGGTAATGTATTTTTTTTCAAAAGTGGGTGTGTCCTGCCACTCAGGCCTGTTTTGCAAGTTTCGGCAGTGAAAACTTCCTACAAACTAACTTAGGCTGTAGTAAGTGTCCACTTTTTAAGTTCAAACCAACCTTACCTGGAGGTAAGCTCAGTGCAGGCACAGCTGGAGACGAGGAGGGGTTGGGAATTAAACACAAAAAGGACTGAAGCATTAAACACATCACTTCAAATGGCCAAAAACCTCTTTCAATGATATCTTGCCTTATATCTGCTGAATGAGAATAGTTATTTCTCTTTTTTATAAATAAACAAGTGTAGGCTCCCGGCTGAGGCAGGCACAACAACACCTAATTATGGCTAATTTGATCCTTTGGACATCATCATACCCCACTTGTCCAACCGATTACTTGAATGGCTCACCTCATTTATAAAAATAACTATTTGGCATTGTGCCTCCGTCAGGGACTGACTGTTAGAGTAACGTGTTGTAAGCCCCCCAACCCACCATTGTCTCCCACACCACCAGCAGCACTCTTCCGCCCCCCGCCCCCACCTCCCAACTTTTCACTCCGTGTGTCCCTCCTCACTCCTGCACTCCCAACAGCACTCTTCCCCTCCCCGCTCCACCCCCCAGCCTCCCAGCCCCCAACCCAACCCCTCGCAGCCAGCAGCAGGAACGATCTGTGTGTCTCAGATACTGTAGGGCAATTAGTCGCTGGCTTCCTCGGTCCACGGACACCCATCCCGCTGCAGCAGGAGAGATCTCCGAGCCACGACACACCATACCAGCATGCCCCTCAGTCATGGCTAGGTGCAGGAGGCACACATGACTGAAGGGATGAGGGATGTTTATCTTTTGCAGGTGTTCCTTAAAGATTGTGTTTGGTATGATAATGGACCATGAATCAGTTGTAATGTTAAGTCATGAACTTTATTGATATGCTTACAATGTACTTTACTTTAGTGCAAAAATAATAAAACCATTCTTGTCATGATTCTGTCTCAATGTACAATACATTTCATTGAAATCTTTACAATGTACTTTACTGCAATAAAATCATTGTTGTATCAAATTTGATTTGACTCTTTCCGATCACTTAACAACCCCAAACACTTATATAGTTCTAAAGTAGTAAACAATTTCAATCTGTAAACAAAATTACTGAACAAACGTAAGCTAACTTTTAACGCAGTAAATTTAAACAACTTACTAAGATCACTTAAAAACTCTATGATCACTTATATACTTGTACAGTTACAAAACTTAGTACACAATTTCAATTTGAAAACATTTCCAACAGTGGCATCAAATCTACTGCATCAACACCAGCAGCAAAGAAAGGCTGCACCGAGATCTCATTCACATCTTGGTGCATGTGCACTGCCTCATGGGGAGGTGGGTGTAGGGGAAGAGAAGGGGTGGGGTGGGAGGGGGTGTAAGGGAAGAGAAGGGGTGGGGGGGTGTAGGGGAAGAGAAGGGGTGGGGGGTGTAGGGGAAGAGAAGGGGTGGGGGAGTGTAAGGGAAGAGAAGGGATGGGGGGTGTAGGGGAAGAGAAGGGGTGGGGGTGGGTGGGTAGGGGAAGAGAAGGGGTGGAGTATAAAAGCAGGGAAGTCTTCCTACAGTTATATAGGATAATGGTGAGGCCACGCCTGGAATACTGCATGAGTTTTGGTTTCTATATTTATGAAAGGATATACTTGCTTTGCGGGCAGTTCAGAGAATGGCCTCTAGGTTGATTCCGGAGATGAGGAGGTTGACTTATGAGGAAAGGTTGAGTAGGTTGGGTCTCTACTCATTGGAATTCAGAAGAATGAGAGGTGATCTTATCAAAACATGTAAGATTATGAGGGGGGTTGACAAGGTGGATGCAGAGAAGATGTTTCCACTGATAGGGGAGACTAGAACTAGAGGGCATAATCTTAGAATAAGGGGCCGCCCATTTAAAACTGAGGTGAGGAGAAATTTCTTCTCTCAAAGGGTTGTAAATCTGTGGAATTTGCTGCCTCAGAGATCTGTGGAAGCTGGGACATTGAATAAATTTAAGACAGAAATCAACATTTTCTTAAAGGATAAGGAGATAAAGGGTTATGGGGAGCGGCCAGGCAAGTGGATCTGAGTCCGTGATCGGATCAGCCATGATCGCATTAAATGGCGGAGCAGGCTCGAGGGGCCGCATTTCTTCTGTTCTTATGTTCTTAAATCACTTTTGCACCCTCTCCAAGGCCTTCACATCCATCTGAAATTGTGGTGCTCAGAATTGGCCACAATATTCGATCTGGGGCCCAAACAGAGTTTCAAAAAAGGTTAGCATGACTTGCTTGCTTTTGTATTCTATACCTTTATTTATAAAGGCAATTATGCCACCTGACTTTTTAACAACCTTTTCTACTTGTCCCGCTGCCATCAAATACTTGTTCAGTACATCCCAGCTCTCTCTCTTCATATGCCCTCCTTAAAATGTTACCATTTAGTTTTTATTGAGTCTCCTCTTTCTTTCTATACAAATGAATCACAGCACACTTCTCTGCTTTAAATTTAACATGTCACGTATCTACCGATTTCTCCATCGTTAAGCGAATTATTTCATTTCCGTGTAATTTCGAATCGCTCAAGGTACAACACACCCAAACACACCAGTGCTTTCAAATATTTAAAACAGGAATAACGTGAATGTCAAAATGTTTAATTGTTCTTGCTAAGTTATCTGATGTTTGTATTGAAGAAATAGTTATCAATCTGTGGTATAAATTAGATGAAATCTTTCACTTTAAGATATTCTCACGTTGGTGCATCTGGTAGAGAAGGCTCAAATAAGCCGCAGTGTGCTAACATCTTTCAGTTGTTCGTAAAAAGTTACTTCATTGTAAAGATTATATAACATCAAGCTATATTCTGCAGGAATGTAGCTGAATTTCTACGGAATGATCTCTAAGTGTATGACGATTGTCGTTATACATTGCGTAGTTAGAACGGCACTACCTTTTGAGGGACGCAAGTAGTGATCAAAGTTGCTTCCTAATCTGATGTGTAAAAGAAAAGACCTTAGTGAATTTGTCAAAAATAATTACTTACTTACGCTTGTTTGCACAATTATAAATTTCAACATGTTACTGTACTTATTAGTAAATCCTGTGCGTGATGGGCAACATCACGCTGTAGATCGGTTCTGTTATCCAATGTCCCCTTCTCCAGTTTGGAAATCTTGTGACGCGGAGGCTCAATTGGGGTTTGAAACGTCAGCGGTCATTTGCATAATTAAGGAACACTTGGTAATACGCCCTCATTCATAACATTGCTTAGACAAGGCGAGCCTGGTGAACATTAATATCTTCCGCCTGCAAACTGCCGAGGTTTCTGATCCCAACTGAATTGATGATGTCCGAGTGGGTGCGTGTCCTCACGACGCTGATCATTTGCGCAGTCTGTAAGTATTCAGCAAACGTTTCTTGGATTCATTGTGAATCGTCTTTTGTTTTATAGAGATATGAAATGACGATATTAATCAGATAGACCAAGGACTTGACCTTGGAAGCGGCGGCGCTAATGGCTCAGACTTTCATGGCGGGGGAGGAGGAAACCAATATAATATAAGCGCGCAATTCTGCCTCCAACGCGGCGATGGATCAGGGAGTCAATATCATAAACGTGACTCAGAGCCCTGCAGGCAGGCAAGGCCAGTTCGACACACCCCAGGCAGCAATAGACCCCAGAGTAGGTTTTCAACAGAGACAATGGCAAGCTGAATGGACATTTATGCCATCATTGACACCCACTAACAGGGTACTCAAGAGCAGTCAAAGGGACAATCAGCGAGGAATGCCGGGTCATAACTCCTTTGTTCACAACAATGGGAATCTCAGCTCATGCTGGAGGTGTGGGGGCAAACACTCTGCTAGGACTTGCAGGTTTCAACAGTTTGTCTGCAGAAATTGTAACCTCAGTGGCCATTTAGCTCAAATATGCAGGAAGCCTGCAACCAGGCTAATTTACGAGGCTGATGGACCAGAAGAGGGGTCTGTGAGGCAGGATGACTCTTGGGGCAAATCAATGCAGGCTGAAGTTCAGCGGGTTCATGTGGCAAACATTCACAACAGTGCCTCCACTTTTAAAATACTTCACTGGCTGTAAATTACAGCCTTTGAGTTTGGCACCTTCGACCACTTGGCCATCCTGACAATGGTCCTGCAGCAGCTGCAGAAAAATGTGCTGCAAATTCTGAATACTTACTGAGCAGCAGCACAATCCTACCTCCTGTGCAAACACACAACACACTTTCTTACGACCGGACTTAACAGGCAGCGCTAGTCATTAAGTTCATCATCCCTGCAATGCAACCAACACACACATTTCTCACAACAGCTCGCATTTTGTCAGCTATCGGGTAATATTTTCTGCAGTGTATTTCTATGGCGCCTTTCATGTCCCGAAGCGTTTTACAGCCAATGAATTGTTTTTAAAGTGGATGCATTGTTGTAATGTGGGAAACACTGCAGCAGGTTTTCACACAGCAAGATCCCACAAACAGCAATGTGATCATGACCAGATAATCTGGTTTTGTCAGTGATGTTGATTAGGAATAAATATTGAATGAAAGCAGTAACTGGTTTGTTCCAAAATGCACCTAATTACTGGTGTTGCCCTGTGGACACTTAGGTTCCTCTGACCTGTATGTTGCAAAATCATTTCTCGAGAGTTTACCGTCTGCCACTTAAATTGCCTTGATTATTATCTTGCGCAAAGCAAAGTCACATTTCACTCACCGGTCACTAGTTCCAGAACGGAAACTGCTGTCAGTGGTAGCGTGGCCGAGCGGTCTGAGGCACTGGATTAAGGCTCCAGTCTCTTCGGAGGCGTGGGTTCAAATCCGACTGCTACTAAAATTTGACCTGTGGATTATTTGCATCGCTTCACTGCAAGCATGAAGCAGTGTGTGACTGCTGTTTTGACATGGAGCTATTTTGGTGAGGAAAAGAAGTTGGGCTCTGAGAGGTGCCTTTACTTTTTTGGCAAATGGCAATATCATTGAAGATTTTGCTGTTGCCACTTGTAAATTGAAGGCCAGTTGAACAGACCTTTTGACGCTGGCTGCATTTGTGTGGGGAAAAATGTCACGTCAGAGGTGGGATTGCAACCCACGCCCCTAGAAAGGGACGGGAATACACCAACCTTTGGTAAGATAAGGATTAACAGTCTTTGAGTCTGGCACCTTACTCCACTCTGCCGTCCTGACACTATTGTGCCCTTGGCCATTGCCACCTGAAAGCCCCGGTCTACCAAGGCATCAACTCTGGCAACCTTTACGTGCTAATACCTGACTTGCTTGGCTCTCGTGCCTTTTTTACTGGCAAAATGTGTTAATGTCAGAAGTAACATTGGAAGTAATTCCCTGCCTGAGTAACGGAGCAGATTTGAGAAGTTTTGTGTGGAAGAAATCTCATTCTTTGACTGTGGTGCGCTTTTTCTGAAAAACACCACTGTCTGCAGAGCGATTGAAAGCCACAATATGAAGAGATCGCAAAGTTTCAGCTTAAAGAATGGGCTCAGTCGAGAGTATTTCATGACTTTTATTTTTTCTGAAGGTATTTTCCCTGTGCCGGGGTCGGCCTGTGCAGATACGTGGAAAAGCTGGTTTTGTTAAAACACAGAGGCCTCATCGCAGTTAGTTGTAACAAAGAACTGTCAGTCATCTAGAACGGGTTCGCCCAACAGTCCCTGCTAAAGGAAGGGGCCCATGAATATTGAGAAATGAGCTGTCAGCCAGGAAGTGGGGCCATTGACAAAGCCACTCGAATATGCAAAAGCACTTCTCACTTCCATCTCAGAAGGAAAGCAGAACAATGAACCCACTAGCCTGGCCAGCCAAAGAGGAGCCAGGTCTTTCCCAACACAAAGACTGAGAGAGATACCCAAATTAAGGGCCTTCAGTCCAATACACATGGGTTGGATGGCCCATCACTAACTAAGTACCAATGCTTAGAAACAAAAGGATTTTAAAGATTGGTGGGAAAGATAGGGTGTAGCAAGACTCCCATAAAGGCAGGCTCTTTCCACTTTATTTTTAACTTGAAGCTTGCAGCTTGTATCTAGAGAGAGCTCGCTCTCCCTCTCGCTCTCGCTCCACCAACATCTATGTACCAGAGGAAGAAGCCGCAGTTCAGCAGAAGAAGCCATCGAGTCTGAAAACCTGCAGCCAGTAACTTCCCACAGCTGAGCTGAGCAAGGAAACCAACTGTGGGTGTAGTGGTGAGCATGATCGCGAGTGTCCTAAGCCGGTAACCAGAGAGCCAGGTGAGCTGTGTGGGGTATAAAGAGTTTTCTCAGAAGTGAAGCTTTTCAGAGCTATTCTGGGAGGAAGCTTCGACTGGTTAATTTGTTGGTAGCGGTGGAGTTAGAATCCACCAGGGAATTACTGTATGTTACTCGGTCTCATTTCTGTACTGTATGTATTTTGTTTGGAACCTGCATTTTATTCTCCACCGAGACAGTGATTTTGTTTAGTCATGCATGTTTTAGCCAGTGTACGTTAGACCAAATAAATATATGTATGATTTTTCACCAAAGCATTCCTGTACGTGACTCATTTCATTTACAATCTGAATAATAATTCCCGGGTCTAGAACTTTCGTAATGGGGAGGGCGATTCAAACCGTCCGTCTAGCAATTAGGCTAGGATCAAAACCGCTTACATCTCATGGTGACCGCGGCAGGATCCGGGTTAAAGGAGTGTAGATCAATCATGGACATTGTTCTCTATGTAAACTTGTATTTACTCTGTACAGCCACCAGAGGGCTCATCCCCTGGAGTCTCAATCCCTTGGGAGCTCAGGTATTTAAGGAGGCCTCACAGGTTGGAGAGGAACTCTGGAAACCCGCAATAAAAGACTAAGGTCACACTTTACTTTGAGGTCACAGTGTTCAGTCTGACTCTTTCTCCATACATAACAACTGGCGACAAGATACAGATAGCGAACCAAAGATGCAGAGAACAGTGGGCATCCTGGAGAAATTCTCGGAGAGAGGCGATTGGGAAACTTTTGTGGACTGACTTGACCAATACTTCATGGCCAACAAGCTAGATGGGGAAGAGAATGTTGCCAAACGAAGGGCAATCTTCCTCACCAGCTGTGGGGCACCAACATATGGCCTCATGAAGAATTTTCTCACTCCAGCGAAACACAAGGAGAAATCGTACGATGATTTGTGCACACTGGTCCAAGAGCATTTGAACCCGAAGGAAAGCATTCTGATGGCGAGATACCGGTTCTACACGTACAAAAGGTCTGAAGGCCAGGAAGTAGCGAGTTATGTCGCCGAGCTAAGCTGCTTTGCAGGACATTGCGAATTTAAAAGAAATTTGGGGCATATGCTCAGAGACTTTTTCGTACTTGGCATTGGCCACAAAACCATACTTCACAAACTTTTGACTGTAGAGACCCCAACCTTGAGTAAGGCCATAGTGATAGCCTAGGCGTTCATTGCCACCAGTGACAATACTAAGCAAATCTCTCAGCACACAAGTGCTGCTGCAAGTACTGTGAACAAAGTGATATTGTTTTTGAATCGCAACATACAGGGCAGGTCACAAATCTGCAACTGCACGTCCGCAGCCGTCTCAGAGTCCACCATCAAGGGTGATGAATGCAAGGGGTGATCATCGTTTCCATTCATGCTGATTCAAAGGGTATGTTTGCAAGTGCTGTGGAACAATGGGAAACATCCAGCATATGTGCAGGCGAGCTGCTAATCCTGTTAAACTTGCAAACCACCATGTTACAGAGGAGGACAGATCTACGGAGGATCACGACGAATCAGAGCCTCAGACCGAGGAGGCAGAGGTACATGGGGTGCACACATTCACCACGAATTGTCCCCCGATAATGCTGAATGTTGAACTAAATGGACACCCGGTGTCAATGGAACTGGACACGGGCGCGAGCCAGTCCATCATGGGCAAAAAGACCATCGAAAGATTGTGGTGCAATAAGGCCTCAAAGCCAGTCTTAACTCCAACTCGTATGAAAATAAGAACTTACACGAAAGAACTGATTCCCATAATCGGCAGTGCTACTGTAAAAGTCTCCTACAATGGAGCGGTGCACAAGCTACCACTCTGGGTGGTACCGAGCAATAGTCCCATGCTGCTTGGCAAGAGCTGGCTGGGAAAGATACGCTGGAACTGGGACAACGTCCGAGTGCTATTGCCCGCTCATGACACTTCGTGTGCCCAGGTCTTAAATAAATTTCCTTCGCTGTTCAAACCAAGCATTGGGAAATTCCAAGGAGCAAAAGTGCAGATCCACCTAATTCCGGAGGTGCGACCCATCCATCACAAGGTGAGAGCAGTTCCGTACATGATGAGAGAAAAGGTAGAGATTGAGCTAGACCAATTGCAAAGAGAGGGCATCATTTCACCGATCGAGTTCAACAGTTGGGCCAGCCCGATCGTTCCTGTCCTCAAAGGAGACGGCACCATCAGAACCTGTGGCGATTGCAGAGTAACTGTCAATCGTTTCTCCCTGCAGGACCAATACCCAGTACCAAAAGCCGACGAGCTCTTTACAACGCTGGCGAGAGGAAAGACATTCACGAAGCTGGATCTGACTTCAGCCTACATGACGCAGGAACTGGAGGAATCATCGAAGGCCCTCACCTGCATCAACACGCACAAAGGTCTTATTATTTATAACAGATGCCCGTTCGGAATTCGGTCAGCGGTGGCGATATTCCAGAGAAACATGGAAAGCTTACTGAAGTCGGTCCCGCACACCGTAGTCTTCCAGGACGACATTTTGGTCACAGGTCGGAACACAGTTGAGCACCTGCAGAACCTGGAGGAGGTACTTAGTCGACTCGATCGCGTGGGGCATTTTCCTGTCGCCTGAAGTGGAGTTCTTGGGAAGGAAGATTGCGGCGGATGTCATCAGGCCCACCAACACGAACATGGAGGCAATCTGGAACGCACTGAGGCCATAGAACATGACGGAGCTGCGGTCGTTTCTGGGACTCCTGAACTACTTTGGTAACTTCTTACCGGGTCTCAGCACACTGTTAGAACCACTGCATGTCTTATTACGAAAAGGGGATGAATGGATTTGGGGTAAAAGCCAAGAAAATGCCTTTGTAAAAGCGAGAAAATGCCTTTGTAAAAGTGAGAAAATTGTTATGCTCAAACAAATTGCTTGTGTTGTATGATCCATGTAAGCGTTTGGTACTAGCATGTGATGTATCATGTGTGCTAGTGCTGTTGGGGAGGAGTTAAACTAATATGGCAGGGGGATGGGAACCTATGCAGGGAGACACAGGGAAGTAGAATGGGGTCAGAAGCAAAAGATAAGAAGAAAAGTAAAAGTGGAGGGCAGGGAAACCTAAGGCATAAAGCAAAAAGGGTCACATGACACCAAAATTCTAAAGTGGAAAAGTGTGTTAGAAAGACAAGCCTGAAGGCTCTGTGCCTCAATGCGAAGAGTATTCGGAATGAGGTGGACGAATTAACTGCGCAGATAGCAGTTAACGGGTATGATGTAATTGGCATCACGGAGACATGGCTCCAGGGTGACCAAGGCTGGGAACTCAACATCCAGGGGTATTCAACATTTAGGAAAGATAGACAGAAAGGAAAAGGAGGCAGAGTGGCATTGCTGGTTAAAGAGGAAATTAATGCAATAGTAAGAAAGGACATTAGCTTGGATGATGTGGAATCGGTGTGGGTGGAGCTACGGAATACCAAGTGGCAGAAAACGCTAGTGGGAGTTGTGTACAGACCACCAAACAGTAGAAGTAAGGTTGGGGACAGCATCAAACAAGAAATTAGGGATGCATGCAATAAAGGTACAGCAGTTATCATGGGTGACTTTAATCTACATATTGATTGGGCTAACCAAACTGGTAGCAATGCGGTGGAGGAGGATTTCCTGGAGTGTATTAGGGATGGTTTTCCAGACCAATATGTCGAGGAACCAACTAGGGAGCTGGCCATCCTAGACTGGGTGATGTGTAATGAGAAAGGACTAATTAGCAATCTTGTTGTGCGAGGCCCCTTGGGGAAGAGTGACCATAACATGGTAGAATTCTTTATTAAGATGGAGAGTGACACATTTAATTCAGAAACTAGGGTCCTGAACTTAAGGAAAGGTAACTTTGATGGTATGAGGAGTGAATTGGCTAGAATAGACTGGCAAATGATACTTAAAGGGTTGACGGTGGATAGGCAATGGAAAACATTAAAAGATCACATGGATGAACTTCAGCAATTGTACATCCCTGTCTGGAGTAAAAATAAAATGGGGAAGGTGGCTCAACTGTGGAAAATAAAGGAAATAAAGGATAGTGTTAAATTCAAGGAAGAGGCATATAAATTGGCCAGAAAAAGCAACAACCCTGAGGACTGGGAGAAATTTAGAATTCAGCAGAGGAGGACAAATGGTTTAATTAAGAGGGGGAAAATAGAATATGAGAAGAAGCTTGCCGGGAACATAAAAACTGACTGCAAAAGCTGCTAAAGATATGTGAAGAGAAAAAGATTGATGAAGACAAACGTAGGTCCCTTGCAGTCTATTCAAGTGACTTTAGAATGGGGAACAAAGAAATGGCAGACCAATTGAACAAATACTTTGGTTCTGTCTTCACGAAGGAAGACACAAATAACCTTATGGAAGTACTAGGGGACCGAAGGTCTAGTGAGAAGGAGGAACTGAAGGATATCCTTCTTAGGCGAGAAATTGTGTAAGGGAAATTGATGGAATTGAAGGCCGATAAATCCCCGGGGCCTGATAGTCTGCATCCCAGAGAACTTAAGGAAGTGGCCCTAGAAATAGTGGATGCATTGGTGATCATTTTCCAACAGTCTATGGACTCTGGATCAGCTCCTGTGGACTGGAGGGTAGCTAATATAACACCACTTTTTAAAAAGGGAGGGAAAGAGAAGGCGGGTAATTATAGACTGGTTAGCCTGACATCAGTCGTGGGGAAAATGTTGGAATCAATTAGTAAGGATGAAATAGCAGCGCATTTGGAAAGCAGTGACAGGATCGGTCCAAGTCAGCATGGCTTTATGAAAGGGAAATAATGCTTGACAAATCTTCTGGAATTTTTTGAGGATGTAACTTGTAGAGTGGACAAGGGAGAACCAGTGGATGAGGTGTATTTGGACTTTCAAAAGGCCTTTGAAAGGTCCCACACAAGTGATTGGTGTGCAAAATCAAAGCACTTGGTATAGAATTTACCAATATTTCACAAAGATTCCTTGTACCTTTCCCCTGCAGAGGAGAAGAATCCCTTTCTGGACTTTTAAAATGGAAGGAAAAACTTTGGGACATGAATGAGTTCAAAGGGCAGATGAGGCCTGCAGGCTGAGAAAAGTGGATGCATTCATGGAGACCCCGCCCCCCCCCCCACAAGTGTTTGGACTCATAGGAAAGGGAATTTAATTTGGAACTCGATGAACATTTTGGTGTCTGAGGTAAAACTCTGAGGAAGATACCTAAGAGCTTTACAAATTTAAGATCTCTAAAGGAACTAATTTGGAACAGACTGCCAGAACAGAGAGTGGGACTTCACTCAGGAATTGGGTATTGGAGCTAATTCAATCTGTCTTGGAGAATGAGTCGATCGATAACTAACAAGAACTGAGAGACATAAAAATTCACTCCCTAGTGACAAAAAATGCATCAAGAGCTATCAGACTAATCACCGGAGACCATTAGTGGTATGCATGTGCAAATAGATCTATAGAAATCACGGGCCCAGCCCAACGGCCCAAGAGTTTAAACACTGCTTCAACAATGCCAACCAGTGATTTTCCACATTAACACATCATAATCAAATTACTGCTGAACGAGCCCGACAAATTTTGACAAAGAAGAGAGCTCAAAACTAATGAGCAGCTCCCTTGAAACAAAGAGCTGGACCAGATTTGGTGGGAGATAAGGAAGCCTTTTTGGGGTATATCTATTCCCAGTTTTACAAGGCAAAGAGCTCAAGCAGCCGGAGGTGGGGAGTGAAGAAATGGAGTAGTGGAGAAAACTGCAAGAAATCATCAAGGACCGACCGAGCACGCCAACAGCAAGAGGCCCACGAAACGGAAGGTTGTCAGCAACCAAATTGACAAACCGGGCCACCACAACCAGCAAAACGACCAACTGAAAGCAACTCAGCAAAAACCGAAGAATCGACATTTATTTCCACTCTACAATCTACTTCTGAATGACCAACGGGTGAGAAATTACCAAAAAGGACTAACTAAAACTATTCCTAAGCAAAGAAAGTGGGTACTTACCCCATACATCCAAAACGCAACTTACCGTATCAACGGACTCACCCCAACTGAAGACTACGCAGTCCGAAGTCCTCTCCTCCGTCCGGGATACGGCTCGCCTAGAAGGCCAAGTGCAGTGAACCCCGAAACCGCGATTCACCGGCAACTGTCAAAAGGGATTGGTGAGCATAGCCCCTGAACACCCCAGAGCTGTAACTTAGTTAGTTAGAGGAATTGGGAGGGGAAGGCTGGGATAACTTGTGTAAATGTATCTGCATTCTCCTCTTTACCCCATTTAGAGTTTAAGCTGTATTCTTTTCCCCACAGGCTGTATTTTGACATTTTATTCAATGTGTTGTACCACTCAGTGTGTATTGTGTGTGTGTTATTAAAGGTATGCCTTTTACTTCCTTTTAAACACAAAAAAGCCATACCTGCTTCCTACCTTGAAACCGATTGTCTGTCCAAGTCTGTCACAGTCCCTTCATAATTCCAGAATCTAGAACCAAGAGTGTGGGAGCGATTCGAAACCGCTCATAAAAGGTCAGAAGGGAAAGCTGCCCCCCACCAAAAACCACCCCTTACATAATGGCAACCACGAAGGGACTCTGGGGCAAGGGACGTGATAAGAGGGAGATTGGTTTCAGGAAAACAAGCAAAATGGTAGAGGGGATTTCCTTGTATATGTTTAAGAGGGTAAATGTGGCTAAGGAGTGGGTACTCGATCTATTGTATGCTGAGCGTCCAGAAGATGCTGCAGCTCAATGGACTGAGAGCAAGGACCATAAAAGGTCGATAGAGAAGGCCATTTGGCTAGTTTGCCTTCAGCGACAGATCCGGCTTCTAGATGAGGAGAATGAGAAATTAAAGGGAATACTGAGGCAGGCAGAAGAGAGGTCCAGCGCAAGGGCCACCGTCGGGGAAAGGCTGTGGACCGAGGTGGGACAGTTAAAGGAAAGTAGAGAGCTCACTAAAGAAAGGCACAAAATCCAACTGGACCTTTTATAGTGTCAGATTATTGAAGCCAAGAATAGCAAACGGGCGTTGCGGGAAGAGAATTCCTGCCTCGCCAAGCAAGTTAAAGAGTACGGGGAGAGAGTGAAAGACATTCAGGTAGCCTATAAGGTAGCCAGTGTAAAGTCCTTACTCAATAACACAAAACCCACACGAGGCACATTCTATGGACAAGGTCACTCTATGACCTGAACCTTTATTCACAGGACCAAGAAGTGATGACCATGCGTGGAACCTCCCTTTATATACCTGGATGACCAGGTAAGGAGTGTCTCCCACAAGTTCACTCCCTGTGGTCAAGGTGTGCATTTCTTAAGTATATACAATATTGCAGTGGTCTTATATAGAGGTTACATACATGACATCACCTTCATCCCAAATTCTTATTGGGATCATAGGTTAAGTCTTTCAGGTGGTCTACACTCCCTCGTGGAGCGCCGCAGTTGGGGCTCTGGTTGTTGAACCTTGGCGTGAGTGTCTGTCACCTGTGGTGATTCCAACCTGTCCGGGCTGATCGCACGGACTGTGCATGCTGCTGAATGTTCTTGTTGCTCACTTACTGGCGGTGGTGTCAGCACCATCTCATGATCTTCCTCAGGTTCCTCAGTGTCCATGCTGAACCTTTTTTTTACTTGGTCCAGATGCTTACGGCATATTTGCCCATTGTTAAGTTTAACCACGATGACCCTATTCCCCTCTTTGTCTATTACAGTACCCTCAAGCCATTTAGGCCCCAAGGCGTGATTGAGGACAAATACAGGATCATTTATTTCTATACATCTCCTCCTTGAATTTCGGTCATGGTACTCGTTTTGGGACTAGCGCTTGCCCTCAACTATGTCGGTCAGGACTGGGTGAATGAGGGACAACCGAGTTTTGAGCGTTCGTTTCACAAGTAGCTCCGTGGACGGGACCCCCGTGAGCAAGTGCGGTCGGGACCTATAGGCCAGCAGGAGGCACGATAGGCGGCATTGAAGGGAGGGTCCTTGAATCCTGAGCATACCTTGTTTAATAATTTGGACTGCACGTTCCGCCTGGCCATTGGAGGCCGGCTTGAACGGTGCTGTCCTGATATGGTTGATGCCATTGCCTGACATGAACTCCCGGAATTCGTGGCTTGTGAAACATGGGCTATTATCGCCAACAAGGATGTCCGGCAAGCCGTGGGTTGCAAAGACCACACGTAGACTCTCCACAGTGGTGGATGTCGTGCACAAATTCAAAATGATGCACTCGATCCATTTCGAGTTTGCATTCTACCACAATGAGAAACATTTTTCCCATGAACGGGCCCACGTAGTCTACATGAATACGTGACCATGGCCTGGTGGGCCAGGGCCACGGGCTGAGTGGGGCCTCCCTGGGGGCATTGCCCAGCTGAGCACACGTCGTGCACCTGCGAACACAGTGTTCCAGGTCTGAATCAATTCCCGGCCACCAAACATGTGACCGGACAATGGCCTTCATCAGCACGATACCTGGGTGCTCGCTGTGGAGTTCCCTGATGAATGCCTCCCTGCCCCTCTGGGGCATAACTACCCGACTGCCCCATTGTAGGCAGTCGGCTTGGATGGAGAGCTCATCCATCCGTCTGTGAAACGGTCTGACCTCCTCAGGGCATGCTCCATGTGCGGGCGTCCAATCCCCAGTCAAGACACATTTCTTAATCAGAGATAGGAGGGGGTCTCTGTTTGTCAAGATTTTGATCTGGCGGGCTGTGCTGGGGGAGCCTGCGCTGTCAAAGACATCAATGGCCAAGACCATCTCAGCGCTTTGCTCCGCTGCCCCCTCAGTGGTGGCCAGTGGAAGCCTGCTGAGCGCGTCAGCGCAATTTTCAGTGCCAGGCCGGTGCCGGATGGAGTAGTCATACGTAGCCAGCGTGAGAGCCCATCGCTGTATGCGAGCTGACGCGTTGTCATTGACAGCCTTGCTGTCTGACAATAGGGATGTTGATGGCTTGTGGTCCGTTTCTAATTCGAACCTCCTGCCAAAAAGGTACTGATGCATTTTTTTACACCATAGACACATAATATTGCTTCCTTCTCAACCATCCCCTATCCCCGTTCTGCTTGAGAGAGCGACCTGGAGGCATAAGCCACAGGTTGTAGTTGGCCCTCAGCATTACTCTGCTGCAACACGCACCCAACCCCGTAGGATGATGCATCACATGTCAGAACCAATTTCTTATAGGGGTCGTACAGGATCAACAACTTATTTGAACAAAGTAGGTTCCGCACCCGATTGAAAGCCCGTTCCCGAAAGTCCCCGCAAAACCAATCGCAACCCTTACGCAGGAGCACTTGTAGCGGCTCCAACAGCATGCTTACGTTCGGCAGAAAGTTCCCGAAATAGTTCAAGAGTCCCAGAAATGAACGCAACTCCGATGTGTTGCCGGGCCTGGGCGCTCGTCGAATTGCCTCTGTTTTGGATTTGGTGGGCCGAATCCCATCTGCAGCAACCCTCCTGCCCAGAAACTCAACCTCAGGAGCCAAAAACACACATTTAGGCTTCTTGAGTCGCAGGCCTACCCGGTCCAGTCGGCGTAGAGCCTCCTCCAGGTTGTGGAGGTGTTCCTTGGTGTCACGACCCGCGATGAGGATGTTGTCCTGAAATAAGCTTGTTCCAGGAATGGATTTGAGCAGGCTTTCCATGTTTCTTTGAAAAATCGCGACCGCTGATCGGATGCCAAACGGGCACCTGTTGTAAATGAACAATCCCTTGTGCATGGTGATGGTGGTCAGTAGTTTAGATTCGTCGGCCAGTTCTTGGGTCATGTAGGCTGAAGTGAGGTCCAACTTGGTAAACAGCTTGCTGCTTGCCAGCGTGGCGAAAAGATACTCTGCTTTCGGGAGCGGGTATTGGTCTTGTAGGGACACCCGATTGATAGTGGCCTTGTAGTCGCCACAGATCCTGACAGAACCATCCGCTTTTAGGACGGGTGCGATGGAGCTCGCCCAGTCACTGAATTCAATGGGCGAGATGATGCCCTCTCTCAGCAACCGGTCCAATTCGCTCTCAATTTTCTCCCGCATCACATACAGCACCGCTCTGGCTTTGTGGTGCACTGGTCTGGCGTCCGGGGTGATGCGTATCACGAATTTGGTACCTTTGAACGTCCCGACGCCAGGTTGGAATAGTGACTCAAATTGTTGTAGGACTTGTGAGCACGTACTTCGCTCCACAGATGACATTGCGTCCACATCCCCCCATTTCCAGTTCATCTCAGCTAACCAGCTCCTCCCCAACAGTGCGGGACCATTGCCCGGGACAATCCAGAGCGGCAGCCGGTTCACTGATCCATTGTATGTGAACGCCAACATTGCACTGCCTAGCACCGGAATGATTTCTTTGGTATACATCCATAGTTGTGTCTCAATGCGTTCTAGTTTGGGTCTACTGGCTTTGAGTGGCCATAGCTTTTCGAATTGTTGAACCCTCATGAGTGACTGGCTGGCCCCCGTGTCCAGCTCCATGCGTACAGAGATGCCATTTAATAAAACCCTTATCATCATTGGTGGCGTTTTTGTATATGAGCTGTGAATGTTTGCCACATGAACCCGCTGAACTTCAGCGTCCATTGATTTGCCTCAAGAGTCATCCTGCCTCACAGACCCCTCATCTGCTTCATAAATTAGCATGGTTGCAGGCTTCCTGCACATTCGAGCTGAATGGTCACTGAGGTTACAATTTCTGCAGACAAACTGTTGAAACCTGCAAGTCCGAGCAGAGTGTTTGCCCCCACACCTCCAGCACGACCTGAGATTCCCATTGTTGTGAACAAAGGAGCTGTGACCCGGCATTCCTTGCTGATTGTCTCTTTGACTGCTCTTGAGTACCCTGTTAGTGGGTGTCAATGACCCCATCCTGAACCGCATTGTCCACTGTGATGGCGTAAATGTCCGTTCAGCTTGCCATTGTCTCTGTTGAAAACCTACTCTGTGGTCTATTGCTGCCTGGGGTGTGTCGAACTGCCCTTGCCTGCGTGTGGTGCTCTGAGTCGCATTTATGATATTGACTCCCTGATCCATCGCCGCGTTGGAGGCAGAATTGCGCGCATATATTATTTTGGTTTCCTCCTCCCCCACCATGAAAGTCTGAGCCATTAGCGCCGCCGCTTCCAAGGTCAAGTCCTTGGTCTCAATTAACTTCCGGAAAATTCCCGCATGACCGATGCCCTCAATAAAGAAGTTCCTTAGCATCTCCCCCTGCAGGCATCTGTGATCTTACAGAGGCTGGCCAAGCACCGGAGGTCCGCAACAAAGTCCAGTATGCTCTGTCCTTCACGACGTCGGTGGGTATAGAATCTATGTCGGGCCATGTATATGCTACACGCCAGTTTGAGGTGCTCACCGATTGGTTTGCTGAGCTCCTCAATGGTTTCATCCACCGGCTTTTCGGGTGCTAGTAGGTCCTTCATGAGCGCGTAAGTTTTAGGTCCGCAGCTGGGCAGCAGATGAGCCCTTCGCTTGTCGGCTGCTGCATCTCCCAGCCATTCTTTCGTGACAAAGCTTTGCTGAAGCCTCTCAATGAAATCGTCCCAGTCCTCACCAACACAGTACCATTCCTCTGTGCTGCCGGTGGCCATTCTCGTGGGTTGTTGATTCCTGTTTCTCTTCGCCAATGCAAAGTCCTTACTCAATAACACAAAACCCACACGAGGCACATTCTATGGACAAGGTCACTCTGTGACCTGAACCTTTATTCACAGGACCAAGAAGTGATGACCTTGCATGGGACCACCCTTTATATACCTGGATAACCAGGTAAGGAGTGTCTCCCACAAGTTCACCCACTGTGGTCAAGGTGTGCATTTCTTAAGTATATACAGCGTTGCATGGTGTTACATAGAGATTATATACATGACAGCTAGTACCAGGGAATTTGAGGCAGGAGACCATGGCCCCTGCCAGCAGCAGATCCAAAGCTTGAACCTTGCTCTATCCCGGGCTAAAGGCATAGTGTGCCTGATAAACCCGGGTTTAGCCCAGGAACACCTGGTAGAGCAAGGAGAAACCCCTCAGTCACCGCCTGCAGCTTCCAGGAATGGCCCAGAGCAGCAGGGTGTCAGCCAGAGTGCGGGGCACGCAATGATTGCGAACTACCAACACCGGCGGGCCCGAGTTTTAACTCGGCTTGGCAGCAGGGGGGAGCAAGTGAGCCAATACAAGGAGGGCCGGAACCAGGGCCAATGCACCCGGTCCGGCAGCAGAAGTTTGGCCCGCCTGGCGCCAATGGGGCAGCAGGACCCCGAGAAAGCAACTTCGTAGTCCCCCACGACACCCAAAAACTGAGGGCTATGATAAGCTCACCCAACAGGGGGATCCCTCGGTACACTTCCTGGAAATGGAACACACAGGGGATATTAACGGTTGCGATGATTCGGAGCAGGCTAAGCTGTTGCTCTTCTTGCTAGACACCAAGCTGTGCCATTCCCTCTCTGCAGACAGCAGAAAGGGGCGAAACACGTACGCTACTGTTAAGGAGGAGGTTCTAGAGGCCATGGGTATGAACAACGGGAGTCCTTTCTCCCAAGTGAAGAAGACAGTATTGATCTATGGGGATACTCCACAGGCTTTCGCCGACAGGTTGTGGCCGGTCTACGAAAGGGCCTGTAGTAGGGTTCTTGACCGGGCCCACCTGGCCCCTAATGAGCTGGCTCACTGGCTCCGCAGCCTGGTGGCAAACAGCTTACCTGGAGTAATGGCAAAAGCCGAGGCCTGGTTCGATCCAAGAGATCCCAGAACCACCGAGGAGACAGTGGTCAGAGAGTTGACCTTGGCTTACCGGAACGATGGAGGGACAGAGGAGCTCTCCTCTAAAGGGAAGGTCCATGAGATTAAACCCAGCCAAGGCAAGAGAGAATGGCATCAGGAAGGTGGGAACGCTCCCCACAAAGGGGGCGAGTGTTTGGGTGTGGAAAAACTGGGCACTGGAGGAAGGACTGTGGAACCCCGGAAGAGACTAAGGGAAAGGCCACTCCAGCCCCAGCCCGTAAGGCCAGGGCAGGAACACCCGACTCATGAAACACTCATAGCCGCCCTACAGACACTCATAAACGGACAGGGAGCAGTAGTGACCGCCACCAGTACAGTAGCCAGTACGGTAAAACCCTCTGCTCCAATCCACCCAGATGCATGACTAAAGCCAGCGCAGCCTGCGTACCTGTGTTCCCTCGAGTACGATGCCTGGAAGAGACCGTGCGTTACGATGGAGGTGGAGAAAGTGAAAGGGACCTACCTGCTAGATACTGGTGCTTCCAGCACCCTGTTGTAGGCTGATAACCCAGCTACCTCACCTCTATTGAACGGGGCCCCATACAGTCTAGTGGGGTTCACAGGCAATGAGCAAACTGGTTCGTTTTCCATCCCGCTCACCATTCAGTTAGGGACACTCAAAACCAAATGGAGGTGTGTCCTGATGAAATGGGAGCAGAAGGGAAAAGGGATCCTGGGGGCTGATTTTATCATTAGCCACCAGATCCTAGTGGATCTCAGGAACCACAGTCCATTGGGAGCCATAGGGACAGACAGGGATGGTGAGGTGGCGGTGATCCCAGAAAAAGGCGCCAAGAGAACGTTGTGTACCGTGAAGCCAAAAGAGGGTTACGACTTGGAATTACTGGTCAGTAAC
The DNA here is from genome assembly GCF_044704955.1 of Pristiophorus japonicus. Lineage (NCBI taxonomy): Eukaryota > Metazoa > Chordata > Chondrichthyes > Pristiophoridae > Pristiophorus > Pristiophorus japonicus. The sequence continues at coordinate 178,157,223 of NC_091984.1, forward strand.
ACTCCAGTGGAGTACCAAGTTTATGTACGGGCCCACCTTGCAGCGTTCGCCATCCACAAACATGACTGTAGTACGGTAACAGGGGTGGAAGTTAGTATAGAAGGGGACCCCATGACCCGACCACAAAAGCAATATAACTTCCCCAGGGAGGCAGATGCAGACCCGACAACGGCGCTGGGATCACTGGTAGAACAAGGGGTGTTAAGACTGATAGCTACCCATGTGAACTCTCCACTGTGGCCGGTTAAGAAACCGGACAACTCATGGAGGGCTACCGTGGACTATCGAGTACTAAATAATAATATCCCTGCCTGTGCACCCACTGTAGCAGCCGTAGCAGATTCATAGGGAGTATTCCAGCATCCGCGACCCCTTTCACGGCGCTGGACATTTCAAATGGTCCATTCCTTTAAAACGGGAGGACCAATACAAGTTCGCCTTTACCTTTAAGGGCCAACAATAGACGTGGAACTGTCTTCCCCAAGGTTCCACAACAGCCCCAGCATTTTTCACCAATGCATGGCGAACTGTTTAAGGGGCTTTAGCAGACCCCAGCAGTTGGTTCAGTATGTGGATGACCTGCTCCTGTTTACCAATCAGGGGGAGGAGCATGGCCCACTGCTGGCCGAGCTGCTGGAGCTGTTAAAAGAAAAAGGGTTTAAAGTAAACCCCAAAAAGGCACAGATCGGCCAGAAGGAAGTCAAATTCCTGGGGCTGACTGTGCACGCTGGGGAAAGGTATCTTAGACAAGGCTAGAAGGGAGGCAGTACAGGAGTTACCAGCCCCCAACACAGTGACAGGGGTAAGATCCTTTCTCGGACTCACCGGGTACTGCAGAGATTTTATTGAGGATTATGCAGCCACTGCAGCCCCTTTGCTCAGGCTCCTACACAAGGGTGTAGGGTGGGACTGGGATGAGGGTTGCGACGCAGCATTTAATCAGCTCAAGAAGGACTTGCAGACCGCGCCAGCCTTAGGAGCGATAGATGAGGGAAAGGAGTTTTTCCTGGAGGTGGCAGCCAGCGGGGACAGCCTGAGCTCAGTGCTGCTTCAAGAGCGGCACGGCCAGCTGAGACCGGTGGTTTACTCCTCCAGGATCCTCACAGATGTGGAGAAGGGGTACTCCAACTGTGAGAGACACCTCCTAGCCATACATTGGGCAGTGAAAAGATCCTTGATCTTCACGGGAGGGTCTCCTCTAACACTCCTAACCCACCACACACCTACTCGGACGCTGAGCAGTGCCCGCACTGCTCGCTGGACCCTGCTCCTCTCCCAGATGGACCTCAGAGTAGAAGGCCCCCGCGAGCCAAGGCTCGCAGCCAACCTAGTCTACCCAGGGAAAGCCCACAGATGCTCCATGGAAGGGGTATGTGAAGTGAACATTGGCCTTCGGGCTGGGTTGCACCCTACAGGCCGGGACATCTACGTGGACGGGTCCAGCATGATATCTGCTGGCAAGCAACTCACTGGGTGCAGAGTCTATGACCCAAGGGCAGGTATTGCCCTGGCATTCAAGCTCCCTAGCACCATGAGCGCCCAGCATGCTGAACCGTCCGCTGTAATGTACATGGTGACCCACCCCGAGGAATTCCCTACCCCGTACACGATTTCCTCGGACAGTATGTTCACCTGCAATTCATGTACGGAGTACCTGGCTATTTGGTCCCGTCGCAGATGCACGTCCACTGACAGGAGACCCCCGGCAATCAAGCCCCTGTTGGAGAAAATCATGACAGCGGTGGGGGAAGAGGGAAAAGTCTACATACATAAGGTAAAGGCCCATTCAAAAACTGAACCCCGTGCAGAGGGAAACCAACAGGCTGACAAACTGGCCAAAGAAGGTGCCCGCACGGGAATGTTCTGGGACCCCTATGACACCGGCCGCATAGCAGCGGTCAAGAATAAGAACAGGGCAGCAGAGAATACAGGGATAGCTTTGGCCCCGGACTTAAAAACAGTTCAGGCACAGGACCCAGTCCTGAAAGCTGTCCTGAACGCGCTAGCTAGAGGAGAGAGAGTAGAAGGTCCGTACGGCACAGCAGCCATTACCGTTAAGGAAGGCATGCTGTTTAAAGAGGGACAATGGGTCGTGCCACAGCAGCACCAGAGGGAATTCCTAAAACTGGCCCATGAGGGTCCAGGAGCGGGACACCCCGGGCCTGAGACCACCTGGCAATGGGTGGAACAGGCAGGATGGTGGCCGGGACTCAGGGAGTACATCCGCAAGTTCTGTGCGAACTGCCTGGTGTGTGCTGCGAACAACCCTGACCCCCAGAAAAGGAAGGTGTCCCTAGGACACATCAAGTGGGTAGAGGGACCATGGCAGTCAATCCAAATTGACTACATCGGGCCCCTACCCACCGCACAGGGAGGCTACAAATACAGCCTAGTCCTTCCTGGTGGACATGTTCTCAAAGTGGATTGAAGCCGTCCCCTGCCGAACAGCCACCGCACTCGGGACAGCTAAGATTCTACTGAGGGAAGTGTTCTCCCAGTGGACTATGTGGAGTTGGATCAGGGGAGCCATTTCACCGGGCAGGTAACGCAGGCAACCCTTAAGGTGCTCGGCATTGAGGGGAAATGGCACGTTGCCCACAACCCACAGTCATCGGGTATTTTGGAGCATTTAAACCGCACCATTAAAGAAAGATTGCAGAAGGAAATGGGAAACTCACCCCAAAAGTGGGTGGAGGTCTTACCGTTGGTCCTAATGGGATCCGAGCCAGCCAGTCAAAGAGCACGGGGTATTCCCCATACGAGCTCATGACTGGCCAGATCATGTGGACACCCACCCATTTCATAGCCCCGGTGCTCACAGAAGGTCAGCTCAGAGAGGTGAACCGGGACCGGTTTGTCAGGAACCTGTTTAAACACCTCAGACAGATTCACTGGCAGGCTGCTAGTAACATGGGCAGTCAGCATCAGAGTAACCGATTGCTGCTAGAACCCAGCAAACACCACGAATGGGAGATAGGGGACCAGGTCATGGTGAGGAACTATGCTCGGGTAGCATTATATATAGGGCTATACAGTATTGTCGACAAGGCAAGCCCGATGGTCTATGCCATAAAGCTGCCCCGCCGTACTAAGTGGTTCTACATCAACCAGTGCAAGCTGTACAACCCAGGGTCAGCCAAGCCCTGAGGGCAGCCAGGAGGGGTGAACCGTCCTGAGGGCCCACAGGGAATTTGGCACACTTAGAAACCGTGCCTATAGGGGCAGTGAATTGCAGTACTGGAGGGGCTATCCCACCCATCGTTTGGGATTCAGATGCACCCCCAGTAACCGAAGCCCTGAGTAGGACTCTCTGTACACCACGGCCAAAGATACCATGGTCACCGGCATCTGAGCATCAGCGATTCTACCCTAGGAGAAGGGCAACCCGACAGGGAAGGCCAAAGGTCAGAAGTACAGAGGCCGCTCAGAGTAGGGACCCCCAGCCAGCCGCTTTCAGCGGTGAGGGTCTCACAGCAGCAGTAGCAACGAGCTGTCCCAGAGACAAGGGTCTCCAGCTCACCAGCTGCGGGGAAACACGAGCATCCAGGCGGCTATCAGGCCGCACAAGGCTTGGGCCTGACAGGGATTAACCAGGCCACCCAGAGATGGGTAGCGGTTGTACATAGCTCTAATTTTTAGTTTAAGACAGCTGACTGCACCGTTTTACATTTTAAGTTTAGTTTAGAATTGAGGGTAATGTTGCAGTAATGTTTAGGTGATTGTTTTGAGTTTGTCTTGTGTGTCAGCCAGCCTGAGAGCAGTTCTCAAGGGCAGGATCCAGACATTACCGGGTGATGGACAAACCTCAGGAGACCAATTGATGTTGTTTAATTTTAATCTATGTTTTTTCCTTCTTTAATGTGGTTGTTCGTTGCCTACATGCTGGTGAATAAAATGGAATTGAAATGAAATGTAACTGTGCTGAAATGCAATTGTAGTGATGGAACCCCCTCCAAGCTGGGAGGGTGTAAATGTAAAAAGTTTGTCCCTGTAAAGGGGAAAAGTGTGTATCTATGGTGATGGTGCATAAGTGTAATGCATATTTTGGGTATTAGTTTAGTTAATTTATGGGGAAGGTTATCCCTTGGGAGTCAGGAACTTTGCTCACCTGGATGATACCATAAGTGATATGGTATCACAGGGGGGAATGTAGAATTTACCAATATTTCGCAAAGATTCCTTGTACCTTTCCCCTGCAGAGAAGAAGAATCTGTTCCTGGACTTTTAAAATGGAAGGAAAACCTCCTGGACTGTTAAAATGAGTTCAAAGGGTCAGACGGAGCCTGCAGGGGATAAAAAGGGGATGCATTCATGGAGACCCCCCGCCCCCCCCCCCCCCAGTGTTTGGACTCATAGGAAAGGGAATTTAATTTGGAACTATCCACCAGAAAGTTTGAAATCCTAAAGTGCACATGGAAGAAACTACGAACTTTAATCGAATTTGGGATATTTAAAAGGTGAATGTTGGGTCGACAAGAAAAGGGGTGGGGTCAATCTCTAAAGGGCCAGTTTGGACATTGGAGCAAATCAAATTGTCTGGGAACTGTTTATCCACCCCACCCAGAGGATCCAAATGTCACATACATATTCCAACACCTTTTCAACAGGCATAGAAATATCTGGCTCAGGCCAGACAAGCACAATGGACGAGAGCTCACCAACTTTGAAAAGCCTAATAACACCAGATTAAAACCACTTAATCAAGTTTCAGTTATCTGGGCTGCAAAATCGAAACAAAGAGCTGAGCTAGATTTGATGGAAGATAAGGAAGCCTTTTTTAGTATAATTGAAGCCTGTTCTGGCAGTTAGGTGGACTTCTAGAGACGCTATTAAGTTAGCAATCTCGTTGCATAAGTTCTACATCAGCCTCGAAAAGTGGGACACTGAAACATCGGCGAAAGGAATCTCTAAAACCCAGAAGGACAGCACCACGACAGCAGACAGGCTTTCAAAACGACGATCGGAAAGTTTCGGACCAGCGCGACCAAACAGTCAATCGGAACAAACCTGACAAAACCGAAGAAAAACCGAAGATTTTTCCACTCTTCAAGCTGGTCCTACGCTATCAAGGGGTACAGACTACAGAACGTGGACAACTAAGACGAATCCCGGAGTTGGAACTGTCAAAAGGGGATTGGTGAGCATAGCCCCTGAACGCCACCCCCCCAGAGCTATAACTTAGTTAGTTCGGGGAATTGTGGAGGAGGTGGGGAGGCTGGGATAACTTGTGTAAATATATCTGCATTCTCCTCTTTACCCCATTTAGAGTCTAAGCTGTATTTTTTTCCCCACAGGCTGGAATTTGACATTTTATTCAATGTGTTGTACCCCTCAGTGTGTATGGGTCTATGTGTGTTATTAAAGTTGTGTCTTTTTACATCTTTTTAAACACAATAAAGCCATACCTCCTTCTTACCTTGAAACCAATTGTCTGTCCAAGTCTGTCACAGTCCCTTCATAATTCCAGTGTCTAGAACCAAGGGTGTGCGAGCAATTAGAAAATGCTCATATAAGGTCAGAAGGGAAAACTGATCCCCAGAAACCCACCCCTTACACACTTGTAAATTGAAGGCCAGTTCAACAGGCCTTTTGATGCTGGCTGCATTTGTGTGGGGAAAAATGTCACGTCAGAGGTGGGATTGCAACCCACGCCCCTAGAAAGGGACCGGAATTCACCAACCTTTGTTCAGTTAAGGATTAACAGTCTTTGAGTCTGGCGCCTTACTCCACTCGGCCTTCCTGACACTATTGTGCCCTTGGCCATAAGCATCAGTCTGAGCATTGAAAGGCCCCGGTCCACCAAGGCATCAACTCTGGCCACTTTTACGTGCTAATACCTGACTTGTTTGGCTCTGGTGCCTTTTTTACTGGCAAAATGTGTTAATGTCGGAAGTAACATTGGAAGTAATTCCCTGCCTGAGTAACGGAGCAGATTTGAGCAGCCTTTGTGTGGAAGAAATCTCATTCTTTGACTGTGGTGCCCTTTTTCTGAGAAACACCACTGTCTGCAGTGGATTGAAAGCCACAGTACGAGAAAGCAATGTGGAATTCAGCAACGCGGGAGGATAAAAATGTAATGCTGTGAGTGTGCTGCTTTTTAGTGTGGGAATGGGTTGAAAGGAGAAGTGTGATTTGAAGTCTTATCCCCGACAACAGGGTTAGAATCGATAAGTTTAGAGAGGAAAAGAAGTTGGTCTGTGGGCGGAGCCTTTCGTTTATTGGCCAACGCCAATAGCGTTGAGCAGTTTGAGGTGACCACTTGTAAATTGAAGGCCAGTTGAGCAGGCTTTTTGACACTGGCTGCATTTGTGTGGATAAAAAGTTAATGTCAGAAGTGGGATTCGAACCCACGCCCCTAGAAAAGGACCAGAATACACCAACCTTTGGTAAGGTAAGGATTAACAGTCCTTGAGTCTGGCGCCTTAGACCACTCGGCCATCCTGACAATGGTCTTGCAGCAGCTGCAGAAAAATGTGCTGCAAATTCTGCACTTACTGAGCAGCATCACAATTCTTCCTCCTGTGCAAACACACAACGCACACATTCTTACGACAGGACTTAACAGGCAGCGCCAGTCATTAAGTTCATCATCCCTGCAATGCAACCAACATTCAAACACAGGTATTTCTCGCAACAGCTCGCATTTTGCCAGCTGTCGGGTAACATTTTCTGTATTGTATTTCGAAAGCGCCTTTCATGACCGAACGACGTCCCAAAGCGCTTTACAGCCAATGAAGTATTTTTAAAGTGAGTCACTGTTGTAATGTGGGAAATGGCGCAGCCAGTTTGCACACAGCACGATCCCACAAACAGCAATGTGATCATGACCAGATAATCTGTTTTTGTCAGTGATGTTGATATAGGAATAAATATTGAATGAATGTTGTAACTGGTTTGTCCCAACGTGCACCTAATTTCTGTTGTTGCCCTGTGGATACGTAGGTTCCTCTGACCTGTATGTTGCAAAACTATTTATCAAGAGTTTACCGTCTGCCACTTTAATTGCCTTAATTATTATCTTCCACAAAGCAAAGTCACATTTCACTCACCGGTCATTAGTTCCAGAACGGAAACTGCTGCCAGTGGTAGCGTGGCCGAGCGGTCTAAGGTGCTGGATTAAGGCTCCAGTCTCTTCGGAGGCGTGGGTTCGAATCCCACTGCTGCCAGATTTTGTGTTGTGTAATATTTGTGCCATTTTACCACAAGCATGAAACAGTCTGCTGTGTTGTGACTATTTTGGTGAGGAAAAGAAGTTGGGCTGAGAACGGTGCCTTCAGTTTGTTGGCAAACCGTTGAAGAGTTTGATGTTGCCACTTGTAAATTGAAGGCCAGTTGAACATTTCTTTTGACGCTGGCTGCATTTGTGTGGGGAAAAATGTCACGTCAGAGGTGGGATTGCAACCCACGCCCCTAGAAAGGGACCGGAATTCGCTGACCTTTGGTCAGTTAAGGATTAACAGTCTTTGAGTCTGGCGCCTTACTCCACTCGGCCTTCCTGACACTATTGTGCCCTTGGCCGTAAGCATCAGTCTGAGCATTGAAAGGCCCCGGTCTACCGAGGCATCAACTCTGGCAACTTTTACGTACTAATACCTGACTTGTTTGGCTCTGGTGCCTTTTTTACTGGCAAAATGTGTTAATGTCGGAAGTAACATTGGAAGTAATTCCCTGCCTGAGTAACGGAGCAGATTTGAGAAGCCTTTGTGTGGAAGAAATCTCATTCTTTGACTGTGGTGCCCTTTTTCTGAGAAACACCACTGTCTGCAGTGCGATTGAAAGCCACAGTACTAGAAAGCAATGTGGAATTCAGCAACGCGAGAGGATAAAAATGTCATGCTGGGGTGAATGTGCTGCTTTTTAGTGTGGGAATGGGTTGAAAGGAGAATTGTGATTTCGAGCTTTATGCCCGAGAACAGGTTTAAGGTTTGAAAATCCATGGCCGCATTTTATTGGAACACCCCAAGGACAAGAAAACTACCATGGGGTCGTCCTATACATTTTAAATGAACATTTTTGGCCAAGTAAAATCCTCAGACCAGACAGGCTGGGAAATGTGTGGGCGGATACAGACATTGTGGAGTCTGGCTCACAAGCGAGACAGAGGCACTGGCCAATGGGGGAAAAGTGCATTCTGGCAGGCCAATCAGGGGTTGAGTCGGGCCTGAAGCGGGGAAATCCTCCACCAATGGGGACTACCCGGCCCAGTTTCAAAATATGACTCACCCCTAATGAATGTGGACCATCATCTCCCTAATGGCACATCAAAGGGGAGGCCCAAACCGATTGACTCCCAGAACTGTTATAATGGACCAGCAGACTTTGAGGCACAAATGTGCACTGAAATAATACCCCTGTTCTCACACCTACCTGTACCTGTGACATCTTCTGATTAAATTTTCAAAGCTATCTCCCCGCCTAAACTTACACACTGGACCACCAACTGAGTTTGAGTGTGAAAAGGCCAGAACTAAATTGGATACAAATATAGGACCTACAGAACGAGCAGTAGGAGTCAGCTTTTGGAGGTTAGCGTCAGCTTTTGGGAGTTGAGTCAGCTTTTCACAGGGCCCTCGCTCTGGGGAAGGTGTGCTTAACTCCAGCAGCTTTTTGTTTAGGAGCCAATCGAGAGGCAAATAGAAGAAACCGACGCAACATTGAGGAGGAAAACCGAACCGACCAACAACGTAAAACCCACCCCAGAGGGACCCCGAGCTGAAATAAGTGCCCCCCAGAACCCCGGAGTTGATAGGATTGTGAGTGTAGCCCAAAACCCCTCACAGACTCAATTTAGGATAGGAATTGGTAAGAAGGGTGGAAGTGGGAGGTGGGGTTGTGTTTGGGTGGAATGTTTCAACCTCTTATCTTCCCCTTCGCTGTTGCGAGAATTTTTCGTGTTGTTGAATGAGATTGTGCCATTACTGCTATTTGTGACCTCTTCCTATGCCCTCTATCTTCGTGTTTACTATTCTAAATAAACAACATTAGCCATTTTCGACTCTTACCCACTGTGCCTCATTACTCACCCATCCTCATAAATTGCACGTACAGAACCTCAGGGGAGTGTGGAGTCAAACCCACACCCCAAGCTCCTCTTACAATGGCGACCACGAAGGGACATGCATTGAGTGAGGGTGAAGAGACAGTCAGTCTTGGTGGAGAGGAGTATAAAATGGAGGGTAGGATTGCTAGGTATATAACAGCAAGGATAAACTGTTCAAGGAAGTGGGTGCAGGCGCTGCTGAGGGCTGAAAGGCCTGAGGACGCAGCAGCCAGGTGGACCCAGAGTAGAGATCATAAAAGATCAGTGGAAAAGGCTGATTTGTTTTTGGAAGCAAATACAGGACTTGGACAGGCAAGTAGATGTCCTGCAGACAGAGTTCGCTGAGCAGAGAGAGGAGCTAGTAAAGACCAGCAAAAAAAGGGAAAAGCTGGATCAGGATTTAAAGTGGGAGAGGCAGGAACGAGAGAGGGATGGAAAAAGCTATCGCAATCACAGGGAGTACCTTCAGTCCCAGGTAAATGAAGGAAAAGGTTACATCAGGGGACTACAGGAGGAACTTGCCGAGGCTCAGAACCAGGGAAGGTTGGGAGAGGGTAAGAGTCTCCAGCTACAAGCTGCGCTTCAGGCATGCCACAGCAGGGCAGAGGCGGATCATCGTTCCTTTCAGGAACAAATTGATCAGCTCACCCTGGCTCTGGCTGAAGCCAAAGCAGCCCTTGTTCTAGCCAGAGCAAAAGCTCTGGAATTGCCCGAGACTCGAATCCCCACCCGGCCCGACACCAAAGCTCTGGCCCTAGCTGAGGCAAAAGCCTTTGGCTGGGCTGAAAGCAAGGCACCCAGTAAACGAGTGGTGTGCCTTATCAGCCCAGCCGAGGTGTGGAAGGGGGAGCATAGTGAAACAGGCAATAAAGCCCTAGCTTCCATTGGCCTTCCTGATCACTTGCTGTACCTGCATACTATACTTTTGTGTTTCATGCACAAGTACTGCAGCACTTAGCAATATTTCTCAATTTAAATAATAACTTGCTCTTTGATTTTTTTCTGCCAAAGTGCATGACCTCACACTTTCCAACATTATACTCCATCTGCCAAATTTTCGCCCACTCACTAAGCCTATCTATGATGTCCTTTTGCAGATTTTTTGTGTCCTCCTCACACATTGCTTTTCCTCACATCTTTTATCTTCAGCAAACTTGGCTACGCTACATTCAGTTCCTTCATCCAAGTCGTTAATATAGATTGTAAATAGTTGGGGTCCCAGCACTGATCCATGTGACACCCCACGAGTTACTAATTGCCAATCAGAGAATGAACCATTTATCCCAACTCTCTGTTGTCTATTAGTTAGCCAATCCTCTATCCATGCTAATATATTACTCCCAACCCCGTGAAAGTTTATTTTGTGCAGTAACCTTTTATGTGGCACCTTGTCAAATGCCGTCTGGAAGTCCAAATACACCACATCCACTGGTTCCCCTTTAGAATGGCTCCAGGCATGAAAGACTTCAGATCCATGGAGAGACTGCAGAAGCTGGTATTCATCTCTTTGGAGCAGAGAAAGTTAAGGGGGCATTTGATAGAGGTGTTCAAAATCATGAAGGGGTTTATAGAACAGTGACAAATGGAATTCAGTTCAGATAAATGTGAGGTATTGAATTTGAGGAGGAGCAAGGCAAGGGAATATGCATTAAATGGTACGACACTGAAAAGTGTAGAGGAACAAAGGGACCTTGGAGTGCAGGTCCACAGATCCCTGAAGGTAGCAGGCCAGGTAGATAAGGTGGTTAAGAAGGCTTACGGAATACTTGTACAAAATATACCACATTTAAAAGACATGGAATACTTGCCTTTATTAGTCGAGGCATGCGATGCAAGAGCAAGAATACTGGTTAGGCTGCAGCTGGAGTACTGTGTACAGTTCTGGTCACCACATTACAGAAAATATATGTGATTGCACTGGAAACGGTGCAGAGCAGAATTACAAGAATGTTGCGTGGACTAGAGAATTTTGGTTATGAGGAAAGATTGGAGATGCTTGGTCAGTTTTCTTTGGAACAGAGGAGGCTAAGGGGAAACCTGATTGAGGCGTATAAAATTATGAAGGGCCTAGATAGAATGGATAGGAAGGACCTTTTTCCTTTGACAGAGGGGTCAACAGCAAGGGAGCATAGATTTAAAATAATTGGAGGGAGGTTTATAGGTGATCTGAGGGGAAATGTATTCACCAGAGGATGGTGGGGGACTGGAACTCACTGCCTGAAAGGGTAACCCTCACCACAATATAAAAGATATTGGATGTGCACTTAAAGTGCCGTAACCTACAGGGCTCCAGACCAAGAGCTGGGATTAGATTTGATAGCTCTTGGTCGGCCACCGCAGACACTATATGCCGAAGTGGCCTCCTTCTGTGCTGCAAATTTCTATGATTCTATGATTCTATAGAATAAATGAGATGAAAATGTTTCCAGTGGCAGTAGGTTCTGTAAGTAGAGAACACAGATTTAAGGGAATTGGCAAAAGAACCAGAGGCGACAGGAGAAAAAAAAAATCACATAGCAAGGTGTTATAATCTAGAATGCATTGCCTGAAAGGTTGGTGCAGGTAGATTGAATAATAGCTTTCAAAAGGATAAATACGTGAAGTGGAAAAATGTGCAGGGCTATGGCCTCCTTCTTTGCTGTCTCATTCTATAATTGTCTAAACTCAGACTTTTTACATAACGGCCTCATTCATCTCATTCGAGTGCCCTGGTTACAGAATATGTCAGACAAGTATCTTTGCCTGCATTGGTTGATTCACCCTTAAGGCGGAAAGTTCCATGCTGATCAATCGGCTGAAAGCAAAAAAAAAGCATCATGCATTTCACACTGTCATTTCTTCTTATTAGCACCTGCTCAGATCATTACAGTATATTTAAATATTCGTGTCACAATTATATCGGAATCTGCAGAGAATTGCAGTTAATGGGCAGATCTGAGATATAAGTTTGTTGCAACAGAATTTAAAAAAAATAATTATAATAATGTACACGTCCTGCGACTATTTACCAGATTTAGACGCTGTGGTGTTTTGCTTTTGCGTCATTTGATATACCAGAAATATAGAAACATAGGAAATAGGTGTAGCAGCAGGCCATTCAGCCTTTGAGCCTGCACCACCATTCAATATGATCATGGCAGTTCATGCAACTTTAGTACCCTACCTTCTCTCCATACCCCCTGATCCCTTTAGCTGTAAGGGCCACATCTAAATCCCTTTTGAATATATCCAACAAACTGGACTCAACAACTTTCTGTGGTAGAGAATTCCAGAGGTTCACAATTCTCTGGGTGAAAAAGTGTCTCCTCATCTTGGTCCTATATGGCTTACTACTTATCCTAGACTGTGACACCTGGTTCTGGACTTCCCCAAAATCGGGAACATTCTTCCTACATCTAACCTGTCCAATCCTGTCAGAATTTTATATGCTTCTATGAGATCCCCTCTCATTCTTCTAAATTCCAGTGAATATAAGCCTAGTCGATCCAGTCTTTCTTCATATGTCAGTCCTGCCATCCCGGGAATCAGTCTAGTGAACCTTTGCTGCACTCCCTAAATAGCAAGAATGTCCTTCCACAGATTAGGAGACCAAAACTGCACACAATACTCAAAGTGTGGACTCACCAAGGCCCTGTACAACTGCAGCAAGACCTCCCTGCTCCGATACTCAAATCCTCCTGCTATGAAGGCCAACATGCCATTTGATTTTTTAACTGCCTGCTGTACCTGCATGGCAACTTTCAATAATTGATGTACCATGACACCCAGGTCTCGTTGCACCTCCTCTTTTACTAATCTGTCACCATTCAGATAATAATCTGCCTTCCTGTTTTTGCCACCAAAGTGGATAACCTCACACTTATCCACATTATACTGCACCAGCCATGCATTTGCCCACTCACCTAACCTGTCCAAGTCACCCTGCAGCCTCTTAGCATCCTCCTCACAGCTCACACTGCCACCCAGCTTAGTGTCATCTTCAAACTTGAAGATATTATATTCAATTCCTTTGTCTAAATCATTAATATATATTGTAAATAGCTGGGGTCCAAGCACTGAACCTTGCGTCACCCCACTAGTCACTGCCTGCCATTTGAAAAGGATCCGTTTATTCCCACTCTTTGCTTCCTGTCTGCCAACCAGTTCTTTATCCACGTCAATATATTACCCCCAATCCCATGTGCCTTAATTTAGCACACTAATCTCTTATGTGGGACCTTGTCAAAAGACTTTTGAAAGTCCAAATACACCACATCCACTGGTTCTCCCTTATCCACTCTACTAGTTACATCCTCAAAAAAATTCTGGAAGATTTGTCAAGCATGATTTCCCTTTCATAAATCCATGCTGACTTGGACCGGTCCTGACATTGCTTTCCAAATGCGCTGCTATTACATCTTTAATAATTGATTCCAGCATTTTCCCCACTACCGATATCAGGCTAACCGGTCTATAATTCCGTTTTCTCTCTCCCTCCTTTTTAAAAAAAGTGGGATTACATTCGCTACCCTCCAATCCAGAGAAACTGATCTAGAGTCTATAGAATGTTGGAAAATTATCACCAATTTATCTACTATTTCTAGGGCCACTTCCTTAATTACTCTAGGATGCAGACTATCAGGCCCTGGGGATTTATTGGCATTCAATCCCAGGAAATTCCCCAACACCATTTCCTGACTAATAAGGATTTCCCTCAGTTCCTCCTTCTCGCTAAATCCTCGGTCCCTAGTATTTCCCTAGTATTTGTGTCTTCCTTAGTGACGACAGAACCAAAGTATTTGTTCAGTTGGTCTGCCATTTTCTTGTTCCCCATTATAAATTCTGACTGCAAGAGACCTACATTAGTCTTCACTAATCTTTTTCACTTCACATATCTATAGAAGCTTTTGCAGTCAGTTTTTATGTTCCCTGCAAGCTTACTCTCGTACTCCATTTTCTCCCTCCTAACTAAACCCTTAGTTCTCCTCTACTGAATTCTAAATTTCCCACAGTCCGCAGGTTTGCAGCTTTTCCTGGCCAATTTATATGCCTCTTCCTTGGATTTAACACTATCCCTAATTTCTCTTGTCAGCCATGGTTGACCCAACTTCCCCGTTTTATTTTTACGCCTATTTGTCCTCCTCTGCTAAATTCTAAATTTCTCCCAATCCTCAGGTTTGCTGCTTTTTCTGGCCAATTTATATGCCTCTTCCTTGGATTTAACACTATCCCTAATTTCGCTTGTTAGCCATGGTTGACCCACCTTCTCCGTTTTATTTTTATGCCAGACAGGAATGTACAATTGTTGTAGTTCATCCATGTGATCTTTAAATGTCTGCCATTGCCTATCTACTGTCAACCATTTAAGTATCATTCACCAGCCTATCCTAGCCAATTTACGTCTCATACCATTGAAGTTGCCTTTATTTAAGTTCAGGACCGTAGCCTCTGAATTAACTGTGTCACTCCCCATATTAATGAAGAATTCTACCATATTATGGTCACTCTTCCCCAAGGGGCCTCGCACGACAAGATTGCTAATTAATCCTTTCTCATTACACAAGACCCAGTCTAGGATGGCCTGCTCTCTAATTGGTTCATAGAAACATAGAAACATAGATATTAGGTGCAGGAATTCGGCCCTTCGAGCCTGCACCACCAATCAATAAGATCATGGCTGATCATTCAACATCAGTACCCCTTTCCTGCTTTCTCTCCATACCCCTTAATCCCTTTGGCCGTAAGGGCCATATCTAACTCCCTTTCGAATATATCTAATGAACTGGCCTCAACAACTTTCTGCATGGAGAATTCGACAGCTTAACCACTCTCTGAGTGAAGAGGTTTCTCTGCATCTCGGTCCTAAATGGCTTACCCCTTATTCTTAGACTGTGACCCATGGTTCTGGAACTCCCCAGCAACGCAAAATTTCTTCCTGCCTCTAACCTGTCCAATCCGGTCAGAATTTTTTATGTTTCTATGAGATCCCCTCTCATTCTTCTAAACTCCAGTGGATAAAAGCCCAGTTGATCCAGTCTCTCCTCCTATGTCAGTCATGCCATCCCGGGAATCAATCTGGTGAACCTTCGCTGTACTCCCTCAATCGCAAGAATGTCCTTCCTCAGATTAGGAGACCAAAACTACACACAATATTCCAGGTGTGGCCTCACCAAGGCTCTGTACAACTGCAGTAAGACCTCCCTGCTCCTATACTCAAATCCTCTAGCTATGAAGGCCAACATGCCATTTGCCTGCTTCACCGTCTGCTGTACCTGCATGTCAACTTTCAATGACTGATGTACCATGATACCCAGGTCTCATTGCACCTCCCCTTTTCCTAATCTGTCACCATTCAGATAATATTCTGTCTTCCTGTTTTTGCCACCAAAGTGGAAAACCTCACATTTATCCACATCATACTGCATCTGCCATGCATTTGCCCACTCACCTAACCTGTCCAAATCACCCTGCAGTCTCTTAGCATCCTCCTCACAGCTCACACCACCACCCAGCTTAGTGTCATCTGCAAACTTGGAGATATTACATTCAATTCCTTCATCTAAATCATTGATGTATATTGTAAATAGCTGGGGTCCCAGCACTGAACCCTGCAGCACCCCACTGGTCACTGCCAGCCATTCTGAAAAGGACCCGTTATTCTGACTCTCTGCTTCCTGTCTGCCAACCAGTTTTCTATCTACGTCAATACATCAGCCCCAATACCATGTGCTTTAATTTTGCACACTAATCTCTTGTGTGGGACCTTGTCAAAAGCCTTTTGAAAATCCAAATACATCCATTGGTTTTACCTTGTGCACTCTACTAGTTACATCCCTAAACATTCTAGATTTGTCAAGCACGATTTCCCTTTCATAAATCCATGCTGACTTGGACCGATCCTGTCACTGCTTTCCAAATGCACTGCTATTTCATCTTTAATAATTGATTCCAACATTTCCCCCACTACTGATGTCAGGATAACCAATCTATAATTCCCTGTTTTCTCTCTCCCTCCTTTTTTAAAAAGTGGTGTTTCATTAGCTACCCTCCAGTCCATAGGAACTGATCCAGAGTCAATAGAATGTTGGAAAATGATCACCAATGCATCCACTATTTCTACTGCCATTTCCTTAAGTGGCAGGTAATCAGGAAGGCGAATGGAATGTTGGCCTTCATTGCGAGAGGGATGGAGTACAAAAGCAGGGAGGTCCTGCTGCAACTGTATAGGGTATTGGTGAGGCCGCACCTGGAGTACTGCGTGCAGTTTTGGCCACCTTTCTTCAGGAAGGATATATTAGCTTTGGAGGGGGTACAGAGACGATTCACTAGGCTGATTCTGGAGATGAGGGGGTTACCTTATGATGATAGATTGAGTAGACTGGGTCTTTACTCGTTGGAGTTCAGAAGGATGAGGGGTGATCTTATAGAAACATTTAAAATAATGAAAACAAGATAGAGGCGGAGAGGTTGTTTCCACTGGTCGGGGTGACTAGAACTAGGGGGCACAGCCTCAAAATACGGGGGAGCCAATTTAAAACCGAGTTGAGAAGGAATTTCTTCTCCCAGAGGGTTGTGAATCTATGGAATTCTCTGTCCAAGGAAGCAGTTGAGGCTAGCTCATTGAATGTATTCAAATCACAGATAGATAGATTTTTAACCAATAAGGGAATTAAGGGTTACGGGGAGCGGGCGGGGAGTGGAGCTGAGTCCATGGCCAGATCAGCCATGATCTTGTTCAATAGTGGAGCAGGCTCGAGGGACTAGATGGCCTACTCCTGTTTCTAATTCTCATGTTCTCATGTTCTTATAAGTACTCTGGCATGCAGCCTATCAGGCCCTGGGGATATATCAGCCTTCAATCCCATCAATTTCCCTAACACAATTTCCTAACTAATAAGGATTTCCTTCAGTTCCTCCTTTTCGCGAGACCTTCGATTTCTATTATGGTCACGCTTCCCCAGGGGGCCTCGTACAACAAGATTGCTAATTAGTCCTCTCATATTACACAACACCCAGTCTATGATGGCCAGCTCTGTAATTGGTTCCTCGACATATTGGTCTAGAAAGCCATCCCTAATACACTCCATGAAATCCTCCTCCACCGCATTGCTACCAACTTGGTTAACCCAATCTATATGTAGATTAATGTCGCCCATGATAACTGCTGTACCTTTATTGCACGCATCCCTAATTTCTTGTTTGATGCCGTCCCCAACCTCACTACAACTGTTTGGTGGTCTGTACACAGCTCCCACTCGTGTTTTCTGCCCTTTGGTATTCCGCAGCTCTATCCATACAGATTCCACATCATCCAAGCTAATGTCCTTTCTTAATATTGCGTTAATTTCCTCTTTGACCGACAATGCTACCCCACCTGCTTTTCCTTTCTGTCTATCCTCCCTGAATGTTGAATACCCCTGGATGTTGAGTTCCCAGCCTTGGTCACCCTGGAGCCATGTCTCCGTAATTGCAATTATATCATAATCGTTAATAGCTGCCTGCGCAGTTAATTCATCCACCTTATTCCAAATACTCCTCGCATTGAGGCACAGAGTCTTCAGGCTTGTCTGTTTAATACTCTTTGTCCCTTTAGAATATTGTTGTTATGTGGCCCTTTTTGATTTTTGCCCTTCAATTTTACTATTCTCCCTTCTAGTTTTTGCTTCTGTCCCCATTTTATTTCCCTCTGTCTGCCTGCATAGGTTCCTATCCCCCTGCCATATTAGTTTAACCCATCCCCAACAGCACTAGCAAACACTTCCCCTAGGACATTGGTTCTGGTCCTGCTCAGGTGCAGACCGTCCGATTTGTACTGGTCCCACCTCCCCCAGAACCGGTTCAAATGTCCCAGGAATTTGAATCCCTCCCTCTTGCACCATTCCTCAAGCCACATATTCATCATAGCTATCCTGCTGTTTCTACTCTGACTAGCACGTGGCGCTCGTAGTAATCCTGAGATTACTACCTTTGAGGTCCTACTTTTTAATTTAACTCCTAGCTCCCTAAATTCAGCTTGTAGGACCTCATGCCACTTTTTACCTATATCGTTGGTACCTATATGCACCACGACAACTGGCTGTTCACCCTCCCCCTCCAGAATGCCCTGCACCTGCTCCGAGACATCCTTGACCCTTGCACCAGGGAGGCAACATACCATCCTGGAGTCTCGGTTGCGACCGCAGAAACGCCTATCTATTCCCGTTACAATAGAATCCCCTATCACTATAGCTCTTCCACTCTTTTTCCTGGCCTCCTGTGCAGCAGAGCCACCCACGGTGCCATGAGCTTGGCTGCTGCTGCCTTCCCCTGGTGAGCCATCTCCTGCACTACCTTCCTAATCCTGCTCTGCCTGAAGGTCACCCATCCGCTATCTGCCTTTTTAAGCTTTACCTGAGATATGACCAACTCACTGAACGTGCTATCTACGACATCCTCAGCATCGCGCATGCCCCAGAGTGAATCCATCCATAGCTCCAGTGCTGTCATGTGGTCTAACAGGAGCTGCAGCTGGATACACCCCCCACACACATAGTCATCAGGGACACTGGAAGCGACCCTGATTTCCCACATGGCACAGGAGGAGCATGACATGGGTCTGGGCTCTCCTGCTATGACTTAACCCTTAAAATAACCTAATTTGGCAACAATGCCAAAGGGCTCTTAGTGACAAGATAAGGAAAAAAGAAAAACTACTCACCAATCAACCAGCCAAACACTTACCCTCTTGGCTGTGACGTCACACTTCATTTTCTTTTCCTCCCAGGTCAGGGAGTCAGCACTGGCAAGGAAAACAAGACAATGCAATACCTCCCGCTCCCACTCCCGCTCCCGCTCCCGCTCCCACTTGCACTTGCCCAAACTCTCCCACTTACCAAACTCTTACCTTTGCACTCTGACCTGCCGCTGCACTCTGAGCAAGTCTGCACCAAGCCCCATCTTTTTATACTGTTGCTAGCTGACTCACCACTGGCCTGGTTATGGAACCAGTTTATACTAGCTGGCCAATTAACTAAGCTAGCTTGCTTGTTTGTCTCTGCTTAAACCTACACGAATCCTATCTGTTTAATATTTCAGTTTTACTTAAACTTGTACATATTGGTCCAGAAAAACATCCCTTATACACTGCAGGAAATCCTCCTCCACAGTATTGCTACCAGTTTGGTTAGCCCAATCTATATGTAGATTAAATTCACTCACGATAACTGCTGTACCTTTATTGCACACATCCCTTATTTCTTGTTTGATACTGTCCCCTACCTCACTCCGACTGTTTGCTGGTCTGTACACAACTCCCCCTAACGTTTTCTACCCTTTGATGTTTCGCAGCTCTACCCATACAGATTCCATCTCATCCACGCTAATGTCCTTCCCTACTATTGCATTAATCTCCTCACACAGACCCGTTTTTGTACAAAAATATCTGCAGCTACAATCATATCCACCGACCATTGATTAAACAACCCCTCGCGTGGGTATTCTTCATTCCAAAACTTTATATGAGGCTTTACGGCTTCATAGGTCTTTCTTTAACACCTGTCAAAATGTTTTATTCGCTCCTGGGATGTGGGCGTCGATGAAAGTCCAGCATTTATCATATGAACATCTGAAACTACAGTTACCATTGCTGTTCGGTTAACAATTGGAGGAGGATGGGTTGGAAATGTCCCTTTTAACTTTAAATTGTCATGAACTGGGTAACTAATCAATATGAATACTACATTTCAGGGTTTCTTTTCAGCCATTTTTCCACAAAAAGGATTCGATTTCTAACAAATGAGAGAAATGGTAATATCTAGTCCTTAAGATTGCATTCCCCAAAGATCATACGCAACAAACAATTCTTTAGCCTATATCTGCAATAATACATACCTCACACCCACTGTATTGGGAAATCTCTGGTCATGGGTACCTATAAGCATCTGTCTGATCCTTCCCTTCCATCTGTTAACTTGGATTTAGATAACACAGAAACAGATCCTGATAATCACATTCTTCAACCAAAAGTTGTGATGGAAAATGTTCACCTGGCATAAAAGGTTGAAATGTAGGAAGACAGGCATAAGTCATTTTGCTTGGGTCAAGCAAAATTGCTCATTCATGTAATATAAAATGAAGAAAAGTGGTATTGATTAAATCAGGTGAGTCTGATCCTCACTGTTACTCTGTATGTTCGCTCTCTGTGAAATAAACCATTAAGCAAATATGTATCTCATCTTTTTTTCATTCTCTGGATATGGCATCATTGGCAAAGCCAGCATTTATTGTCCATTGTTAGTTTCCATTGAGAAGGTGGTGGTGGGCCTTCTCCTTAATCCAATACACTCAATGTGAAGGTGCTCCCACAGTGTAGTTAGTTAGTGAGTTTCAGAGATTTCACGCAGCGATGATGAAGGAACAGTTACACGTGTTCAAGTCAGGTTGGTGTGTGACTTGGAGGGGAACATGGAGATAATGGCGGTCCCATGTGCCCGCCTCCATTGTCTTTCTCGGTGATGCAGTTCACATGTTTGGGAGATAATGTTGAAAAAGCCTTGGCGAGTTGCTGAAGTGTCTCCTGTAAATAGTGCACACAGCATCCACGATGCGGTCCTGGTGGAAGGAGTGAACGTTTAAGGTGAGTATCAGGTGCTGATCAAGCAGAATACTTTTCCCTGGATGGCAGTGAGCTTATTGACTGTTGTTGCAGCTGCAGAAAAGAAAAAGGAGAGTATTCCATTGCACTCCTGATTTGTGCTTCATAAGTTGTAGAGAGGCATTGCGGTGCCAGGAGGTGATCGACTTGCTGCAGAAAACCCAGCCTCTGATTTTCTCTAATAGGTACGGCATTTATTTGGCTGGTCCAGTTTAGTTTTTGGTCAATGATTTTCCCATGGTGTTGATGGTCGTGTATTCGGAGATGGCAATGCCACTGAATGTCAAGGGAGGTAGTTAGTCTCACTCTTGTATGCAAGCATAGACTGCTTAATTATTTGAGGAATTGCGAATGGGGCTGAATACTGTGCAATCATCAGCCAAACTCCCAATTTCTTACCTTATATTGGGGGGAATTTCACTAATGAAGCAGCTGAAGTTGTTTGGGCCGAGGACGCTGCCCTTAGGAATACTGGCAACAATATCCTGGGGCTATCATGATTGGTCTCAAACAATCAAAGTCATCTTTGTTTGCTTTACGTATGACTCCAGCCACTGGAGAATTTCCCTCAATCCCCATTGATTGAGCTTTACCTTTGTGTCACACTCGGTCAAATGCTGCCTCAATGTCAAGTGAAATCACCAATGTTCCCATTAAATTGCGTGGCCACGTGGCCACGCAGCAGTCTGGAGGTCCTGCACAGGCCACTCACGGACTTTTCAATGTAAGTAACCATGCATGTGCGAAAAGTTGAATGGTCCATGCAGCCAGTTAAAGGTCACATGCACGAAAAAAAATTACAGCGAACATTGCAGGTCACTCTCAACTCACTGCTGGAATTCAGCTCTTATATTCATAATTGGGTGGAAGGATCATCCACTCTGCACTTCTGGCTGAAGTTGGTTATGAATGATTTTGCCTTATCGTTTGCACTCACGTGCTGTACTCTGCCATAATTGAAGATGGGAATGTTCATGAATCGTCCTTCTCCATTTCGTTGCTTCATTGTCCACCACCATTTACAGCTTGATGTAGCAAAGTAGAAAAGCTTTGACGTGATAGTTGCTTGTGGGATCACTTAGCTCCATATATAGTATGCTGCATTCCCTGTTTAGCATGCATGTAGTCCTGTGTTGCAGCTTCACCAGGTTGGCACCTCATTTTCAGTTGCAGCGAGTGATGCATCCAGCACTCTGTTCTACACTCCTCATTGAACCAGAGTTGGTCATCTGTTTTGATGATGATGTTGGAATGAGGCATAGAAACATAGAAAATAGGTGCAGGAGTAGGCCATTCAGCCCTTCAAGCCTGCACCGCCATTCAATGAGTTCATGGCTTTCTCGCCATAACCCTTGATTCCCCCAAGTAGTAAGGACTACATCTAACTCGTTTTTGAATATATTGAGTGAATTGGCCTCAACAACTTACTGTGGTAGAGAATTCCACAGGTTCACCACTCTCTGGGTGAAGAAGTTTCTCCTCATCTCGGTCCTAAATGGCTTACCCCTTATCCTTAGACTGTGACCACTGGTTCTGGACTTCCCCAACATTAGGAACATTCTTCCTGCATCTAACCTGTCTAAACCCATCGGAATTTTAAACATTTCTATGAGATCCCCTCTCATTCTTCTGAACTCCAGTTACAAGCCCAGTTGATTCAGTCTTTCTTGATATGTCAGTCCCGCCATCCCAGGAATCAGTCTGGTGAACCTTCGCTGCACTCCCTCAATAGCAAGAATGTCCTTCCTCAAGTTAGGAGACTAAAACTGTACACAATACTCCAGGTGTGACCTCACCAAGGCCCTGTACAACTGTAGTAACACCTCCCTGCCCCTGTACTCAAATCCCCTCGCTATGAAGGCCAACATGCCATTTGCTTTCTTAACCGCCTGCTATACCTGCATGCCAACATTCAATGACTGATGTACCATGACACCCAGGTCTCGTTGCACCTCCCCTTTTCCTAATCTGTCACCATTCAGATAATAGTCTGTTTCTCTGTTTTTACCACCAAAGTGGATAAACTCACATTTATCCACATTATACTTTATCTGCCTTGCATTTGCCCACTCACCTAACCTATCCAAATTACTCTGCAGCCTCATAGCATCCTCCTCGCAGCTCACACTGCCACCCAACTTAGTGTCATCCTCAAATTTGGAGATACTACATTTAATCCCCTCGTCTAAATCATTAATGTACAGTGTAAACAGCTGGGGCCCCAGCACAGAACCTTGCGGTACCCCACTAATCACTGCCTGCCATTCTGAAAAGTACCCATTTACTCCTACTCTTTGCTTCCTGTCTGCCAACCAGTTCTCAATCCATGTCAGCACACTACCCCCAATCCCATGTGCTTTAACTTTGCACATTAATCTCTTGTGTGGGACCTTGTCGAAAGCCTTCTGAAAGTCCAAATACACCACATCAACTAGTTCTCCCTTGTCCACTCTACTGGAAACATCCTCAAAAAATTCCAGTAGATTTGTCAAGCATGATTTCCCTTTCACAAATCCATGCTGACTTGGACCTATCATGTCACCTCTTTCCAAATGCGCTGCTTTGATATCTTTAATAATTGATTCCATCATATTACTCACTACCGATGTCAGGCTGACCGGTCTATAATTCCCTGTTTTCTCTCTCCCTCCTTTTTTAAAAAGTGGTGTTACATTGGCTACCCTCCACTCCATAGGAACTGATCCAGAGTCAATGGAATGTTGGAAAATGACTGTCAATGCATCCGCTATTTCCAAGGCCACCTCCTTAAGTACTCTGGGATGCAGTCCATCAGGCCCTAGGGATTTATCGGCTTTCAATCCCATCAATTTCCCCAACACAATTTCCCGACTAATAAGGATTTCCCTCAGTTCCTCCTTCTTACTAGACCCTCTGACCCCTTTTATATCCGGAAGGTTGTTTGTGTCCTCCTCAGTGAATACCGAACCAAAGTACTTGTTCAATTGGTCTGCCATTTCTTTGTTCCCCGTTATGACTTCCCCTGATTCTGACTGCAGAGGACCTACGTTTGTCTTTACTAACCTTTTTCTCTTTACATATCTATAGAAACGTTTGCAGTCCGTCTTAATGTTCCCTGCAAGCTTCCTCTCGTACTCTATTTTCCCTGCCCTAATAAAACTCTTTGTCCTCCTCTGCTGAGTTCTAAATTTCTCCCAGTCCCCGGGTTCACTGCTATTTCTGGTAAATTTGTATGCCACTTCCTTGGCTTTAATACTATCCCTGATTTCCCTTGATAGCCACGGTTGAGCCACCTTCCCTGTTTTATTTTTACGCCAGACAGGGATGTAAATTGTTGTAGTTCATCCATGTGGTCTCTAAATGTCTGCCATTGCCCATCGACTGTCAACCCCTTAAGTATCATTCGCGAATCTATCCTAGCCAATTCACGCCTCATACCTTCAAAGTTACCGTTCTTTAAGTTCTGGACCAAGGCATATGACGAGCCAAGAGATTACAAATTGTAGTGGACTATATTGCTGTTGCTGATGGCACTCAGCACCTCATGCATGCCTCATCTACTGGCAGGATAGACGCACCAACATTAGTATTCTTGCTCAGGCTATCATCCCCAGCATAGAAGCATTGACCACGCTTGATCAGCTCCGATGGATGGGCCAAATCGTCCGCATGCCTGATACTAGGCTCTCAAAACAAGTACTCTACTCAGAGCTCCGACTCGGCAAGCGAGTCCCAGGTGGGCAGAGGAAATGCTTCAAGGACATCCTCAAAGCCTCCTTGAAAAATTGCAACATTCCCACCGACACCTGGGAATCCCTGACCCAAGACCACTCAAATTGGAGGAGAAGCATCCAGGAAGGTGCTGAACACCACGAGTCTCTTTGCCAGAAGCAAGTGGAAGCCAAGCACAAACAGCATAAGGAACACACGAAAAACCCAAGCACCACACCTACCTTTTCCTTCAACCACCGTCTGCCCCAACTGTAACAGAGACTCTAGCTCCTACATTGGACTCATTAGTCATTTGAGAACTCATATTAGTGTGGAAGCAAGTCATCCTCAGCTCCAAAGGACTGCCTAAGAAGAACTGGAGAACCCCCAAGGAAATTTTACCCCACTGAGTTCTCAACAATTAGCTACACATGGGGAAATCCGTTAGAATTGTGCTGATTGATTTTTAAGCGGTATCTCATTAGCAGTGCTAGGTATAGACAGTGTGTGAGTTCAGAGCCTATGGGGTCAAAATTACCCCTTTCTTTAAGTCCCGTGGCCGCCTGACAGCAACAGCCATGGGTTGGTGTAGACTGGCCACCGAATCTCCATGGAGGGGCTGCCATGTTATAAATTGCCCTTCCTCAGTTTTGGAATGGTGTACCAGACCGCTCCGCCCATTTTCCTGTCATGGCATGCACACGCCAACCCCTTACCGACCCCTCGGGAAATTGCCGCTTTGGAAAATTGGTGAAAATTGTCCCGTGGGAGTGGCCCTGCTGCCGGTCGGTGCCACTGAGACCTTTTCCTGTCGGTAGCCTTTCTGTGGCTTGGCGGCATGGCCGCCCTTAAAGGGGAGGCGGTGCTGCCAGTGACTCCATGGTCATTTTTTTGCTGGCCGACTGCCAGGTCAGGCTGACAATTATGGCAGCCTGGCACCTGCTCTTGAGTGCCAAGCTGCTCACCTGGCTGAAACTCTCCTTGGTGGCCCAGTGTTTGCCACGCTAGTGGCTGCAGAGTTCGCAATAGCCACTGCCTTTAACTGAAGGGGAGAGACATTGTGACCCGCAAGCATGATGACATCATCAGTGCGGCGCTAATGCCTTGCAGCGTCGGTCACTCGGCCCCGCCCCAATTTCCGCCCCGCTAGTGACGGCTACTCCAACCCGCCACCACTTCTGCCCTCATGATGAGGCCACTGCCGTACTTGCACCAAAAAAAGCATGAAGTGCTGAATTTCTCCAGATTGGTCACCCCATGCATTGGGGCAGCCGGAACACTTCAAGAGCTGTAGGTCCGACTCGTTTCGGGTGGTGTCCAATTTTGGCCCCTAAATCTTCACATTCCCTGCTGTTACCAGCTCGATGGTTCAGCTCCCTTTCCACCGACTAAAGAACATTTTCAGTTAGCAGTCGTGGTCGAAATTCAGTTGATAACGCATGGTGATAACACTCGTGTTAGGTGTTAACTGCGAGTTAGGCATCTGGGAGTGGCATTCGGTGCTGGCAGCTAATGCCATGGAAATCTTGACAGCAATATGCGTGCAACACCTCCTTGGCGCCTCTCTTGCCACATTCACTTTTGCCGCCTTACGTAATGGCTGGCGTCCATGACGCTTGAAAAAGTTGGACTGCACAAAGCGTGAAAAAAAATCATCTGATATTTAAATGGAGTTGCAGCCAGAGCTCAGAGGTCTCGGTCAGCGTTGTGTTGATGCTCGCTCAGACAGTGGGGTGTTGGCCTCGCACTGCTGTGGTCTCATCAGATTGACGACTAATATCTGTTTCAAAATTGACTGCCATCTTTGGCAATTTTGAAACCTCTCTTTTCTATTACCTGTGCCAAATGATGGGGGCAGTGATGGCACACCATGTCGTCCTGCGACGCCACTTGAAATTGCTGGCTGCAGAGACAGCTTAGGCCAAATTTGGATCCTCCCCAGAGGAGAGGCCCTAGATGGCTGGGCAGAAGGCTGTACATATGCAAGGTTTACCATTTGTACTACTCTTATCTTGAGATGTCTGAGGAGCAGTGTTTAAGGAGGCTAATGTTCCGCAGGGAGGTGATCACGGAGCTTTGCCACTTTCTGCGGGCATACCTCGCAGCTGACATTGGAACTAGCACCTCGCCATCAGTGGCAGTGAAAGTGACAGTAGCACTGAACTTCTATGCGACCAGCTCCTTCCAGTCTCCTATAGGCAATGTATGCAACATTGCTACATTCGCCAGGTGACAGACACACTCTACCGCAAATGATACGACCACATCAAGTTCAGCATGTCAAGGCAAGACCAGGATGTGCACACCCATGCCATTGCCAGGGTAGCAGGCTTCCCCAGGGTTCAAGGAGCCATTGATTTTATGCATGTGACATTGAAGGCCCTGCCCCACGATGGAGAGATATTTCAAGAAACGCAAGGGATTTCACTCCCTCAATGTACAGCTGGTGTATGATCACAGGCAGATGATCAATGCTATCAATGCCCAATATCGTGGCAGCTGCCATGATGTCTTCATTCTGGGGGAGACCAGTGTGCCATGACTCTTCAAGCCACCGCATGAAGGCCGTGGCTGGCTGCTGGGTGACAAAGGATATGGTGTGGCCCTCTGGCTGATGACACCCTTCCACAATCCCACCACCCCTGCCGAGCACCACTACAACACCAGCCATACCACAACCCAGGCAATTAATGAGCAAACGATCACGGTTTTAAGTAGCGTTTCCGCTGCCTTGACTGTTCTGGAGGGGCATTGCAGTACTCACCTGATAGAGTCTCCATGGTCACCGTTATCTGTTGCATGCTGCACATCCTGGCCATTATGAGGGCCCAGCCATTACCACCAGGGATGAATAACCCACCTCAGGAGGAGGACAATGATGATGAGGAGGAGGACAATGATGATGAAGAAGACGAGGATCCTGACTAAAGGAGGAGGCAGCCTGACATTGCTGCGGCTGGAAAGGCTGCTCATCGAAGACTCATTGCTCATTGATTCCAATGAATGAGTCTTGATGTGCCCAATGGCCAGCCTAAACACCTGGGTATCAACTCAACACATCACTACAATAGTGAAAACATTCACAACACAACAACTTCATCCCCACACATCAACATATACACAAAACCCCTTCAAACATTCTCATAGATATCCAAATGGACCTATTGACATCAGTTCATTTTGTAACGAGGTAGCCATCTCTGGTGAGTACCAAATAATTGTCGATTGTTCATCCAAGTGAAACAATTTACATGAGCTCATATTGCAACAACCTAGCCATCTCAGTTGACTATGAGCCAAGTGTTTGGTGCGTCCTACAAGTGCAACTAATGTTAAAAGCTCATATCTTCACAAGGTCAGCATATGTGCACACCTTCACAAAGGTCTTTATCTTGTCTTAAAGAGGGCTTTACCACCCCTTCCCTTCTCCCCCCTCCCACACCTACTGCTCCACTGCAATGGGGTCTCAGGGCCGTCAGCAAGGCTGGTAGTCGGTTGCTGACTTCAATCCTCAGCCACAAATGATGGCCTAGCAGGAAGTCCACAGCCAGCTCGAGCACTGGAAGACCTGGCTGTGGACTGCATAACCTCAGCATGGCTGGAAGCACTCTGTTATGGATGCGATGTGGAGAGTGGCAGCTGCAAAGGTGGAATGATGTCGTCATAAGAAAGGACACCACGGTCCAATTGACCCAACAGGCGGGGCAGAGCATCATCACGAGCAGAAATCTGGGAGAGGCGAGAATCCTGTGGTGGGCTGGCAAGGTTAGGTCCCTGTCCGACTGATGGGGCCCCAGACCGGATGGTAGCAGTCAGTGCGTCCGTTGAATCGATTTGCCTCTGCATCAAGAGTGCTTGCGACTGCAGTACACCTGACTCAGGACACCAAGCACTGATGACATTTGCATATGGAGGCCTACAATAGCATCGACATCAGTGTTCAATGGCCACTGAAACATCAGCCATAGTCCGTGCCACCGTGTCTGGGACCCCATGGTCACTGTAACCGGCATCTGTTGGTATCAACCAAGGATAGGCTCGGTGGGCTGCTGAGAGGCATGAGTAACAGTTGAGGCAGATTCCTCCATCCTCGCAGCTAGTGCATCAAGACTGTATGGCACCTTTGCCATTGCACCCAACAGATCACTGTGCAACTGCAGGGATTGTCTTGCGACAACCTCTAGGTCAGTCGCATCATCAGAGTGCTGCTGAGTGTTACTCGGGTGCAAGCGCACCCTCTGCGGAGCTGGCCCCCGGGCTTGCCCTCCCCCATGGCGTTCCTGGAGCATTACCCACCTCCACCTCCCACACTACCTCTTGGTCAGCAGCATTGCTGGCCCCACTCTCTGATGGCACAGCCCCCTGCATGAGGTCAAAGGATGTGTCGTCCTCCTGCTCCTCCCCATCCTCTAGGTCATTGGCAGTATCTGCACCCGTGGAAGGCACCCGAGAAGGTCCCGGTGGATCTGGCCGGTCATCCGAAAGCACAAACACAGAACAGCAGTTACCTACAGGGGAAGGGGTCAGGAGCGGGAAAGGCATTAGTGAATGCCATTCTCATGGAAATAGCTACACATTGATGTTGTCCGGGCCAAGTGTCCTGCAGGTCGCTGCAAACGAACTCAACATACCATCACTGTCCTGAGGGGGGTCGGCTGCACCCACAACCATCACATCAACTTGCATGCCCATCAGTGCAGCGATCCGTTCCTCCAACAGAGTTGGCACCTGAAGGTCTGGCTCTCCTCCACCAGTCTGCATTTGCCCCCATCGGTTGTGTGCAAGGTTGGCCTGTAACATTTAACCCAAAGTTGGTGTTCAAGGCCTTCTATCAGTGTTTCCCAAACACCTTACATACTTTAGTACCATTTATTATATGACTGTCTTCACAGCTTGACATAACTACCATTCGCGGTGTCGACTTGCTGTGCCAATGCTTGAATTAGGGTGAGAGGACCTCGCAGTAATGGGGAACCTACTATCTTTGAGACACATATGAAGACTAAGGAGTCAACAACATGAGGGGTGTGTCTGCAGAGCTGAACAGCAAGGTTAACAACGCATGTAGGCCTTTGCAGTGGGTGAGGCTGCAAATGGGAACCTTGACTGTGGCCTCACCCACTTAGAGTATGGATTTCCAAACATTACATTGAGCAGAGAGTGCACATTGAGGTCAGAACATAGCATGTTGAAGTTAGAAATTAAAGATATTCACCCTCACTATCCGTGTCAGGTCGTTCCACATTTTGTGACATTGCATCAACGTCCGTGGCACTGTGTCATTCGCAGACACTTGCTCTGCTATCTCCCTCCATATTCTTCAGTATGTTTGGGGTTGGGTTCTCCTCCCAGCCTCTATCCTGAGTACCTGTCAGTGCCTCTTCAGGGAATCAAGGAGTGTATCGATTGCGGCGTCCATGAACTGGTGGGCACGCTGATGAGCTGCTGCTTGTAGGTCTGCCATGCTCACCCTCTGAGTGAGTGTATAGAAAGTGAATATAGCCATGAGGCATTGAGCCGGCCAATCAATGCCTTAATTTAATCCAGGTGGTGCCACTATGTCTTAGGTGTTGCTCCAAATGATGCCTAAGTCCTAGATGTTGAGCACAATTAGCACAACAGAGTGCATCCAGGTAAGTGTGCAATGCCATGACTTAATGCTCCTATCAATTCTAAATTTCGCGTTTGGAGAGTGAGCCTGAAGTAATACGTTAAAATGTTCTCTCATTTGGTTACACCACATCAAAAATAGCGGTACGAAATTTCAACCCAATTTCTAAGCCAGCTTTTTGTAATTTACTTATTTATCGGGGAAATATCTCTGATTTATGCAATTATGGCAAAGATTTTTAAAAATCATCTGCGCCATACTCCTTCTTGGAAGTTATCATTAAATTGTTTATTATCTAATTGTTACTCATACTATTTTTGACACACATCCTCATATGTACCCTCTTAGCTCGTGCATACATCTGTGTTTGTTGAATCCCTACATCAGAGTTTAAAAGCGAGAACTTTGGAATAACTTAATCTGCAAAAGGACATAGACAGGCTAAGTGAGTGGGCAAAAATTTGGCAGATGGAGTATAATGTTGGAAAGTGTGAGCTCATGCACTTTGGCAGAAAAAAATCAAAGAGCAAGTTATTATTTAAATGGAGAAAGATTGCAAAGTGCTGCAGTACAATGGGACCTGGGTGTACTTGTGCATGAAACACAAAAGGTTAGTATGCAGGTACAGCAAGTGATCAGGAAGGCCAATGGAATCTTGGCCTTTATTGCAAAGGGGATGGAGTATTAAAGCAGGGAAGTCTTGCTACAGCTACACAGATTATTGGTGAGGCCACACCTGGAATACCGTGCAATTTTGGTTTCCATATTTATGAAACAATATACTTGCTTTGGAGGCAGTTCAGAGAAGGTTCACTAGGTTGATTCCGGAGATGAGGGGTTGTCTTATGAGGAAAGGTTGAGTAGGTTGGGCCTCTACTCATTGGAATTCAGACGAATGAGAGGTGATCTTATCGAAACGTATAAGATTATGAGGGGGCTTGACAAGGTGGATGTAGAGAGGATGTTTCCACTGATGGGGGAAACTAGCACTAGAGGGCATAATCTTAGAATCTTTTGAAACTGAGATGAGGAGAAATTTCTTCTCTCAGAGGGTTGTAAATCTGTGAAATTTGCTGCCTCAGAGAGCTGTGGAAGCTGGGACATTGAATAAATTTAAGACAGAAATAAACAGTTTCTTAAATGATAAGGGGATAAGGGGTTATGGGGAGCGGGCAGGAAAGTGGAGCTGAGTCCGTGATCAGATCAGCCATGATCTTATTGAATGGTGGAGCAGGCTCGAGGGGCCATATGGCCTACTCCTCTTCCTAGTTCTTATGTTCTTATGTTCTTATTAAGAGTATAGAATTTCCAGGTGGTTCCTTGATCTGCCCCTGTCAATTTGATGAAAATCCCAGAGAAACTGTGTAAATGGTCATTTCTCCTGGTTTTGCACGATCTTCCGCTGAAATTACACAGGTGACAGGGAGGATAATCTGTGGAAATTCTATCCTCGAGGATTTCTGTGCAAGAAGATCTTGTTCAATTCCCGTGTGTCTCCTGTTGAATCAGATGGGTTATTTCTAAGGCTAAATTATCCATTAAGGGCTTTCTTATTGAATTTATAAGGTATATTTAGAATCATATAAAACAGAAGGAGGCCATTCGGCCTATGGTAACCATCTAATTAGTCCCATTCCGCTGCCCTTTCCCCATAGCCCTGCAAAATGTCCCCAGTATTTATCTAATGCCCCTATAAACATTATTATTGAATCATCTATCACCACCCTTTCAGGCAATGCATCCCAGATGCGTAAAAAAAGAAATTCCTCATATCGCTGTTTTTTTCTCAATTACTTTCAATCCGTGTCCTTTGGTTACCGACCCTTCTGCCACTGGAAATATGTTCTCCTTATTTACTCTATCAAAACTCTTCATGATTTTGAACACCTCTATTAAATCTTTCATTATCCTTCTCTGCTCTAAGAAGAACAAGCCCAAATTCTCTAGTCTCCCCATAAATGAAGACCTGCATCAATAGCTAATTCCAATAAATCTCCTCTGCACTCTCTATAAGACCTTGGCATCCTTCTTCAAATGTGGTGCCCTTTAAGCACATAACACTGCAGAGCCTAACAAGTGATTAAAAAAGGTTTAGCTTAACTTCCTTGCAGTTGTATCCTATGCCTCTGTTTATAAAACCAAGGATGCTGTCTGTATTTCAACAGCTTTCTCAACATGTCCTGCCACCTTCAGAGATTTGCGTATGTGCACTCCCAGGTCTAACTGTTCCGGCAGCTCCTTTCAAATTCTACCATTTAATATATATTGCCTCTCCTAATTTTTTCTGACAAAATGCATCACTTCACACTTCTCCGCATTCAATTTAATCTGCCATGTGTCTGCCCATTTCACCAACCCTCACTGTTTACTATATTTCCAAGTTCCATATCATCTGCAACCCCTTTGAATATATACCTTGTAGATCCAAGTCCAGGTCATTAACATATATCTAAAAGAGCAGTGGACCGAATGCTGGCCCTAGGAGACACCACCCTATGGGCTAGATTTTATACTTTTGTGCAGAGCGCCCAAAAATAGACATTATTTCCGGCGTGGGCAGTAAACATGGGTTTTCAGATCACTGGCTTGTCGCCCATTCTCAAAGCTCCTAGTCTCCATTTTTAAAATTGGGCGTTACATCGAGCAACATGAAATGGGCGTTGGCATTAAATCTCTCTGACCTTCTGCCGTAAAGTGTCACCGTCCTTAGCAATGACATGGCAATGCTCGATTCCCACGATTCAGGAGGTCAAGGTTCATCATGACATGTGCATAAGAGGAGACAGAGAGAAAGGGAGCTGAGAGGGAGTGAAGGCATGTGTGGGTGTGGTGTAGCTGCTTTGGGAGGAAGGAGGGAGAGTTTTGAGCTTTATAGCAAATTGGGGAAAAAAAATTAGCTGTTACCAGCCAGATATTTTCCCCAATTTGTCAGTGGGCAAATACATAGCAGATGCAGTATAATGTGGATAAATGTGAGGTTATCCACTTTGGGGGCAAAAACGCGAAGGCACAATATTATCTGAATGGCGGCAGATTAGGAAAAGGGAAGATGCAGCAAGACCTAGGTGTCATGATTCATCAGTCATTGAAGGTTGGCATGCAGATACAGCAGGCGGTGAAGAAGGCAAATGGTATGTTGGCCTTCAAAGCAAGGGGATTTGAGTATAAGAGCAGGGAAGTCTTACTGCAGATTGTACAGGGCCTTGGTGAGGCTCCACCTGGAATATTGTGTTCAGTTTTGGTCTCCTAATCTGTGGAAGGATGTTCTTGCTATTGAGGAAGTGCAGCGAAGGTGCACCAGAGTGATTCCTGGGATGGCAGGACTGACATATGAGGAGAGACTGGGTCGACTGGGCCTGTATTCACTGGAGTTTAGAAGGATGAGAGGGGATCTCATAGAAACATATAAAATTCTGACGGGACTGGACAGGTTAGATGCAGGAAGAATGTTCCCGATGTTGGGGAAGTCCAGAACCAGGGGACATAGTCTTAGGATAAGGGGTAAGCCATTTAGGACCGAGATGAGGAGGAACTTCTTCACTCAGAGTTGTTAACCTATGAAATTCCCTTCCGCAGAGAGTTGTTGATGCCACTTCATTGGATATATTCAAGCAGGAGTTAGATACGGCCCTTGCGGCTTGAGGGATCAAGGGGTATGGAGATAAAGCAGGAACCGGGTAATGAAGGAATGATCAGCCATGATCTTATTGAATGGTGGTGCAGGCTCGAATGGCTGGATGGCCTACTCCTGCACCTATTTTCTATGTTTCTATGTTTCTAATTTCATGCCTATAATGGAGGGAGAGGATGAGGTGAAACAGCATGCTGTGGAGACTGATACTGGCGAGAGCAGTGAGCTGGGAGAGGAGCATATTGGAGGCGCAAAAGAGTAAAGAGATTCTCAGATGAGGCAAATGCCTCCCTCCTGCAGGAGGTCGAGTCACGCTGGGGTTATTTGAAACAGGGAGGGCGTGGGAAGCCCACCCCAAAGGCCTACCAGAAGATATGGGCCGAGAGCAGAGGTGGTCTCGTCGGCGACCAGCGAGATGTGTGAGGGCAACCAATGCCGCACACGGTGGAACGACCTTGTCGGATCCGCAAGAGTAAGTATTACATTTATTTACATGTACTTATATATTTATATAGTTTGATTTCTAAGAGTTATGAGTGACTCATCATCATAGGCAGTCCCTCGGAATCGAGGAAGACTTGCTTCCACTCCCTAAATGAGTTCTTTGATGGCTGAACAGTCTGATACGAGAGTCACAGACCACGTCACAGGTGGGACAGACATTTATCGAGGAAAGGGATCGGTGGGGCTGGTTTGCCACACGCTCCTTCCGCAGCCTGCACTTGGCCTCTTCACGCTTTTTGCATTGAGACTCAAAGAGCTCAACGCCCTCCCAGATGCGCTTTCTCCACCTCGGGCGATCTTCGGCCAGGGTCTCCCAGGTGTCAGTGGTGATGTCGCACTTTACCAGGGAGGCTTTGAAGGTGTCCTTATAACATTTTCGCTGTCCTCCTTTGGCTCGGTTACCAAGAAGAAGCTCCGTATAAAGCATTTTCTTCGGGAGTCTCGTATCTGGCATGCGAACTATGTGGCCTGCCCAGCGAAGCTGATCGAGTGTGGTCAGTGCTTCAATACTGGGGATGTTAGCCTGGTCGAGGACACTGATGTTGGTGTGCCTGTCCTCCCAGAGGTTTGCAGGATCTTGCGGAGACATCGTTGGTGATATATCTCCAGCGACTTGAGGTGCCTTCTATACACAGTCCATGCCTCAGACCCATACAGGAGGGTGGGTATTACTACAGCTCTATAGACCATGAGATTGGTGGTAGATTTGAGGGCCTGGTCTTCAAACACTCTTTTCCTCAGATAGCCGAAGGCTGCACTGGCACACTGGAGGTGATGTTGAATCTCCGCATCAATGTCTGCCTTTGTTGATAAGAGGCTCCCGAGATATGGGAAATGGTCCACGCTGTCGAGGGCCGCGCCATGAATCTTAATGATTGGAGGGCAATGCTGTGCGGCGGTGACAGGCTGGTGGAGGACTTTTGTCTTACAGATGTTAAGCGTAAGGCCCATGCTTTCATATGCCTCAGTGAATACATTGACTATATCCTGGAGTTCAGCCTCTGAATGTGCGCAGAAGCAGGCATCGTCCGCATACTGCAGCTCAATGACAGAGGTTGGGGTGATCTTGGACCTGGCCTCATGCGGCATAGATTAAACAGCTTCCCACTGGTTCTGTAGTTTAGTTCCACTCCAGTGGGGAGCATGTTGATTGTGAGGTGGAGCATAGCGGTGAGGAAGATTGAGAAGAGGGTTGGAGCGATGACACAACCCTGTTTGACCCCGGTCCGGACATGAATTGGGTCTGTAATGGATCCGTTGGTAAGGATCACGGCCTGCATGTCATCATGAAGCAGGCAAAGGAAGTTGACAAACTTTTGGGGGCATCCGAAACGGAGGAGGATGCTCTATAGTCCCTCATGGTTGGCAGCAAAGATCGAAAAAAGCCATGTATAAGGGCTGGCGCTGCTCCCTGCATTTTTTCTGCAGTTGTTGTGCTGCAAAGATCATGTCTGTTGTGCCCTGTAGGGGACGAAATCCGCATTGTGATTTCGGGAGGAGCTCCTCGGCCAGAGGGAGAAGTCGATTGAGGAGAACTCGAGTGACAACTTTCCCAGTGGCTGATAGCAGGAAGATTCCCCTGTAATTGCTGCAGGCGGACTTGGCCCCTTTTTAAAAAATGGTCACAATCACTGTGTCTCTGAGATCTCCCGGCATGCTCTCCTTCCTCCAGATGAGAGAAATGAGGTCATGTATCCGCGCCAACAGCACCTCTCCGCCATACTTTAGTGCCTCAGCAGGGATTCCATCTGCACTCGTAACCTTGTTATTCTTCAGCTGTAATTCTTCAGCTGTTTTATGGCTTTGCCTTCTCTCTCCCCAGCTTCCACCTCTGCACCAATAATGAGAAGGAGCCAGTAATAGGAGTGATCCAGCTGTGTGTTTTCCTCTATTGTGGTGGCCTGATATGGTTGTCACCACACACACATGCGGCTGGCGGACCTGACGCATCTCCCCTGGACCCCGTGCCGGCCCGCTTCTGTCCCGGGCCGAAGGGACCCCGTTTCAGCCCGCTTCTGTCCCGGGCCGAAGGGACCTCATGCTGGCCTGCTTCTGCCCCGGGCCGAAAGGACTCTGCACCAGGCCCCAGGCGAAAAGGACTCTGCACCGGGCCCTGGGCCAAAAGGACTCTACACCGGGCCCCGGGCCAAAAGAACTCTACACCGGGCCCCGAGCCAAAAGGATTCTACTCCGGGCCCCGGGCCAACAGGACTCTGCATCTACGGAGCCCATCCTGGGCCAAAAGGACTTCACACCTGTCCACACCTGTCAATGTGGTCGCGCACCAGGTGTTCATCGTGCTGACAGATTCGGGGGACGTCGAACCGGCTGAAGGGACTCCGAGGCCGGCATTCAACCTGCCGAAGGGACCTAGGCGGAGGCGTTCAACCCAATGTCTTAAACTCCCAACCAACTTTTAATTAATTTTAAAAATTTAATCAACTTTTAAACTTATTAAACAATTTGAGAGAACTTTTAAAACTTACATTTTAGACTCTTAATCAAAATACTTTAAAATACCTATTATTAATCTACATCTTTGACTTTTTAACATGAGTGACTATCAGCAGATGTGAGGTGTTTGATGTGAGATGTGAGGAGCATTCGTAATAAGGTGGATGAATTAACTGCGCAGATAGCTGTTAATGGATATGATGTAATTGGAATTATGGAGACATGGCTCCAGGGTGACCAAAGCTGGGAACTCAACATCCAAGGGTATTCAATATTCAGGAAATATAGACTGAAAGGAAAAGAAGTGGGATAGAGTTGCTGGTTAAAGAGGATATTAATGCAATAGTAAGGAAGGACATTAGGGTGGATGAGGTGGAATCTGCATGGGTAGAGCTGCAGAACACCAAAGGGCAGAAAACGCTAGTGGGAATTGTGTACAGACCACCAAACAGTCATAGTGAGGTTGGGGATGGCATCAAACAGGAAATTAGGGATGCGTGCAATAAAGGTACAGCAGTTTTCATGGGTGACTTTAATCTACATATAAATTGGGTTAACCAAACTGGTAGCAATACGGTGGAGGAGGATTTCCTGGAGTGTATAAGGGATGGTTTTCGAGACCAATATCTCGAGGAACCAACTAGAGAGCTGGCCATCTTAGACTGGGTGTTGTGTAATGAGAGAGGATTAATTGGCAATCTTGTTGTGCTTGGGGAAGAGTGAACATAATATGGTAGAATTCTTCATTAAGATGGAGAGTGACACAGTTAATTCAGAGACTAGAGTCCTGAACTTAAAGAAAGGTAACTCGATGGTATGAGACGTGAATTGGCTAGGAAAGACTGGTGAATAATACTTAAAGTGTTGATGGTGCATAGGCAATGGCAGACTTTTAAAGATCACATGGATGAACTTCAACAATTGTACATTCCTGTTTGGCATAAAAATTATACGGGGAAGGTGGCTCAACCATGGCTTACAAGAGAAATTAGGGATAGTGTTAAATCCAAGAAAGAGGCATATAAATTGGCCAAAAAAAAATGTAAACCTGAGAACTGGGAGAAATTTAGAATTCAGCAGAGGAGGACAAAGGGTTTAATTAGGAGGAGGAAAATAGAACATGAGAGTAAGCTTACAGGGTACATAAAAACTGATTGCAAAAGCTTCTACAGATATGTGAAGAGAAAAAGATTAGTGAAGACAAATGTAGGTCCCTTACAATAAGAATCAGGTGAATTTATAATGGGGAACAAAGAATGGCAGACCAATTGAACAAATACTTTGGTTCTGTCTTCACTAAGGAAGACACAAATAACCTTTTGGAAATACGAGGCAACCGAGGGTCTAGCGAGAAGGAGGAACTAAAGGAAATCCTTATTAGTCAGCAAGTTGTTTGGAAAATTTGATGGGTTTGAAGGCCGATAAATCTCCAGGGCCTGATAGGCTGCATCCCAGAGGAATAGAACATAGAAACATAGAAACATAGAAAATGGGTGCAGGAGTAGGCCATTCGGACCTTCGAGCCTGCACCGCCATTCAATGAGTTCATGGCTGAACATGCAACCTCAGTACCCCATTCCTGCTCTCTCGCCATACCCCTTTATCCCCCTAGTAGTAAGGACTATATCTAACTCCTTTTTGAATATATTTAGTAAATTGGCCTCAACAACTTTCTGTGGTAGAGAATTCCACAGGTTCACCACTCTCTGGGTGAAGAAGTTTCTCCTCATCTCAGTCCTAAATGGCTTACCCCTTATCCTTAGACTGTGACCCCTGGTTCTGGACTTCCCCAACATTGGGAACATTCTTCCTGCATCTAACCTGTCTAAACCCATCAGAATTTTAAACGTTTCTATGAGATCCCCTCTCATTCTTCTGAACTCCAGTGAATACAAGCCCAGTTGATCCAGTCTTTCTTGATAGGTCAGTCCCGCCATCCCGGGAATCAGTCTGGTGAACCTTCGCTGCACTCCCTCAATAGCAAGAATGTCCTTCCTCAAGTTAGGAGACCAAAACTGTACACAATACTCCAGGTGTGGCCTCACCAAGGTCCTGTACAACTGTAGCAATACCTCCCTGCCCCGTACTCAAATCCCCTCGCTATGAAGGCCAACATGCTATTTGCTTTCTTAACCGCCTGCTGTACCTGCATGCCAACCTTCAATGACTGATGTACCATGACACCTAGGTCTCGTTGCACCTCCCCTTTTCCTAATCTGTCACCATTCAGATAATAGTCGGTCTCTCTGTTTTTACCACCAAAGTGGATAACCTCACATTTATCCACATTATACTTCATCTGCCATGCATTTGCCCACTCACCTAACCTATCCAAGTCACTCTGCAGCCTCATAGCATCCTCCTCGCAGCTCACACTGCCACCCAACTTAGTGTCATCCGCAAATTTGGAGATACTACCTTTAATCCCCTCGTCCAAATCATTAATGTACAATGTAAACAGCTGGGGCCCCAACACAGAACCTTGCGGTACCCCACTAGTCACTGCATGCCATTCTGAAAAGTACCCATTTACTCCTACTCTTTGCTTCCTGTCTGCCAACCAGTTCTCAATCCATGTCAGCACACTACCCCCAATCCCATGTGCTTTAACTTTGCACATTAATCTCTTGTGTGGGACCTTGCCGAAAGCCTTCTGAAAGTCCAAATATACCACATCAACTGGTTCTCCCTTGTCCACTCTACTGGAAACATCCTCAAAAAATTCCAGAAGATTTGTCAAGCATGATTTCCCTTTTACAAATCCATGCTGACTTGGACCTATCATGTCACCTCTTTCCAAATGTGCTGCTATGACATCCTTAATAATTGATTCCATCATGTTACCCACTACTGATGTCAGGCTGACCGGTCTATATATCCCTGTTTTCTCTCTCCCTCCTTTTTTAAAAAGTGGTGTTACATTGGCTACCCTCCACTCCATAGGAACTGATCCAGAGTCTATGGAATGTTGGAAAATGACTGTCAATGCATCCGCTATTTCCAAGGCCACCTCCTTAAGTACTCTGGGATGCAGTCCATCAGGCCCTGGGGATTTATTGGCCTTCAATCCCATCAATTTCCCCAACACAATTTCCCGACTAATAAGGATTTCCCTCAGTTCCTCCTTCTTACTAGACCATCTGACCCCTTTTATATCCGGAAGGTTGTTTGTGTCCTCCTTAGTGAATACCGAACCAAAGTACTTGTTCAATTGGTCCGCCATTTCTTTGTTCCCCATTATGATTTCCCCTGATTCTGACTAACCTTTTTCTCTTTACATATCTATAGAAACTTTTGCATTCCGTCTTAATGTTCCCTGCAAGCTTCCTCTCATACTCTATTTTCCCTGCAAGCTTCCTCTCGTACTTAAGGAAGTAGCCCTAGAAATAATGGATGCATTGGTGGTCATTTTCCAACATTCTATAGATTCTGGATCAGTTCCTATGGACTGGAAGGTAGCTCATGCAACCCCACTTTTTAAAAAAGGAGGGAGAGAGCAAACAGGGAATTATAGAACGGTCAGCCTGATATCGGTGGTGGGAAAATGTTGGAATCAATTATTCAAAATATAATAGCAGCGCATTTGGAAAGCAGTGACAGGATCGGTCCAAATCAGCATGGATTTATGAAAGGGAAATCATGCTTGACAAACCTTCCAGTATTTTTTGAGGATGTAACTAGTAGAGTGGACAAGGGGGAGCCAGTGGATGTGGTGTATTTAGACTTTCAAAAGGTATTTGGCAAGGTCCCACACAAGAGATTGGTGTGCAAAATGAAAGCACATGGTATTCGGGGGAATGTACTGATGTAGATAGAGAACTGGTTGGCAGAGAGGAAGCAAAGACTAGGAATAAATGGTTCCTTTTCAGAATGGCAAGAAGTGACTAGTGGGGTACCGCATTGGTTCAGTGCTGGACCCCAGCTACTTACAATATACATTAATGATTTAGACGAAGGAATTGAATATAATATCTCCAAGTTGCAGGATGGCAGTATGAGCTTTGAGGAGAATGCTAAGAGGCTGCAGGGTGACTTGGACAGGTTAATTGAGTGGGCAAATACATGGCAGATGCGGTATAATGTAGATAAATGTGAGGCTATCCACTTTGGTGGTAAAAATAGGAAGGCAGATTATTATCTGAATGGTGACAGATTAGTAAAAGAGGATGTGCAATGAGACCTGAATATCATAGTACATCAGTCATTCAAATTTGGCATACAGGTACAGCAGGCGGTGAAGAAGGCAAATGGCATGTTGGCCTTCATAGTGAGAGGATTTGAGTATAGGAGTAGGGAGGTCTTACTACAGTTGTACAGGGCCTTGATGAGGCCACACCTTGAATATTGTGTACAGTTTTGGTCTCCTAATCTGAGGAAGGACATTCTTACTATTGAGGGAGTGTAGCGAAGGTTCACCAGACTGATTCCCAGGATGACAGGACTGACATATGAAGAAAGACTGGATCGACTCGGCTTATATTCAATGGAATTTAGAAGAATGAGAGGGGATTTCATAGAAACATATAAAATTCTGACAGAATTGGACAGGTTAGATGCAGGTAGAATGTTCCCGATGTTGGGGATGTCCAGAACCAGGGGTCAAAAACTAAGGATAAGGGGTAAGCCATTTAGGACCGAGATGAGGAGAAGCTTATTCACTCAGAGAGTTGTGAGCAGGTGGAATTCTCTACTGCAGAGAGAGGCCAGTTTGTAAGATATATTCAAAAGGGAGTTAGATGTGCCCCTTCCGGCTAATGGGATGAAGGGGTATGGCAGGAATGCTGTAATGGGGTACTGAAGTGCATGATATTCCATGATCATATTGAATGATGATGCAGGCTCGAAGGGCCGAATGGCCGACTCCTGCATCTATTTTCTACGTTTCTATGTTTCACTTTTACCGGGAATGTTGTACTCAAAGCCTGCGATCATGTTGTATGTCTTTAGGTAAAGAATGATGATTATTATAATAAGCATGATTACATCTGTCGGTTATATATTTTATCAGTCTTTATGACAGTACCTAGCAATTATATCACGCAATGATCTCACGCCATGTCGTCCTGTTACCTTTTACAGAAGAAGCTACTGATGATTAGGTCCGCGCAGGGGCCCACCAGTCATCAGCGACATCACTGAGATGGAGGAGCAGGTGCTCACACTCGTGAGGAGGCACCCGCAGGCGGCCATGTAAGCAGCTGCAGACGCTGAAGTGATGCCACGTGAGTAAAGTATATACCATTGTGTGATCTAAAGTCAATTGATGCTGCACCCACTCATATCCGAACAATAATATATGATAGATGGATTCTAAAATTGTCCTATAAATAATGCTGGCCTAATGAAAATCATTGCAATGCACAATGTGTTGATGGTCATGAAAAATGATGTATGTGATGATTTTGATAGCAGTGGTGCTTTTATCATGTATATGCTGTGTGTAGCGCTGGACTCATCTTCTGACCCGAGCACCTATTCCTCTAATAACCTAATTTGTGTTTTGCAGCTCAGCCAGCAGCACGTCCCAAGGCAAGACCACAGAGGCCAGATGGTGGAGGCATGGGGCCGGACTCAGCGGAAGATCCTACATCTGCTGCTGAGGAGCTCTGATTCTCACCCATCAATCTGCTGGGTCTGTTCTCTAGGGATGGGAGCGCCGAATTTGAGGAATCTGCATCGCCAGGCTCCAGAAGGCACTCCACCCCAAGGCCATCTAGTTCTCCTCCGGCCATTCCCACCTCCACTGTGGAGGTACCGGGTCCAAGCACCTCACCATAGAGCACCCCACTTGTCCCCAGGACGGCGCTGACCTGACCCTGTGGAGGTTTT
This sequence comes from Pristiophorus japonicus, assembly GCF_044704955.1. NCBI lineage: Eukaryota > Metazoa > Chordata > Chondrichthyes > Pristiophoridae > Pristiophorus > Pristiophorus japonicus. The sequence goes on from NC_091984.1 coordinate 178,199,593, forward strand.
GTAGATGCGGCAGGTCTGGTCCATAAGAACATAAGAACATAAGAATTAGGAACAGGAGTAGGCCATCTAGCCCCTCAAGCCTGCTTCGCCATTCAACAAGATCATGGCTGATCTGGCCGTGGACTCAGCTCCACTTACCCGCCCTCTCCCCATAACCCTTATTTCCCTTATTGGTTAAAAATCTATATATCTGTGATTTGAATACATTCAATGAGCTAGCCTCAACTGCTTCCTTGGGCAGGGAATTCCACAGATTCACAACCCTCTGGGAGAAGATATTCCTTCTCAACTCGGTTTTAAATTGGCTCCCCCGTATTTTGATGCTGTGCCCCCTAGTTCTAGTCTCCCCGACCAGTGGAAACAACCTCTCTGCCTCTATCTTGTCTATCCCTTTCATTATTTTAAATGTTTCTATAAGATCACCCCTCATCCTTCTGAACTCCAACGAGTAAAGACCCAGTTTACTCAATCTATCATCATAAGGTAACCCCCTCATCTCCAGAATCAGCCTAGTGAATCGTCTCTGTACCCCCTCCAAAGCTAGTATATCCTTCCTTAAGTAAGGTGACCAAAACTGCACGCAGTACTCCAGGTGCGGCCTCACCAATACCCTATACAGTTGCAGCAGGACCTCCCTGCTTTTGTACTCCATCCCTCTCGCAATGAAGGCCAACATTCCATTCGCCTTCCTGATTACCTGCTGCACCTGAAAACTAACTTTTTGGGATTCATGCACAAGGACCCCAAGGTCCCTCTGCACCGCAGCATGTTGTAATTTCTCCCCATTCAAATAATATTCCCTTTTACTGTTTTTTTTTCCACGGTGGATGATCTCACATTTTCAGACATTGTATTCCATCTGCCAAACCTTAGCCCATTCGCTTAACCTATCTAAATCTCTTTGCAGCCTCTCTGTGTCCTCTGCACAACGTGCTTTCCCACTAATCTTTGCGTCATCTGCAAATTTTGTTACACAACACTCTGTCCCCTCTTCCAGGTCATCTATGTATATTGTAAGCAGTTGTGGTCCCAGCACCGATCCCTGTGGCACACCACTAACCACCGATTTCCAACCCGAAAAGGACCCATTTATCCCGACTCTCTGCTTTCTGTTTGCCAGCCAGTTCTCTATCCATGCTAATACATTTCCTCTGACTCTGCGTTACTTTATCTTCTGCAGTAACCTTTTGTGTGGCACCTTATCGAATGCCTTTTGGAAATCTAAATACACCACATCCATCGGTACATCTCTATCCACCATGCTCGTTATATCCTCAACGAGTGCCAGATGAGAGTGGAGAGATGGTAAAGTTGTCCAGGAGAACTTTAGGTGACCAGCCCCTCAATGCATTGGAGGGCATATCCCAACAGCTGGCCACCATTTCCGGCACTATAACTGAGTACGTTCCGTGGATAGCGGAGGCCCTGGAGGCGATAGCCAGGAACACTGCTGGCACAGACCTCCCAGTGGTCCCGGAGCATGGCACTCCACCCCTAGGTTCCGCACCACCACTGCCAATGACAGATGAGAGGTAGGACCAAGATCCTGCTTTTGGATCCAAGAATGTTCCCACCTTGGCACCCCCTGCTCCCATACCCGTGCAACCACTGGCTCTGCCTTCATCCCCCCTGCCCCCCTCCCTGCCCAATGAGGCACTGCCTGAGGAGCTCCTTGGCCAGGCGGCATGGAGTGAGGAGGGGAAGGGTTAGAGGTGGAAAGAAGAAGGGGAGGGGAGAAGGAAAGTGAGGTGTATGTCCGCAGGTGATGGCTTTGTTATATCTCCATCTCGGTGTATGCAATTTGTTGTAATGTATGGGAGGAGGGAGCCTCCCTCCTGCTTTGTGTTCCGTGCTGCTGGACATGTTGACCATTTGATTGATGTCAATGGTTGAAAAAGTGGGGTGGGGGTGGGGTGGGGTGTTTTTGCCCCTGATACTTATGATTTCAAACCAATGGTCATATTAAATGTTTTTTTTATTCAACATAACCTTGTTGCGCATTGTCTCAGATAGCTGGACTGTTGCACACTGGTGATTCGTTAAAATGAAAGGGTAAAATTAAACTTAACTTGAATCAACTTAAACTTTAACTGACACCAAGGTGATGCCCACCATTGATGTCTGAGCTGCACACACACAGCAGTGAGTCAGCTTTGTCAATTACAGCAACATTCTTTTATGAGCTCCTGACGTAAGAATCTTGCAACTACATAGCCACCACGGGCCCTTTCCTGCAGGCTGGAAGGGGGCGAGAGCATGGTTGCATAGTCAGCCTGATTGTCTGGCCCGAGGTCAGTGTCCAGCCCCTCATCCTCTTCTTCCTCTCCCTCCTGAGGTGGACCATCAGTCCCTTCTGGCAATTCTTGTCCCCTCCTGATAGCAAGGTTGTGCCACATGGAGCACATGACCACGAATTGTGCTACTTGCTCAGGGTTGTATTGTAGCTCCCCTCCTGAGTGCTCCAGGTATCTAAGGTGCTGCTTAAGCACACTAATTGTTTTCTGCACCACATTGCATGTGGCTCTGTGGCTCTTCCTGTATCGCTTCTCGGCCTCAGTGTGGGAGTCACGCAGGGGGGTCATCAGCCAGGTGACTAGGCCATATCGGTTGTCACCAAGTATCCAGCATTGTCCTTCTGGCTGACTGTTAAACATGTCAGAGACAGCACTCTCACGCAGAATGTGAGCATCGTTGAAGATGCCCAGACATTTGGCATTCACTGCCATTATGATCTGGTTGTGGTCGACAACTAGTTGGATCTTCAGGGAGTGAAATCCTTTTCTGTTGCGAAAAACCTCTGGGCCCTGAGAAGGTGGCTGCATGGCGATGTGAGTACACTGTATTGTTCCCTGCACCTTGGGGAACTTAGCAATGTGGTAGAATGCTCCAGCCCTGTCAGTCTGAGCCTCCGTCGTCATGGGGAAGCTGATTAATTCCATCCTACGTGCGTACAGGGACTCCGTGACCTGTCTAATGCAGCGATGTGTGGCATGGTGAGACAGAGGGGAAATGACAACCATGGATGCCCAAAAGGAACCGAACATGTAGAACGACAGTGCCGTGGTGACCTTGACCTCGACGGACAGTGATGTCCTGAAGGTGATGGCAGGCTGCAGATCTGCCCTGATGAGCTGGCATATTTCAGTGATCACCACTTTTAAAAGTTCAGTCTCTGAAGGCAGGTGTTCTCGGACACGTCAAGGTAAGACCTCTTCTCCCTGTAAGTGCAGGGTGTGTATGGTCTGGAACTCTTCCTCATTCTGGCACATCTTAGATTGGGCACATAATGGTGTGCATTAGACGTTGTGCCATTTGCACTCTGCGTAGTAATCAATGCAGGCTGAGAAATGACTGGCTCCATTCCAATAAAAGTATAATACCGATTGATCAGAAGCAATAATTTCAACACTAAAAGACACCTACAGTAAAACCCAATCATCCACAGTCTGAAAAGATGTCTGTTGAGATGGTCACTTCACCTGAGAAGAACTCCAGAGTCAATCTAAACACCCCCGAAGTTGAAGCAGCCTTTTCAATGAAGCGACCGCGATTTTAAAAATGGCATCCATACCACAGTGATTAGTTCAGAACAGTTGCACTTTTTCCAGAGATGGGTTTTGGGCGAGCGATATTGTGGGCGAGATGTGTGCGAGAGGGGGAAAGTGATGCTGGGCGATATACTGGGCGTTAGCTTCGGCAAATGTGACCTTTATGACAAAAAAAAGTGAGCAGTCGGTATTATTGAATCTCTGTGTTAATTACGTGCTGAAAGTAATGCTGGGCAATATTATGGGCATTGGTTTCGCCCATTCTGATGATTCCGCCCCAAAAAAAGTGGGCAGGCAGTATTATTTTTTCCCAGCGTTACGTACATGCCAAAAGTAACGTTCAGCAATAAGTGTCCGAAAAATGGGTTCAGTTTCCATTTTGTGGCTAAATGGGCAATATCTTGGTCAGTGGTAAAATGGATGTTAATTGAGTGTTATGCATGCGAAAATAATGGAGAATCTAGCCCTATATTTGTTATACTTTTAGTTTCTGTTTCACATTCATTATTATAAATCGGGTAGTTGTTAACTCTTCGGTACAAACCTCTTCAAAGAGAAGGTACAGAGGATTTACAACCCTGGGTACACTGAAAGAGATGATGGTACCCAAACACCCAAACCAGCAACAAAATGGATAAAGACATAAAATTATATTTATCGTTTATATTTTGGTGAAATGTTACATTGCTCAGGAGAAAAGGTGAAGGGAATGTTTTTAAGAGTTCCTGTTTCTGATTACATAATTTAGTTCAGGAGTCAGACTAAAGGAGGGAGGATCGGTTTAAGATCTCTCCACACTGAAGAAATCTCCACAGACAAGGATCTTCAGTTTCTCATCTATTATTAGTAGTAAATTAGATAATGGGGGTTTTAACTAAGCAAGACAGTGAATACAGTAACCCTTTTATATATGTTCTGCAATAAGCATCTCCCACAACTTTCTGTTTTAATCGTGTAGTCTGACTTTCACCCTCCTACTACCCAGGTCTAAGTCAAAAACAAAATCCTTTGTGATGGGGACCGTGAAGTATTATCCCTAATTCTTCTTGACCTCTCCCCATGCTTCATATGGTCAACCATTCAATCCTTCAACAACATCTCCCCTCGATGGTCTACATCCATGAGGCCACCCTTGTTTGTCTCTAATTGACTTAGTGTCCCAGCATTGACTTCTATTCCTGCCCTCGTTTGGTCACACACACAAACATATACACACATGCACAGATTCTCTTTCTTTTAAAAAAACTATCAATCTATATTTGTTTTAATCATAGAATCATAGAAATTTACAGCAGGAAAGGCTGCCATCGTATGCATGCCGGCTGGCAAAGCTCTATCCAGCCTAATCTCACTTTCCAGCTCTTGGTCCATAGCTTTGCAGGTTATGGCACTTCAAGTGCATATCCAAGTACTTTTTAAATGTGATGAAGGTTTATGCCTCTACCACCCTTTCAGGCAGTGACTTCCAGACCCTCTCTACCGTCTGTGTGAAAAGATTTCCCCTCAAATCCCCTCTAAACCATCTACCAATTACTTTAAAGCTATGTCCCTTGGTTGTTGATCTTTCTGCTAAAGGAAATAGGTCCTTCCTATCCACTCTATCTTGGCCCCTCATAATTTTATACACCTCAGTCGGTCTCGCCTCAGCCTCTGCTGTTCCAAAGAAAATAAACCAAGCCCATCTAATCTTTCCTCATATCTAAAATTCTCCAGTCCAGGCAACATCCTCGTAAATCTCTTCTGTACCCTCTCCAGTGCAATCATATATTTCCTGCAATGTGGTGACCAGAACTGCATGCAGTACTCTAGCTGTGGCCTAACTAATATTTTATACAGTTCTACCTGCCCATCAGAACTTTTTCTAACAATTTTCCCATCACTGAGGTTAGGTTGACTGGCCTGTAATTACTCAGTCTATCCCTTTCTCCATTTTTAAACAAGGGTACAAAGTTAGCAGTCCTCCAGTCCTCTGGCACCACACCTGTTGCCAGACAGGATTGGAAAATGATGGCCAGAACCTCTGCCATTTTTCCACTTTTGCTTCTCTTAACAGCCTGGGACACATTTAATCCAGGCCTAGGAATTTTACCACTTTCAAGGCTGCTAAACCACTTAATAATTCCTCTCTCACTATGTTTAATTCATCTAATATTTCACATGCCTCCTCCCTGATTGCAATACCTGCATCACCTTTCTCTATTGTGAAAACAGATGCAAAGTATTCATTAAGAATCATAACTACGTCTTTCACCTCCACACACAGATTACCTTTATGGTCTCTAATTGGCACTACTCTTTCTTTAGTTATCCTCTTGCTTTTAATATATTTATAAAACATCTTTGGGTTTACCTTGATTTCACTTGCCAAAATATTTTCATGCTTCGTCTTTCATTTCCTAATTTCCTTTTCAATTTCATTCCTGCACTTCCTATATCTAAGAGTTGAATATTGCAGGGATGAATGGAATATCTGAACTACTGACCAGTATATAATATGGAAAGTGAATTTCAAATAGTTTGTTCAAATGCTGTGCCTGAGAAACAGTTTACTCTCGATATAGAGAGCATCATAAAGCAATATAAATTACTTAATGAGCCAAGCGTATTTAAAGTGGAAATGCAAAGAGAGAAATATATTAATATGTGGCAGGTACGTTTAGAGTAAAAAAATAAAGGAAAGCATAGACAGATCTCCGGGCTACCAGTGACAGGTACTAGAGAGCTTTAAAAGAGATTAGATATTCGGGGGTAAGATGATATGATTGTCTGATATTGGCAAAATTAGTTGAGGAGTTGAGGCTTTTATCTTCTATCGATTATTAGGTGAAATTGCTAGTGGAATATAGCCCCACCAACATGAAGTCATCTGTGTGTTTTATTTATGGTGTGGATTTTATAGATAATGTTTGCTTGGAATTTCCGAGTGGGTTCTCCAGTGGAAGATGGGTGAAACCTCGGGAAAAAGGCTGTTCGCGCGACGTTGAGGTGGGAGATGCAGAGAACCGCGCAGGATCTCTATCCTAACTTCTGTAAACTGAAGAGTGTCTATTATATATGTCACATAATATTTCCAAATAATAAAATAATTTAAAACGTAGGCCTGGAAAATGATTCTGCGTTGAATTAAATAATTTTAAAGTTCTAAGTGATGACTATCCTTTTGCAATTGATGTCAATGAGTAATGCTGAACTAAAATATTCCCTGGCAGTAGTTTCAGAAAAATTACTGTCCACTTTATGATTAAGAACCACTGACAAATTCACTCCAGCTGCGAATGAAATATAATTGTATTAAACAATATTTTAAATCGACAATACAGGGTTAATTCCTGATACATTTAAAACATCAGATATAGGATTACAGGCAAAGAAAATAAATGAAGTCGTTTTAATTGTCTCTGCCATTGGTTCGATACAAGACTTTGCAGCGACTGGGCGGGTTTTCTCTTTCACTCGCAGCCTGACCGCTGGATGCTTTGCTTGAGTTGAGACCCGAGAGATTCATGTGTGACTCCGCAGGTGTACACTTCGTGTGAGCTCCACTCGGTGGCGGTCAGGGTCAAGTAACTGCTCACACTGTACGTCTGGTCGGTTTCCCGTACGGCCCGAGTTGTCTGGACACCAGTGTCCTTGATCTTGCCGTCTACGCTCCAGGAAACTTCCACCGACCCCGGAAAAAAGTTATTCACCAAACACATCAGGGTCGCCGCCTTTGCTGCAGAGATCTGATCGGATGACGGTGGGAGAAGCATCACCGAAGGACTGGACGGCTCTCGGGCTGTAAAGGGAAATAGTTTAAAGGTAGATGAGTAAAATAAACCAGGGGTCACTGCAATAGTGGAACAAAGCAGTTGCGGGTGATTTTCGCGGTGGGTCGCCCGCTTGTTCGTTGGCGGAAACCCCTAAAATACGACACAAAGCCTATGGAATTTTTCCTGGTGGCTTGCAACAGGTAATTTCCACAAAGAAAATAGTTAATGTCGCTCAATATTTCGAATAATAATTCTAATTGCCTGAGATATTTAGATCAAGGCCGTCACATATTCGATACATCCTGACAGGTCTACAGAACAATAACGCTCCAATTACATCAAATGTCCAACTTCAGTCTTGTTGCACGTTTACATTTTATGATTTAGTCTCTATACAGCTCGAGAGGGAAAACACATCAAGCTACCAAAGAAAGCGAACATGCAACGGGAAAGGACGCTCATCTTTTGCTAGCCTTGTTGCCCGGGATAGTTTTTGCGCTTCCGGCGTTTCACTTACAATCCTAACCGTGTTGTGGGGGAAATAAATATCCCAGCACACACTCCCGCTCTGTTCACATTGTATTTGATTTGCTCCTATAAAGTGAATATTTGGAACTCTCCACCCCAGAGGGTTGTGGAGGCTTAGGTGTTGCGTATATTCAAGACTGAGAATCAAGGGATATAGGGATCCAGCGGGAAAGTGGCGTTGAGATGGAAGATCAACCATGATCTTAGTTAATGGCGGAGCAGGCTTGTAGGGCACTGTAGCCTACTCCTGCTCCTATTTCTTATATTCTTAAAATGGCTCAATAAAATGACAAAACGGTCTGATGACAAAGCAACAAACTATGCGTGAAACATTACACGCTTTGTGGAGATCATTTACACTCTGACATTTATTCGAATCTTCCTACAATTCCATGTAATTTTGCACTCTCATTACCAAGCTCAACCACTGACATCCCGGAGCACGAACACTTAATGCAAGCTGTCTTCCATCCTCTTAATAATATTGTCTTATCTCACCTCACGCCTCTGCCCACACATTCCTGTGTCGACCTCACTAATTCAGGTTTTAGGCACTAAATATTGCAAGGACTTCAGAAAGACTCTCGTGGGTAGATCTTGACTTTGTGTGCTTTATACACCACTCACGATTGACTTCAATGAAAATAAAAATCAAGAGAGATGTAAAACGGGCTGTCGACGCTATCACGTAACGTCAAGATCTACTGCATAGTGTCAGCCTTATTTCAATGGTAGCACACTCATCACTGAACTGAAAAGTTGTGGGTTCAAGCTGCACTGCAGAGATGTAAGCGCAATGTCAGATGAACAAATCAGTGCAGTACTGAGAGAGTGCAATACTGTCAGAGGTATAGTCTTTTGGATGGAGTTGCACTCTCACATGTGACCAAAAAGAGATGATCTGTTTATTTGCCTCATAATCGCTGTTTAAAAATGTCGAGAGAGAGAAACAAGGGAGTTATAGACCAGTTAGCTTAACATCTGTTGTCTGGAAATTGCTAGAGTCTATAATTAAGGATAGGTTGACTGAACACCTCAAATTTTCAGTTCATCAGAGAGAGCCAGCATGGATTTGTGAAATGTAGGTCATGCCTGACAAACCTGATTGAATTTTTTGAAGAGGTGATTAAAGTAGTGGACAGGGGAATGCCTATGGATTTTATAGACTTCCAGAAGGCATTTGATAAAGTGCCACATAGAAGATTGTTAACTAAGATAGAAGCCCATGGAATTGATGGCAAATTATTGGTCTGCTTAAGGAATTAGCTGAGCGGCAGGAGACAGGCAGTAGGGATAAGAGGTGACTAGTGGTGTCCTGTAGAGATCTGTGCTGGGGCCTCAACTAATCACAGTATTTATTAACGACTTAAATGATGGCATAGAAAGTCATAAATCCCAATTTGCCGATGACACGATGATAGGTGGAATTGTAGGCAGTGCAGATGGAAGCATAAAATTAAAGAGAGATATCGACAGATTAAGTGAATGGACAAAACTGTGGCAAATGGATTTCAATGTGAGCAATGTGAGGTCATCTACTTTGGACCTAAAAAGCATTGTGCAGGGTACTTTCTAAATGGTGAAAACTTAAACACAGTGGACGTCCAAAGAGACTTGGGGGTCCAGGTATATAGATCATTAACATGTCATGAATTGGTACAGAAAATAAGCAAAAAGGCTAATGGAATGCTGGCTTTTATATCTAGAAGACTAGAATTCAAGAGGTTAGAAGTTATGCTGCAGCTGTACAAAATCCTGGTTAGACCACACCTGGATTACTGTGAGCAGTTCTGGGCACCACACCTTAAGGAAGAATATATTAGTCTTGGATGGAGTGCAGCGTAGATCTCCAGAATGATACACGAACTTCAGGGCTTAAATTACAAGGAAAGATAACACAAATTAGAATTGTATTCCCTAGAAGTCAGAAGGTTAAGGGGTGATCTGATCCAAGTTTTTGAAGATATTAAGGGGAACAGATAAGGTAGATAGAGACAAATTGGTTGGAGATTGTAGGACTAGAGGGCATAATCTAAAAATTAGAGGCACACCTTTCAGGAGTGAAATAAGGAAACACTTCTACACACAAAGGATGGTCGAAGTTTGGAACTCTCTTCCGAAAACAGCAATTGATGCAAGATCAATTGTTAATTTTAAATCGGTAATTGATAGCTTTCTGTTAACCAAAAGTATTAAGGGGTATGGGCCAAAGGCGGGTATATGGAGTTAGTTCGCAGATCAGCCTAAATCTCATCTAATGGTGAAGCAGGCGCGGGGGCTGAATGGCCTAATCCTGTTGCTATGTCCCTGTGCTGTTTGTGGGACCTTGCTGTGCACAAATTGTCTGCCGCGTTTACATCACAACACTGACTGCACTTCAAAAGTAATTAATTGCCTATGAAGCTCTATACATCGTTTTGAGGTTGTGAAAGTCGAAATATAACTACAAGTTCTTGATTTTTAATGTAACCTACATCACAGGCTTTAGTTATCTGGTCCCTCTTAAAAAGAGGGGTAGGGGTAAAATATGGATTAGCCATACATACACTGCTGCGTTCTTTTAAACTCCAGTAACAACAATTAAACGATTATAATCCAAAGGAGAAATTAAGAGCGGTGTGAATCTGTGAAATGGGTTCGGTATTTGAATGTCGTATGGACGGTGTAAGAGAAAGGTATACCAATGACTGTTGCATGTACTACCTTTTAAATACATGTGCTGTATACTTCATACATCTGTGACACCTGATTTTCAACGTTTAGAACCTTACTGATTTGAGGAAAAAATTATGAATAAGGACTCTTCCTGTAACAGCACGAAGTAAAGTTACTTACTCAGAACAGTCAGCATGGTCCCGCTCCCAAAGATACGCGCACTGATGGAGCCAATCCATACAGAGCAATAGTAGTTCGCCTCATCGTCTGATTGCACCTGACTGATGGTTAAATATCCAGCGTTGGTTGACGATCTACTCTCCCCGGAGAATCGATCTGGAGTACCAGAGCCTCTGTTTCCAGTGGTGGATGCATGGTACAGGATATACCGAGGAACATTCCCAGATTTTTGCTGGTACCAGGATACAGCAGCGCTTCCCAGGGTGACTCCTTTCAATGTGCAATCTATTTCGACGTTTCCTCCCGGGGCAGTGGAAAGAGACCCTGGTTGGGTTAATGTAATTTTCGCGTTGAAGCCTATGAAAGAACAGAGGGGTGAACGTCAGACACTCCAGTCACTAACTAATACTAGGCAATAAAGCGTAATTCACAGCGCGTTAAATCAAGAACGAATCGTCGGCAACATATTTACCTGATAGGAAAAGTACCAGCACAGTGAAAACCTCGAGCCACTCAGACATTGTGAAGAATGAAACGAGAGCAGAAATGCCGATGGTATCCAGGTGAAACGGATCGATTATCTGTCTCCCCATTTCTTTTTATCAACCATCTGAACGAGGCGTTACCGCGTGTCCGTATCCATGCAAATCGTTCATGAAACCGCAAAACTCAATTGGACCATCTAAACTGATGATAAGTAACATGCAATCTGCTGTGTCAGGAAGGTTGCCGGTCCTCCAATTACAAGGGGGGTAGACTATCAAGAGCCTGGAGCTTTCAGAAACTGTTGATACAGATTGTTCTACATTATAGATTCCAGTGTTAGAGATTGGCTTTTATTTGCCCTAAATAAAATGAAATGCCACATTGCTAAAGCATAAACAGAATCGTGTTAAAAGAGTGTCAACTGAGATAAAGTTCCAGTTAAGTAGTCTTAGATTATTAAGGGCCGCTAATTTTGTGCAAGCGACTAAAATTAATATCGCCCTATTCCAACATCAACAGGTTAGATTACAAAGAAGAATATTACAGGGCAAGTTGAAGGGCTGAAACCCGCAGTGCTGGACGAAATGAATTATGACGGAGGAACTTAAAACATATTTGAATTGCTACTTCTGTTGCGGGGTGGGATTTGATACACACTTTCAGAGCAGCAGTGGATTGAATTCTTCAGTTAACTGTCTAATGACATTCTACACACTGCATGTGCCTACACGGAGCCAACATAAATCATAGAATTCTTTTTCTTTGCACTTGAAATTGCCTGGTTCTTTAGGCATACAGAATGAATTTACGATATTTTACATAACTCTTACAAGGTTACTATTCCAGCGCACTATTTTAATGACGAGGTTGAGGGTGTGGACTGAAAACTCTACACTTTTACTACATAATATTACCGCAAATATAACAATCTGTTTCCCTAGAATTTAACAGGGAAAACGCTTAACAAATGACATTATGAAGTTTATGCAATGAGACGCACTTAGTCAATCTGATTTTCGGCAAGTCTTTTAAGGTTGTTCTACTCATGTGCTTGGTCAAGCACTGAATGGCTTACTAGAACATTTAAGTGGTGCAGAGAGTGGAGCAGGCAGAGTGTGAAGTCAATGGAAATTACCCGTGTTACATTATCGCATACAGTCAAAATTACATCCATTTTGTCCACATATTGGCTAAAGTAGACTGGGAAAATAGATTAAAGGGTAAGACGGTAGATAAGCAGTGGCAAACATTTAAGGAGATATTTCATAACTCTCAGCAAAGATATATTCTAGTGAGAAAGAAAGACTCTAATAGAAGGATGAACCATCCGTGGCTAACTAAACAATTAAAAGATGGTATCAAATTGACAACAAAGGCATACAATGTTGTGAAGAACAAAAGACTGGAAATTTTTTAGAAACCAGCAAAGGACAACTAAAAAAAGAATAGAGAGAAGATAGTTTATGAGAGTAAACTAGCAAGAAATATAAAAATAGACAGTAAGAGCTTCTACAGGTATATAAAAGGAAGTGAGTAGCAAAAGTAAACGTTGGTCCCTTAGAGGATGAGACTGGGGAATTAATAATGGGAAACAGGGAAATGGCAGAGACTTTGAACAAATATTTTGTATCAGTCTTCATGGTAGAAGACATTAAAGCATCCCAATAATTGATAATCAAGGGGCTATTGGAAGGGGGAACTTATAACAATCACTGTCACTAGAGAAAAAGTATTAGGCAAACTAATGGGACTAAAGGTGGACAAATCCCCTGGACCTGCTGGCCTGCATCCTAGGGTCTTAAAAGAAGTGGCTGCAGAGATAGTGGATTCATTTTTTGTAATCTACCAAAATTCCTTGGTTTCTAGAACGGTCACAGCAGATTGGAAAACTGCAAACATAACGCCGCTATTTAAAAAAGGAGGGAGACAGAAAGCAGGAAACTATAGACCAGTTAGCCTAACATCTGCCATTGGGAAAATGCTGGAGTCCATTATTAAGAAAGTAATAGAACATTTAGAAAATCATGTTACAGTCAAGCAGAGTCAGCATGGTTTTATGAAAGCGAAATCATGTTTGACAAATTTGTTGGAGTTCTTTGAGGATGTAATGAGCAGGGTGGATAAAGGGGAACCAGTAGATGTCATGTATTTGGTTTTCTAGAAGGCATTCGATAAGGTGCCAAGATAAAAGCTCACGGAGTTAGATTAATATATTAGCATGGTTAGAGGATTGGCTAACTAACAGAAAACAGAGAGTTGGGATAAATGGTTCATTCTTGGGTTCGCAATCAGTAACTAGTGGGGTGCTGCAGGGATCAGTGCTGGGACCCCAACTATATACTATCTATATTAACGACTTGGATGATGGGATCGAGTGTAATGTAGCCAGGTTTGCTGATGATACACAAATGGGAGGAAAAGCAATGTGTGAGGAAGACATAAAAAACCTGCAAAAGGACGTCGACAGGCTAAGTGAGTGGGCAAAAATTTGGCAGGTGGAGTATAATGTTGGAAAGTGTGAGGTTATGTAATTTGGCAGAAAAAAATCGAAGAGCAAGTTATTATTTAAATGGAGAAAAATTGCTATGTGCTGCAGTACAGCGGGACCTGGGGGTCCTGGTGCATGAAACACAAATGGTTAGTATGCAGGTACAGCAAGTGATCAGGAAGGCCAATGGAATCTTGACCTTTATTGCAAAGGGGATGGAGTATAAAAGCAAAGAAATCTTCGTACAGTTATACAGGGTATTGGTGAGGCCACACCTGGAATATTGCGCACAGTTTTGGTTTCTATATTTAAGAAAGGATATACTTGCTTTGGAGGCAGTTCAGAGAAGGTTCACTAAGTTGATTTCGGAGATGAGGGGGTTGACTTATGAGGAAAGGTTGAGTAGGTTGGGCCTCTAGTCATTGAAATTCAAAAGAATGAGAGGTGATCTTATTGAAAGGTATAAGATTATGAGGGGGCTTGATAAGGTGCAGAGAGGATGTTTCCACTGATAGGGGAGACCAGAACTAGGGGGCATAATCTTAGAATAAGGGGCCGCCCATTTAAAACTGAGATGAGGAGGAATTACTTCTCTCAGAGGGTTGTAAATCTGTGGCATTCACTGCCTAGAGAGCTGTGGAAGCTGGGTCATTGAATAAATTTAAGACAGAGATAGACAGTTTCTTAACCGGGAATAAGGGGTTATGGGGAGTGGCAGGGAAGTGGACCTGAGTCCATGAACGGATCAGTCATGATCATATTAAATGGGGGAGCAGGCTCGAGGGGCTGTATGGCCTACTCCTGCTCCTATTTCTTATGTTCTTATGCAATTGGGTCATTCTCAGGTTGGCAAACTGTAACTAGTGAGGTGCCACAGGGATCAGTGCTGGGGCCTCAACCATTTACAATCTATATTAATGACTTGGATGAAGGGATCGAGTGTAATGTGGCCAGATTTTTTGATGATACAAAGAAAGATGGGGAAGCAAGTTGTGAGGAGGATGTAATGAATCTGCAAAAGGATATAGATATGCTAAAATTTGTGCAAAAATTTGGCAAATGGAGTATAATGGTGGGAAAATGTACAGTTATCCATTTTGGTACTAAAAATAAAAAATAAAATTATTTAAATGGGAAAAGATTACAAAATACTGCAGTTCAGAGGGATCTGGGGATACTTGTACATGAAACACAAAAAGTTAGCTTTTAGGTACAGCAAGTAATTAGGAAGGCAACTGGAATGTTGGCTTTCATTGCAAGGGGGATGGAGTACAAAAGTAGGGAAGTCCTGCTACAACTGTACACAGGAGATCACACCTGGAGCACAACTTACAGTTTTGATCTCCTTATTTAAGGAAGGATATACTTGCATTTGCGGCAGCTCAGAAAAGGTTCACGAGGTTGATTCCTGGGATGAAGGGGTTGTCATGAAGAAAGGTTGAGCAGGTTTTGGGCCTATACTTATTTAGAAGAATGAGAGGTGATCTTCTTGAAATGTATATTATGAGGGGGCTTGACAGGGTCGATGCAGAGAAAATGTTTCCCCTCATGGAGGAATCTAGAACTAGGGGGCATAGTTTCAAAATAAGGGGTCGCCTATTTAAAAGGGAAATGAGGAGGAATTTCCTTTCTCAGACGATCAAAATCTTTGGAATTCGCTACCCACAGAGTTGTGAAGGCTGCGGCATTGAATATACTTAAGGTGGAGATAGACAGATTTTTGAAGGATAAGGGCAATGGGGAACGGTCAGGGAAGTGGAGTTGAGACCAAGATCAGATCAGACATGATGTTATAGAATGGCAGAGCAGGCTTGAGAGGCCAAATGGCCTACTCTTGCTTCTATTTCTTATGCTGGCATCTATTATTTGATACATCAAACAGGAATAGCTATTTTTCTGTACATGCAGCACAATTCATAGTAGGGTTCAAAGGTCCACGGGTGTAATCATCATAGGCAGTCCCTCGGAATCGAGGAAGACTTGCTTCCACTCCTGAAGTGAGTTCTTTGGTTGCTGAGCAGTCCAATACAAGAGCCACAGACTCTGTCACAGGTGGGACAGATAGTTGTTCAGGGAAGGGCTGGGTGGGACTGGTTTGCCGCAAGCTCTTTCCGCTGTCTGCGCTTGATTTCTGCATGCTCTCGGCGTTGAGATTCGAGGTGCTCAGCGCCCTCTCACTCCACTTAGGGCAGTCTTGGGCCAGGGACTCCCAGGTGTCAGTGGGGATGTTGCACTTTATCAGGGAGGCTTTGAGGGTGTACTTGTAGCGTTTCCGCTGCCCACCTTTGGCTCATTTGCCATGAAGGAGCTCCAAGTAGAGCACTTGCTTTGGGAGTCTCGTGTCTGGCATGCGAACTATGTGGCCTGCCCAGCAGAGCTGATCGAGTGTGGTCAGTGCTTCAATGCTGGGGATGTTAGCCTGAATGAGGATGCTGATGTTGGTGCACCTTTCCTCCAAGGGGATTTATAGGATCTTGCGGAGACATCGTTGGTGATATTTCTCCAGCAACTTGAGGTGTCTACTGTACATGATCCATGTCTCTGAGCCATACAGAGGGCAGATATTACTACAGCCCTGTAGAACATGAGCTTGATGGCAGTTTTGAGGGCCTGGTCTTCAAACACACTTTTCCTCAGGCAGCCGAAGGCTGCACTGGCGCACTGGAGGCGGTGTTGGATCTCATCGTCGATGCCTGCTCTTGTTGATAGGAGGCTCCCGAGATATCGGAAGTGGTCCATGGTGTCCAGGGCCGCGCCGTGGATCTTGATGACTGGGGGGCAGTGCTCTGCGGTGAGGACAGGCTGGTGGAAGACCTTTGTCTTACAGATGTTTAGCGTAAAGCCCATGCTTTCGTAGGTTCACACTGGTTCTGTAGTTTAGTTCCACTCCAGCGGGGAGCTTGTTGACTGTGAGGTGGAGCATGGCGGCGAGATTGAGAAGAGGGTTGGGACAATGACCAAGCACTGTTTGAGCCCGGTCCGGGTGTGGATTGAGTCTGTGATGGATCCATTGGCAAGGATCACAGCCTGCATGTCGACGTGGAGCAGGCGGAGGATAGTGATGAACTTTTGGGGTCATCAGAAACAGAGGAGGACACTCCATAGACCCTCACAGTTGACAGTATCAAAGGCCTTTGTAAGGTTGAAGAAGGCCATGTATAAGGGCTGGTGCTGTTCCTGCATTTTTCCTGTAGCTGTCACGCTGCAAAAATCATTTCCATAGTGGCCCAGAGGGGACGAAATCCGCACTGTGACTCTGGGAGGAGCTCCTCGGCCACGGGAAGTAGATGGTTGAGGAGGACTCTAGCGACGACTTTCCCAGTGGCTGATAGCAGGGAGATTCCTCTGCAGTTGCCGCAGTCAGACTTAGCCCTTTTTTAAAGATGATCATGATTACTGCATCTCTAAGATCCCCTGGCATGCTCTCCTCCCTCCAGTTGAGAGAGATGAGGTTGTGTATTCGTGCCAGCAGTGCCTCTCAACCATATTTCAATGCCTCAGCAGGGATTCCAACCGCACCCATAGCCTTGTTGTTTTTAAGCTGTCTTATGGCTTTTTCTACCTCATGCAGTGTTGGGGTCTCACTGAGGTGGTGGCAGGTAGCATGCTGCGGGATGGAGTCGAGAACACTCGAGTCAAAGGCAGAGTCTCGATTGAGGAGATCTTCGAAGTGTTCCTTCCAGCGGGCCCTGACTGCCTCGGTGTCCTTGATCAGTGTTTCCCCATTCTTGGCCAGCAGTCGGTGGGGCCTTGGGAGTTTGGGCCGTAAGTGGCCTTGACTGCGATGAAGAATCCTCGCACATCATGGTTGTCAACCAGTTGCTCTATCTCCTGTGCTTTCTTCATCCACCACCTGTTCTTTAGGTCCCGGATTTTTTGTTGGACCTCAGCCTTGAGCCATCTGTAATGCTGTTTTGTTGCTCCCGCATTGGGTTGTTGTTTAAGGCTCAGAAATTCCCTGCACTTGCAATCTATTAACTCTTGGATCTCCTGATAATTCTCATCAAATCAGTCCTAGTGTTTCCTGGTTGAGTAACCGAGTGTCTCTTTGCAGGCAGTGGTTATGGAGGCCTGGAGGGCAGATCAAGCACTGTAGGCATTCTGCATCTCGGGGTTGTCAAGGCACACCACGTTAGCTGTGAGGCGCTGGCTGTATACGGCTCTCTTAGCTGGGTCCGTAAGTGTTCCGGCATTGACTCTTTTGTGGCACTGCTTTTGCTGCCCCCTCCACTTTGAGGCTATGTTTATGTCAATGATGGATCATATTAGGTGATGGTCCGTCCAGCAGTTGTCGGCTCCTGTCATGGCGCGGGTGATACGCACATCCTTTCGATCCCTGGCTCAGACAATGTCATAGTCAAGCAGGTGCCAGTGCTTGGAGCAAGGGTGTTGCCACGATGCCTTATATTTGTCCCTCTGGTGGAACAAGGTGTTGGTGATGACAAGTTCATCCTCTAGACATTTTGTCAGGAGCAGGGTACCACTGCAGTTGGCTTTCCCTACCCCGTCTCTGCCAATCACAGCCCCCAAGAGGTCTGTGTCCTTGCCAACCCTGGCATTGAAGTCACCGAGGAGGATCAGTTTGTCGCCCGCGGAAACGCCGGACAGGGATTTTTCAAGGGTTGGTGGAAAAATCCTCTTTGGCCTCATCAGTTGCATTGAGTGGCGGGGCGTACACATTGATGAATGTGGTGCACTGGTTCCGGGATAGGGTGAGTCAGAGAGTCATGAGGCATTTGTTAGCCCTGCAGGGGAGTCTTTGAGGCGGTCAACCACCTCGTTTTTGATGGGGAAGCCGACTCCATGGAGGTGGCATTCTTCTTCTGGTTTCCCTTTCCAGAAGAACGTGTAACCTTCACCTTGTTCCTTGAACTGGTCTTCCCCTGCCCGCAGGGTCTCGCTTAGGATGGCGATGTCGATATCAAAGCGTCTAAGTTCCCGGGCAACTAAGGTGGTGCGGCATTCCGGCCTGTCGCTGTTGGGGTTGTCCATGAGGGACCTGACATTCAAGGTGCCGAACTTCATGTTAACGGAGTGGAAGATGCCTATGCGTGAGTTCTTTTAACATGGGGTGGTCGTTGCACACCGGCTTCCACATGAGCTTAGCTGAGCGAGGTCTTGATCCAGTGGCAAGGGGTTCCAAGGTGACTGGAGACCAGGCACTGCTATATGGGCCTAGTTGCCTGCGGCGAGATGTTGGCCGCAGGCTCGGCGCTGGGTAGCGCCCCTGGTGGTAGGCGATCTGAGGCCTGGTTGGGATAAACATTGGGAGGGTCAGTGGCCCACCGGGGTTCAGGGTGGGAGGGCAGGGAACTCACCACGTGTTGGAGGAGGAGAAGAGGCCAGGTCACTGGTGGGAAAGGAGAACTCCGGTCGTCGCTGAAGGAGGAGGGAAGGCCAGTCGCCGACGTGGGAGAGAGGTACCCGGTCGTCATTGAGGGGGAGGTCGTCTGTCGCCACGGGAGGTCCAGCCATCATCAGGGAGGCCTAGACTCTGTCGTGGAGGAGAGGCCTATCCGCTGCCGCTGGAGGGGGGGGCGGGTGGAGGCCCAATTGCGAGGTCCAGGTCGTGGGCACTGCCTCCCGATGTAGACCCTGCATTGCAACTGTAACGATAGCTTCTGCAGGCAATTTAAATCACTTCATAGCCATTCCTCTCCCTATTGTGTAACCTCCACTTACCATTGCTAGCCGTTCCTTTAGATGCCCAGGCTTTCAAATTCCCTCCATAGCCCCTTTCATGTCTCCAGCTTGTACTACTACTGTTATGCCCTCCTGAAAGCCTACACCTTTCACGAAACCTTTGGTCACACCTCCTAAAACCTCCTATTTGGACGGTTTCAATATTATTATTATGCCTCTGGGGATCACCTTGTGGCGTTTTTCAGGTTAAAGTAGCTGTGTAAATGTGTTTAGTTGTTGAACATGTGTCCCATTGTCCCACTCAGAATTTAATTAAAGATATAACTTTATCGTTTCCATATAGTTCATTATCATATATATATATATATATAAAAAAGGGAAAAATCTGCTTTAAACAACGAGGAACACTTTAATGGTGTGTAAGTCATTTTTCCCTTGGTAGCTTCGAATCCCCCCCCCCCTTACAACAAGTCTAGACACCAAAATTATAGTAGTGAACAGAAATACACAGTTATAGCCAGATCTTTCATTCTCAACCATCACAATCCTTTTATTCAAGTTAAAGCACACACCTGCACCCAGTAAAACACACCCTGGTGGTGTGAAACAAACAAACACAGGACAACACACAACTCTGGCCTGTCTGAATTGGCCGCTAATGTGACGTACCTATGACTAAAACACCCCTGCTTGGTTCAATAGGGCATCACCGAATCTTTCCAACAGAATGTGTGTATGCCAATGATCCATGCAGAAACATCCCCACTAAACCCATAAGGCTTGGTTGAGACACACGACACCCCTTCACACTATGTGGTGGTCTTAAAGAATACTTGGGCGGGGATAATGCTCACCAGTTACCCTTCTGGCTTACTCACTACCTCTTCTGATGAGGCGTATATTCTGGTTCTGTACCAATCTTTGGTATTCAAGTCCAGTCTCAAGGTCAGCTTCCCAGTTGAAGTAGCGAGGCTCTCTTTGCTCATAAATGGTGGTTTCTTCTCTCCATCACAGCTGGTGTGCTCGGTCTTTGAGTGCATTGAACGAAGCAAGTAAGCGTAGAAGAGGAGAGCGAGAGAAAGCTGGCAGCCAAAACTGCCTCTCTTATACCTGCAAAAATGCTTCTTCTCGAACCAAAAGTTAATCCTTCGCCTGAGGCAGTACAACTAAAAAGCAAAATAAAACACCTTTTCGGCAGGTGTTTTTGTCAACTGGCCTGTTCCTGTGGATAAGGCTCCGATAAGTCTGGATGGCCGAAAAGCTTGCTTTGTGTCTTGAGCACCGACCAATCTTCCTGATAAGTTCCCATTACATGACAAAGGGTCCTCCATTAGGTCCCTTCCTGCGATGCTTTCCATCGAACCATCCCTGCCTACTTGATGTGTATTCCTGTGGAACATATTTAAAACTGTCCTAAGTCATAGAAACATAGAAAATAGGTGCAGGAGTAGGCCATTCGGTCCTTCAAGCCTGAACCACCATTCATTATAATCATGGCTGATCATGCAACTTCAGTAGCCCATTCCTGCTTTCTCTCCATACCCCTTGATCCCTTTAGCCATAAGGGCCACATCTAACTCCCTTTTGAATATATTTAACGAACTGGCCTCAACAAATTTCTCTGGTAGAGAATTCCACAGGTTCACAACTCTCTGAGTGAAGATGTTTCTCCTCATCACTTACCCCTTATCCTTAGACTGTGACCCCCCCCGGTTCTGGACTTCCCCAACATTGGGAACATTCTTCCTGCATCTAACCTGTCCTGTCCAATCCTGTCATAATTTTATATGTTTTTATGAGATCCCCTCTCATTCTTCTAAATTCCACTGAATATAAGCTAGTCAATCCAGTCTTTCTTCACATGTCAGTCCTGCCATCCCAGGAATCAGTCTGGTGAACCTTCGCTGCACTCCCTCAATAGCAAGAATGTCCTCCCTCAGATAAGGAACCAAAACTGTACACAATATTCAAGGTGTGGCATCACCTAGGCCCTGCACAACTACAGTAAGATCTCCCTACTCCTTTACTCAAATCTTCTTGCTATGAAGGCCAGCATGCCATTTGCCTTTTTCATCGCCTGCTGTACCTGTATGCCAACCTTCAATGACTGATGTACCATGACACCCAGGTCTCATTGCACCTCCTCTTTTACTAATCTGTCACCACTCAGATAATATTCTGCCTCTCTGTTGTTGCCACCAAAGTGGATAATCTCACATTTATCTACATTATACTGCATCTGTCATGCATTTGCCCACTCACCTAACCTGTCCAAGTCACCCTGCAGTCTCTTAGCATCCTCCTCACAGCTCACATTGCCACCCAGCCTAGTGTCATCAGCAAACGTGGAGATATGACATTCAATTCCTTTGTCCAAATCATTAATGTATATTGTAAATAGATGGGGGCCCAGCACTGAACCTTGCAGTAACCCCACCAGTCACTGCCTGCTATTCTGAAAAGGACCCGTTTATTCCTACTCTTTGCTTCCTGTCTGCCAACCAGTTCTCTATCCACGTCAATACATTACCCCCAATACAATGTGCTTTAATTTTGCACACTAAATCTCTTCCGTGGAACTTTGTCAAAAGACTTTTGAAAGTCCAAATACACCACATCCACTGGTTCTCCCTTGTCCACTCTACTAGTTACATCCTCAAAAAATTCTAGAAGATTTGTCAAACATGATTTCCCTTGGAAAATGACCACCAATGCGTCCACTATTTCTAGTGCCACTTCCTTAAGTACTCTGGGATGCAGACTATTAGGCCTTAAGGATTTATCGGCCTTCAATCCCATTAATTTCCCTAACAATTTCCTGACTAATAAGGATCTCCTTCAGTTCCTCCTTCTCACTAGACTTTCGGCCTCCTAGTATTTCCAGAAGGTCATGCTGTCTGCCCTTCTGCAGTAACAGCAAAGTTAAAAGCAATGTCCAAAACTTAAAGTCCAAAAGTTTACACTTTTGCTGTCAATGTTTTCGCCGAATCCTTACAGTCCCCCATATGATATTTCAAGAATCCTTCTGGAATAGCAAACGTTCGCTGATGAAAAAACACCATGGCCTCCAACCAACCCTATATACTTTACATTTAAACACCCCGAATACTTCCCTCAAAATACGACACGAGCACATTCGTACAACATCTTTACAGAGAAAAACATTCAGGTTCGACCTTTAACCAAGGTCTCCCACTGACTTCGGAGCGCCTTGCTTCGCCTTTTGCGAGACAGCTGCAACAAATATATTACAATAAGAAACTGTATAATTACAAGTGTGCGAGCAAATCTGGATGGACGGAGGAACTTCTACATTCAAACCAAGGTCCCACCAGGGTGGGGAATTTATCCCTTTAATTTCCTCTACTGTGTTCCAGTTTGTCTGTTCCAATATAAAATAATGTTTCTGAGAGAGCTCAACGGCTTTTATTAATGTTTTGATATCCAAACTGTGTGATGTACTGCTGCAGATTATCGATTGTGTCATTCACCGTGATGTGTATCGTGAATGGCTCTGGGATTGGAAGGATGTGCTCTTGGGCCACTTGAACTTCGGTGTGGGGTTTGAAGCAGGAAGTCGTGTTGGTGACCGGCCACTGAGTGTCACGGTTCACCCAGTACTGGTCCATGCTCGTCATGATGCAGTACTTCCCGTTGCCTACATATGCTACCTGAGGTGGAACATGGCTCTGGGCCATCACCTCCATGGTGCAATTAATAGGCTCTGCATTCTTTGATTCAAACCTGCACTTTGGCCAATCGAACGTATTCAAGTGCTGGGGACACAATATGACATGTGCGCCCCCGCTCGCTCTGGCACCCCTTGAGGTCAGTGCCAGTCATGGCGTGCTCCCACTTTATTACGAACGGTGGGGTCCCATGGTACCGCAAGTGTACCCCCTCATGTAAGACACCAATATTTTCCACTCTGTATACTGGTGCTGGCTGTGTTGTCCCGCCCATCACCGGCATACGCAACACAATCCCCAAAACCGAGTGGTTGGACCGACCACAATCCACTGGGACTGGGTTGGCTTCGGATGCTAAACGGAGCTGACACAGGCTGATCGAATTATGATACGGGCTGAGCGCTGCCAGGTGCCAGTTACTGACCCATGATCGGACACGACCTTGCCGGAGGTCCTCCAAATTACTCGCCTAGCAACCAGGCACCATACGACACGCACACTTCATTCATGGCTGCCTGTGCCAAGGCATTCCTGTCCTCCCATATCAATTCATTAACCATTTTAGCATGTGTCTCCAGCCCCGCGATGACCTCTTTTAAGTCCTCCTTTAGCTCCGACCCTACCACTTCATTCCCTTCCCCCAGAATCTTCCGCAGCTGGTCCTTTAAAGCGCTAACCTGCATCTGCAGCTGCATGTCGTCCATACTATTGTTGAGAGATGTACCCATGCTAAAGACTGTAGCGACGTCATTGAGCACCCCTCGCCTTTGCCTCCATGGACTAACGTTATCATGCACTCCCATGCCATACAACTTTTCCCGACTGACATCCCCATAACTGAGTTCAAAGAACTGGTGGAACATTTCTTTAATAAGGGCCTCATACAGCTGCTCAGTTTCTTTTGGACACCACTCGGGCAGATGTACCCCGGTTAAGTTTAAAGTGACTGACGCGACCGCATAATGCACCTCCTGGAATAGAAGCTTCCTGGTCAGGACTAAAACTAAACCATTCCCTGGACCTCGTGTGGTGGCAGGATACCTAACTTCTGTCACCTGTACTGGTGAGGCTGTGGGCAGGGGCTTCCTCTTATGTGTGACAAGCTCCATGGAATTTATTGTTTTGAGAGGCTCTGGGATCACACAGGAGTCCATATTCTGATCCCATCTGATCCCAGCCCCAGCATCCTGCCAGTGCCTCGAAAAAGCAATCGATAAAAACCCACTGGGCAGATCCATTCCGACCCCTACGTACACACATAAATTCCCTGTTCCTCCTTCCGCCACTTGTCCCAGCACACTTCCACTCCCCCGTGTCCCCGTAATCTGTCAGTACATATCGTTCCGTAGTCTCTCTTAGTCCGCTGTCTAGTTCCCTGTGTCCTGACTCAATTTCTTGAGCCACCACCACTGTCCCAGGGGAATGGGCCCTTGCACTTCAAGCATACGCGCTTGCCCTCAGTCAATCTAACCCGTGTGGCTGTGACCTTCAGTCTGGGACACGGTATGGAAGCCTCCTATGTGAACCCGGCGTGGCTGGAGTTTTCGTTGAATTCGACCCCAGCCACCCTGGCCACCTTCCCTCGTGGAAGTAGGCTGCCATCCTGTCCATGTCCCCTGTCCTACCCCACCCCTGTGTCATGGTGGGTCCGTTTCCCCCCCAGAGCAGCCATAGAGGAAGGACAACTCAGTGTCTCCTCTCCTGCCGTGCCCCGTTCTGGCCAACATCCAAATCATGCTCAGTCTCAGGGTTGTCTCCATTCCGTCCTCGGCTTTCTGCAAAACAAAACTAACAAGCACCTTGCTGTGAGAACATCTACCTCCACTGGTCTGGCTTCATTACAACGAACCAAAACACTTTAAAAGAATACTATGTACAATACCACTCATGCTGCCATGTGGCCCCGCAAGGGCACCTCTTACCTATGCCTTTTCTGGTTCCTGGTCGGCGTGTAAGGAGGCGTCCATGGTGCCCTTGTCTGTGGGATCCTGCTGCTCCTTCTTACAGCCCCCACCACAGGATCCTTGCTGTCCCAAACTATGGGAGGAAGCCCCACATCCATCATGCTGTGTAGAGTGCCTTGGTGTTTCTTTACTTATCCTTTCCCCTGGGTTAAACAACTTACATTAGTTCACATGGAACCACTTTGTGTGCCTTGGAAGTTTAACTACATAATGCATGGGGCTTGCCTTATCCACTGTGCTGTAAGGTCCCATATACAGTGGCTTAAACGTCCCTACACGTAAACTATGCGGCTTGCCTTATCCACTATACCGTAAGGTCCCATACGCAGTGGCTCCAACGTTCCTACACAAGCGTAGTTTCGGACCATTAGCTGGTCCCCTACCTTCCACTCGTGCGTTCTCTGGGGCTTGAGCAGCAACCGATTACTCCAGTGCTGCTTCCCCATGTTACTGGCTGCCTGCCAATGAATCTGCTTCAACCTCTCATACAGATTCTTGACAAACTTATCCCGGTTTACTTCTCTCACTTGACCTTTGGTGAAAACCAATGCCAGAACATGGGTAGGCGTGCGCATGACCATCCCGGTCATGAGCTAATGCTGGGAGTACCCTGTGCTCCTGGAGAGGCTGGCTCGGACTCCCATCAAAAGTAACAGCAGGACCTCATCCCACCTTTTTGGGAATGGCCCTGTTTCCTGCCACAACCTTTCTTTGATGGTCCAATTAAGTCACTCCACAATCCCCAATGACGGGTGGGTTGTGAGCCACATGCCAGTTACCCTCTATCCCCAGAACCTTCAAGATGGCCTGCATGACCTGCCCCGTGAAGTGGCTCCCTTGATCGGACTCCATGATCTGTGGCAGTCCCCACCTAGAGAACACTTCCCTTACCAAAATCTTTGCCGTCGCCAACGCCGTGGCTGATCGGCAAGGGAAGGCTCCCACCCACTTGGAGAACATGTCTACTAGGACCAAACAGTTCTTGTAACCCCCCTTTGTAATGGGCAATGGTCTGACGTAATCGACCTGTACCGACTTCCATGATCCCTCTATCCTTCTAGTGTGCCCCATGGGAACCTTAGAAACATAGAAACATAGAAAATAAGCGCAGGAGTAGGCCATTCAGCCCTTCGAGCCTGCACCACCATTCAATATGATCATGGCTGATCATGAAACTTTAGTACCCCATTCCTGCTTTCTCTCCATACCCCTTGATCCCTTTAGCTGTAAGGGCCACATCTAACTCCTTTTTGAATATATCTAATGAACTGGCCTCAACAACTTTTTGTGCTGGAGAATTCCACAGGTTCACAATTCTCTGAGTGAAGAAGTTTCTCCTCATCTCGGTCCTAAATGGCTTCCCCCTTATCCTTAGACTGTGACTCCTGGTTCTGGACTTCCCCAACATTCTTTCTGCATCTAACCTGTCCAATCCCGTCAGAATTTTATATGTTTCTATGAGATCCCCTCTCATTCTTCTAAATTCCAGTGAATATAAGCCTAGTCGATCCAGTCTTTCTTCTTATGTCAGTCCTACCATCCCGGGAATCAGGGTGGTGAATCCTCGCTGCACTCCCTCAATAGCAAGAATGTCCTTCCTCAGATTAGGAGACCAAAATTGTACACAATATTCAACGTGTGGCCTCACTAAGGCAGTAAGACTTCCCTGCTCCTATACACAAATCCACTTGCTATGAAAGCCAACATGCCATTTGCCTTCTTCACCACCTGCCGTACCTGCATGCCAACTTTCAATGACTGATGTACCATGACACCCAGGTCTCGTTGCACCTCCCTTTTTCCTAATCTGTCACCATTCAGATAATATTCCGCCTCCCTGTTTTTGCCACCAAAGTGGATAATCTCACATTTATCTACATTATACTGCATCTGCCATGCATTTGCTCACTCAACTAACCTGTCCAAACCACCCTGCAGTCTCTTAGCATCCTCCTCACAGCTCACCCAGCTTAGTGTCATCTGCAAACTTCGAGATATTACATTAATGATTTGGACAAAGGAATTAAATGTATATTGTAAATAGCTGGGGGCCCAGCACTGAACCTTGTGGTACCCCACTAGTCACTGCCTGCCATTCTGAAAAGGACCCATTTATTCCTAATCTTTGCTTACTGTCTGCCAACCAGTTCTCTATCCACATCAATACATTACCCCCAATACCATGTGCTTTAATTTTGCACACTAATCTCTTGTGTGGGACCTTGTCAAAAGCCTTTTGAAAGTCCAAATGCAACACATCCACTGATTCTCCCTTATCCACTCTACTAGTTATATCCTCAAAAAACTGTAGAAGATTTGTCAATCATGATTTCCCTTTCATAAATCCATGCTGACTTGGACCGATCCTGTCACTGCATTCCAAATGCGCTGCAATTACGTCTTTAATAATTGATTCCAACATTTTCCCACTACTGACATCAGGCTAACCAGTCTATAATTCCCTGATTTCTCTCTCCCTCCTTTTTTTAAAAGTGGGGTTACTCTAGCTACCCTCCAGTCCATAGGAACTGATCTAGAGTCTATAGAATGTTGGAAAATGACCATCAATGCATCCACTATTTCTAGGGCCACTTCCTTAATTACTCTGGGATGCAGACTACCAGGCCCTGGGGATTTATCAGCCTTCAATCCCATCAATTTCCCCAACACAATTTCCTGACTAATAAGGATTTCCTTCAGTTCCTCCTTCTCACTAGACCCTCGGTCCCCTAGTATTTCCGGAAGGTTATTTGTGTCTTACTTATTGAAGACAGAACCAAAGTATTTGTTCAATTGGTCTGCCATTTCCTTATTTCCCACCATGAATTCACCTGATTCTGACTGCAAGGAACCAACATTTTTCTTCACGAATTGTTTTCTCTTCACATTTTTTTTGTTCCCTGCAAGCTTGCTCTCATACTCTCTATCCCCCCTCCTAATTAAACCTTTTGTCCTCCTCTGCTGAATTCTAAATTTCTCCCAGTCCTCAGGTTTGCTGCTTTTTCTGTCCAATTTATATGCCTCTTCCTTGGATTTAATATTATCCCTAATTTTCCTTGTTAGCCACAGTTGAGGCACCTTCCCCATTTTAATTTTACACCAGTCAGGGATGTACAATTGTTGAAGTTCATCCATGTGATCTTTAACTGTCTGCCATTGCCAATTCACCATCAACCCCTTAAGTATCATTCGCCAGCCTATCCTAGCCAATTCATGTCTCATACCATCGAAGTTACCTTTCTTTAAGTTCAGGCCCCGAGTTTCTAATTAACTGTGTCACTCTCCATCTTAATGAAGAATTCTACCATATTATGGTCACTCTTCCCCAAGGGGCCTCGCACAAGATTGCCAATTAATCCTCTCTCATTACACAAGACCCAGTCTAGGATGGCCTGCTCTCCAGTTGGTTCCTCCACATATTGGTCTAGAAAACCATCCCTTATACACGTCAGGAAATCCTCCTCCCCGTATTGCGACCAGTTTGGTTAGCTCAATCAATATGCAGATTAAAGTCACCCATGATAACTGCTTCGTTGCGGATCGGGGTTGTTCGCTGCGCACACCAAAAAGTCTGTGCAGAAATCATGGACATCCTCGCCACCACCTTGCCTGTTCTACCCTTTGCTAGGTAGTCTCCGGCTCTGTGTGTCCTGCTCCTGGGCCCTCTTGGGCCAACTGGAGGAATTCCCTCTGGTGTACCTCGGGAACTATCCACCGATTCCCCTTAAAGAGCATTCCCTTCTTTATGGTGATGCCCACTACTCCGAAAGGACCTTCTACCTTCTCGCCCTTAGCTAGCTGCTCCATAATGACCTTGAGGACAGGATCCTGGGGCTGGACTTGCCTCAAGTCCAGGGCCAATGCTACCCCTGGACTCCCTGGTGTCCCGCCTTTGTCCCAGATCTCTGCTACTGGGCTGGACCCATATGGGTCTCAAAAATCTCCTTCCCTGGCTCCCTCCTTTGTTAACTCGTCTGCCTTTTGGTTGCCTTCCCCTCTGGGCTCTGTCTTAGTGAGCCTTTACTTTGTGGATGTAATGACATCCCGGGGACCCTGTGGCCTCGAAGACCTTCCTCAGCAATGGTGTTGTTACTAAGGGCTTCCTGTCTGCGGATGTGAAACCGCGACAAGCCCAGATGGCCAAGTATTTGATACACGAATTGCATGTAAACATGGAATCCGAGCAGATGGTGTATGGGGCCGGGAACTTGTCGGCGTGGGTAACGACGTACACCACTGCCGACAGTTCAGCATGCTGGGCACTCAGGAGTTTAATGGCCCTTGTTATACCAGTCGAACGGTCATAAATCACGCACCCGGTGAAACGCTTCTCGTTAACTACTGAACTAGACCCGTCGACGTAGATCTCGTGGCCCATTGGGTGTAACCCAGCCCAGAATCCTACGTACATATCCTATACCCCTTCCACCATACACTTGTGGGTCGTCCATGGGTAGCTCATGTTGGCGGCCAACTTGGGGTCACTAAGACCTTGCACTCTTAGATGCATTTGTGAGAACAATAAAGCCCAGCAGGCAATGCGAGCACTGCTCACTGTGCCGTCCTTTATCCTCCCATCTAATAATGTGTGAGTGGGGTAAAGTGGGTTTAGTAGAATGATCAGGTACAATCCCGTGAAGAGCTGTGAGCGCTTTACGGTCCAATGCGTGACTAGGAGATGCCTCTCTCAATCTGAATATTCCCTTCTACATCCGTGAGGACTCGAGTACACCACAGGCCTCAGTTTGCTGTGCCGCTCCTGGAACAGCACCACGCTCAAACTGCCCCCGCTAGCTGCTACTTTCAAAAAGAAGTCCTCCCCACTATTAATCACCCCTAATGTGGGTGCCATCTGCAGGTCTCCCTTGAGGCGATTAAATGCTGCTGTGTAGTCCCCATCCCACTCCCACCTGACTCCCTTGCAGAGAAGCCAAAGCAGAGGGGCTGCCGTGGTGGTGTAATCTTCAATGAAATCCCTGCAGTACCCAGTGAGCCCAGGAAAGATTTCACCCTCGTCATGGTCGTGGGGGCTGGTAACTCCTGTACCACCTTCCATTTATCTGTAGCCCTTTCTCCAGCTCTCATGGTCTGCCCGAGGAATTTTATTCCCTCTGACCGATTTGAGCTTTCTTATGATTGACCTTGAACCCGGTCTCTCTCAGCAGCTCGGCCAGCAGCAGACCATGCTCCTCCCCCTCATCGGAGAACAAAAGCAAATCGTCCACTTACTGCACCAACTGCTAGGGTCTGCTGAATCCCTTTAAGGCATCTGCCATGCATTGGTGGAATATGGAGGGGCTGTTATGAAATCCCTGGGGAAGGCATGTCCATGTATTCTGCTGTCCCTTAAAAGTGAAGGCAAACTTGTATTGGTCTTCCTGTTCCAGGGGAATCGACCAAAACCTGTTTGAAATGTCCAGCACCGTAAATGTGGTTGCGGTTGCTGGAATACTCCCTATCAGATCAGTTACGGCCGCGACTGTGGGCGCACAGGCTGGGATGTTTTTTTTTCAGCACCAGATAGTCCATGGCGGCTCTCCACAACTGGTCCAGTTTCCTAACCGGCCAAAGTGGCGAGTTCACGTGTGTAGCTATGGGCCTCAACAATTCCTGCGCTACCAGGGATCCCAGTGCCATCTCCGAGTCGGCCTCTCGGGGGAAACTGTACTGTTTCTGTGGCCGTGACTGATCGAGGATCAGCCATGATCATATTGAATGGTGGTGCAGACTCGAAGGGCCGAATGGCCTACTACTGCTCCTATTTTCTATGTTTCTATGCGACACGGGGTCCCCCTGTACTCGGACTTCCACCCCCATCACCCTACCACAGTCGTGCTTGTGTGTGGCGAACGATGCGAGGTTGTCCCGCACATACGCCTGGTACTCGGTTGGGGTAGTATTGACCAATTGCTCTAGGTCGTAACTCCTCTTCGGCTTCATGGTACATCTGTTGCCTTTTCCTTCCCCTTTCCTTGGGATCACTACAACTTCTTCCTCCTTATCGGAACCCACTGCTCCCCAAAGGCAGTGATTCCTCAAATCCATTATAATTCTGTGGGCTAACATAAAGTCGGCCCCTAGGACTGCTGACCCTGGCTTTTCCCACTTTATTATGATGCATTCCCACCTGGTGTGGAGGGATCCTAAATCTATGGCTAATGGCCTGGACATCGCCCCCCGCCTGCTTGTTCCCGATGAACCCCACGAGACTGAATGGAACCTTGCTGGACCAAGGTGAATCGGTCGGGTTCTTCGCATGGATCACCGAGCTCGAAGCTCCAGTGTCCACCAAGTACTTCCCCTCTACCTTCTCCAACTGCATCCTCACGCATGGTGTGCGCCACTCATCATACGTGAGCGAACACAGGTACTCAGGCTGGCTGCGCGCTAGTCAGGGTGGTGGGATTACCAGAGCGGTCGAGATTTCCCTGCTCACGGCAGTGTCTACTCTTCCCTGCTCTGGCACAAATACTGTCCGAAGGGGGGCCACTAAAACATCAAATTGTACCGCAGTCGGTCCCTTCGCCTCGACAGGTTTCGTCTTAGGCACTGGAGGATCTCTTTGCCTTGCCCCCACCTCGGGGCTGGGCAGTCACTATTCCAGTGTCCTGTGTTCCCACACACGAAACACGTCCTAGCCTTCCCTGCACTAACCCCTTCCTGACGCCATTCCTTTTTACTAGCCTCACTGGCCTTTATTTCACGTTCATTGCCCTTACTTGTTTTGACCTCCTCCTCTGAGCCGGTTTTAAAAGCTAGGTTCATGTGACCAAGCACTCCAGCTTCCGCATTCGCGAGGTCATCGGAGTCAAACCAGGCCTCTACTTTTACCTTTATTCATGGCAAACTTCTTGCCATGAGGATCCTGAGCCAATGGTTTCTCAGTCCCCCCTAAAAATATGCTCTATCGAGCGCCCCACCCATGGGCTTTTCCTATCTGTGAATGCCTGAGGTGCTTCCCCTGCCAGTTGCAGTGTCCTCTCTACCCTGGAGAACGGACTACCCTGGGCGTGACCCATGGCTCTCAGGATTTCTTCCTTTAAGCTGGCTGTGGTCCCCTGTCCCCGTTTGGTTTTGGCGGACAGGTCCTGATACAGTTTCCCATCCAGGGAAAACAGCAACAGCTTGTGAGCCTCAGACTCACTGCACCCGTTAATCCCTCAACCTGGTCAATCTCAGTGAAGTGAACTGAGGGGCCCTCTTCTTTCTTTAACTTGGGCACCCTCAAGATCATATTCTGCAGCTGCGGAGTGGTGAACGGAACCACCAAATCACTTTGCAGTGCGCCCTGATCTGCATCGTCAATGGGCGGGCAGAACTTCTGCTGCCGTATGGGTCACATCAGTCCCTTTGACACTTCAGACGGTGGTCAGACATCCCTAACCTGTCCCCAATCCTTGCTATCTTCTCCTTCCTCTTCTCAGTCCACCCAATCTTCCCCTGGGGCTATCAAGCAAAACATGCCTTTGGCTTTGGATAGAGCTCGAGTCAAGCTTTGGATTTTATTCTTGGCAGGGCCCGTGATTCCCACTTTCAAACCCTCTACGACCATCTACCCTGTAAGCTGTCTTAATATCTCTCAGTGCCCCTCCAGCCTGTCAACTTTTCCCATTAAATGCGTGTTCTCCTCCCGTACAGCCTGCTCACTGAGCTTGGCCTCGGTGACCTGGCATT
The DNA here is from genome assembly GCF_044704955.1 of Pristiophorus japonicus. Lineage (NCBI taxonomy): Eukaryota > Metazoa > Chordata > Chondrichthyes > Pristiophoridae > Pristiophorus > Pristiophorus japonicus. Next base: position 178,232,200 of record NC_091984.1, read on the forward strand.
GCACATACTCCCCGGTGTTATGGGAGGTTTCCTCCTGAGTATGTCTTTCCTGCCTCTCCTCGCGTAACTCATCCACTAATCTGTTCCCCACTATGGCCCTTGTGGCTGACTGCTCCTCTGACTCTTGGAGCTCTGCCATAAGCTTACCACCCTGCTCCCTGAGCAGCTGGACTTGCTTCTGCAAACACAGGAACCAAATGGCCTATTCTTTTGCCTTTTTGTGCTCCTGACTCCCCGTTCATTCAGCAGCTTTGTCCTCAGGACTCTCAGCCCGCAATAGGTCTAACACCCACTGCTATGTTACATTAACTTTTCCGAATACATACAAGGAAATCCTATCCCCCCCCATTGCTGATCTCTTGACCTTGAAATCTTCCATAACTCTCTGTTCACTCAAATACCGGCATCCTGCTGCGATCGCCAGATTCTGTAAGTGGTTTTGCCCTTGGTGGTTTCAAATTAACCTGTCCCTCCTTACAACAATTCTGGACACCGGAATTATAGTAGTGAACAGAAATGCACAGTTATAGGCAGATCTTTCGGTCTCAACCATCACAATGCTTTCATTCAAGTTAAAGCACACATCTGCACCCTGTAAAACACATCCTGGTGGTGTAAAACTAACAAAAAAACAGTACAACACACAACACTGGCCCATCTGAACAGGCCTCTAACGCAAAGTACCCATGACTAAAACACCCCGCTTGGTTCGAAAGGGCACCACCGAATCTGTCCAACAGAACGTGCGTACACCTATGATCCGTGCAGAAATCTCCCCACTATACCCCAAAGGTTTGGTTGGGACACACAACACCCCTTCACACTTTGCAGTGGTTTTAAAGAATACTTGGGCTGGGATAATGCTCATCAGTTACCCCTCTGGCTAACTTGCTGCTTTTCCTGATGAGGCGTATCTTCTGGTTCTGTACCAATCTGTGGTATTCAAGTCCAAGCTCAAGATCAGCTTCCCAGTCGAAGTAGCAAGGCACGCTTTGCTCATATATGGTGATTTCTTCTCTCCATCCCAGATGGAGCGCTCGGTCTTTGAGTGCATTGAACAAAGCAAGCTAGTGTAGAAGAGGAGAAAGGGAGAGAGATGGCAGCCAAAACTACCTCTCTTATACCTGCAAAAATGCTTCTTCTCACGGCAAAATTAGTCCTTCGCCTGAGGCAGTACAACTAAAAAGCAAAATGAAACACCTTTTCGGCCGGTGTCTGTCAACTGGCCTGTTCCTGGGGATAAGGTTCCGACAAGTCTGGGTGGCTGAAAAGCTTCCTTTGTGTCTTGAGTACCGACCAAACTTCCTGAGGGGTTCCCATTACATAACAAAGGGTCCTCCATTAGGTTCCTTCCTGTGATGTTTTCCATCGATCCATCCCTGCCCACCTGATGTGTATTCCTGTGGAACATGTTTGGACCTGTTCCAAATCACGCTGTCTGCCCTTCTGCAGTAACAACAAAGTTAAAGGCCATATCCAAAATTTAAAGTCCAAACGTTTATGCTTTTGCTGTCGATGTTTTTGCCGAATCCTTACAGGTGGCTAAACCACATTAACTGCAATCTGAGAAACATTAACATATATTATCTGTCAGACAAAGGCAGTTGGTAACCAAGGACACTGCCTGCTCCAGCCTCTACTGCACTTGGATATTGTAGTATTCCATTCACTCCTTGAACAATATGACTAGGACAGCCTTAAAATACTTGCCTATTACTCCCATTGACTCTGCTAATTCCACACCAGTGGGTTGCTATAGAAGCTGCAGAACTAACTGTTAGCGCAAATCTGAGGGCGGAGAAATCGGCCTGGTTTGCGCCTCCCATTAGCGCCCACGGGAGCAATAACAGGGCACTAAGGGGTTACCAACCAGGCGCTGTGAAATCACCGAAGCCCGCGAACATCCCTAACGGTTTTGCACTGGCACTAACACATACACCTCACTCTCTTGTACCTCGCAGATCGTGATGTCAGCCGGTGCGCAGCGGTGCGTTACCGCCCCATATGCAATATTCGCTCCCGCCCTCTGCAGTATCGCGGGCATCAAAAACAGCAGCTGCAGAAGGCATTGCCACCCTAGCTGGCCATTTAGGGAGATCTAATTAATGGCACTGGTGGTTAGATAAATTTATTTATCCTCCCATTCTGGTGCCTCCTGATTTTCCTAGCCCCCACGATTGCCCAGCCATGCACTCACTTAAGAGTGCTTGGGGTTGCTTTTTATGTAGTGCAGTTGTCGTGGCCCAACACAGACAGCATGAAAACTCATTCAACCCAGCATTGATCCTTCCCTTTAAGGGAGGAACGGAGCCTGTGCAGATGGCAGTACTGCACTGAGCATTGCTCAGCGCTTTGCCGATAACACCCCTCTCACCCCCTTTAGCGCTCTAAGCAAAGTGGTAGCGCTTAATTTAGTGCTCCACCTCCCTCTTGGAGCACTGAAGCCGAAGTTTCCATCAACTGCAAATCTTTTTCAACCAGCGATACTTTTGCGCTCCCTGAAAAGCTATTTCCCCGAACGGGGCGATATGCAATTTCTATTCCTTAGACCTGCATTCTTGGTTGATTCCTCCCCCGTCCTTTAAGATACTTGACAAGTAAAAAGTAATCAGAATTTGTAAATTGGTTTGAGACACAAAAGACACTGAATTAATCTTTTTAATGGAATAAACAAGGAAAAATGGAAAGATTCTGCCTCTTCTACTGTCGCATTTGTAGGAGTTCTTGGGCTAGACTTTCGGCACATGATCGGCCATATAAGCAGGCAATAGGCATTTTTACTGAAAAGTGGAAAGTAGGGCCGAATCATCGCCAGCCCAACTTTCAGCACACATGAATGTGCTGCATCGCCCAGCCTAAGGCTATCACCCAGAGTGAAACTTTGTTGAGCTGATCGTTGGCCAAAAATAAATAAATAAATCGGTGGAGAAAAGCTGCACACACCTGACCTTAAGCCGGCACTACTCAGCAGTACTCGGCACTGGGAACGTCATTTTGAATGTCGGAGGATCTGTACTGAAAGGCTGCTTCAAGTGCTTATGAGGAGAATCAATTTGAGTGATTTTAAGGGCCTTTTTGATTCTTGTCAATCATCTAATCACATTTGTATCTGGTAACATCAAAGTAAGGGCATTTATAGCGATTTATAGTGATGGGGTCTGTAATTTCTCTACCAGTATTGGTCAATAATCACATGCTGCAGACTGAATATGGAGAAGGTATACTGAAGAGCATTATGTGCCCGATCAAAGAGATGGCAGACTGCTGTGGAGGAGGAGACGACCTTACACCCAATGCATTTACAGGGAAGAGTGATCATACTTGAACTTGTCCGATAACACATGCATTAGGAGGCTGCGCTTCTGAAAGGAGGTCATCGCTGAGATATGCCAGCTAATTAAAGGGGATCTGCAGTCCACCAGCACCATCAGAACCACACTGCCCATTGAGGTAAAGGCTACTGCGGCATTTTCCTTCTATGCAACGGGCTCCTTGCAGGCCTCAGCTGGTGACATTTGCAGTATCTCTCAGCATGCTCCATTCGACAGGTGCCTGAAGCCCTTTACGCATACAGGATGGGCTTTATAAGTTTCGCTATGACCAGGGAGGCACAGACTGAGAGGGCTTTGGTTTTCTCACAAATAGCAAACTTCCCCAAAGTGCAGGGAGCAATAGACTGTACGCACATCACCCTGAGGGCACCTTTACAGGATGCAGAGGTGTTTCGGAACCAAAAGGGATTCCACTCCCTGAACGTGCAGCTCTTTGTTGACCACAACTAAATAATCATGGCAGTAAATGCAAAATTTCCAGGCAGCATCCATGATGGGCACATCTTGCATGAGAGCACTGTTTCTGACCTGTTTAAGAGTCAGCCATAAGGTCATGGTTGGATCTGGGAGATAAAGGATATGGCCTTTCCAGCTGGCTCATGACCCCCCCTGCGTAATTCCAGACAGAAACCAAGAAGCACTACAATGAAAGCCATATAGCTACATGCAATATCATGGAAAAGACAATTGGAGTTCTTACGCAGTGCTTCAGATGCCTGGATAACTCAGGAGGCAACCTACAATACCACCCTGAGCAGGTCATTAAGTTTATTGTGGTGTGCTGCATGTTGCATAGCCTAGCTATGAGCAGATGACGACAATTGCCAGATGGGACCGTCGGTCCACCTCAGGAAAGAGGGGAGGCAGAAGAGGAAGACGTGGAAGAGGATGATGAGGACCTCGGAAGGACAATCAGCCTGGCGATGAACCCATGCTCCCATCACACCCCCCCGCAACACTGGAAAAGCCCCATGGTAGTTACGCAGCTGCAAAACTCTTGCGTCAGCAGCTCATAAATGAATGCTTTGCGTGAACTTATATTGGTGACAGTTACAATTGTAATACGTTTCATCATTGCCTCGCCTGGCCTGGCCATGGTCATTGTTTCCAACCATTGTATTCATGTTTTACCTTGTGTTATTAGAAGACACTTCAGGACAACTGTAAAAGTAAATAAAATAATTTAATAATAAAAGAAAAATTTAAATTTTTTTACCTGAAACATATATAACAAACCCCCACCCCCGCAACATTCAACAATATTTTTAACACAACACAATAAAGTGAACATTTATTAACAAGAACTAACACTATAAAACCCCTCCCTCAAACCTGCGGCCACGCATCCCTCCTGATCCTTGACCCTCCTTTTCTTAATCCCCCCTCGTATTGATCCCCGAGTAATGGGATCAATACATCTTGCAGCAGGCGACCTCTGCTGTGGTGGGGTGGTGCGGGGGGGGGGATGACGTTGGCAGCATCCCCTTCAGTGGCTGGAGAAGATGTTTCAGAAGAAACGTCTTCCAAGCCAGAATGAAGTTCTTCCTCCTGACTCCCATCTGTCCTGGTGAATGGTGGGACAGCCCCTTGGAGTGCAGTGCCATCTCCCGACACTATCGCATGCCGTGATCACAACGTCGATCGTTTGGCCCATTGCAATAACTATCCAATCCATGCCCTCCGTTATCTGAGTGGACACTGCATCAATTTTTCCGGTCCACCCACCAATCGCCTGGAGGAACTCTCCACCGATGTCGACGCTCGTCCTTGACAGTGCGACCATGTCCTCATTAGGATCTGCCCGTCGCAGTGCATGCCGACCTCGCCTCTGTGGGGTCGATGTGGGCACTGTATGCCTTGGAGTCACCTGCTGCAAGCCGCTTGGCCCCACTACTTCATCCGTTGATGAAGACATGGCCGCAGGTACAACAGATGACATTGGCTCATCTTCCTCCTCCTCTTCACTAGTCTCCTCTGCACCCATGGTGATGACCACCTGCAATGGGACAGGAGCATCCTTTCTTCGTGCCTCGAGAGTCTTGGGACCTGCAAAACATAATTGAGGTTATTAGAACAGAAGGGCAGAAATGAGAATGCTTGCGCTGCGCTGGCATATGTAGGAGGAGCAACACTACTACAATAAATGTGAATGGGACACGTTACATATGATTACATCATAGCATTGTACATCTATGGAATTCTCTGCCCCAGAGAGCTGTGGAGGCTGGGTCATTGAATATATTTAAGGCGGAGATAGGCACATTTTTCAGCGATAAGTGGATTGGAGGGTAGCTAATGTAACCCCACTTTTTAAAAAAAGAAGGGAGAGAGAAAACAGGCAATTACAAACCGGTTAACCTGACATTGGTAATGGGGAAAGTGCTGGAATCAATTATTAAAGATGTAATATCAGCGCATTTGGAAAGCAGTGATAGGATCAGTCCAAGTTAGCATGGATTTATGAAAGGGAAATCATGCTTGACAAATCTTCTACAGTTTTTTGAGGATGTAACTAGTAGAGTGGATAAGGGAGAATCAGTGGATGTGGTGCATTTGGACTTTCAAAAGGCTTTTGACAAGGTCCCACACAAGAGATTAGTGTGCAAAAATTAAGACACATGGTATTGGGGGGTAATGTATTGACGTGGATAGAGAACTGGTTGGCAGACAGGAAGCAAAGAGTGGGAATAATTTCAGAATGGCAGGCAGTGACTAGTGGGGTGCCGCAGGATTCAGTGCTGGAACCCCAGCTATTTACAATATACATTAATGATTTAGACGAAGGAATTGAATGTAATATCTCCAAGTTTGCAGATGACACTAAGCTGGGTGGCAGTGTGAGCTGCGAGAAGGATGCTAGCAGGCTGCAGGGAGACTTGGACAGGTTAGGTGAATAGGCAAATGCACAGCAGATGCAATATAATGTGAATAAATGTGAGGTTATCCACATTGGTGGCAAAAACATGAAGGCAGATTATTATCTGAATGGTGACAGATTAGGAAAAGGGGAGGTGCAATGAGGCCTGGGTGTCATGGTACATTCAGTCATTGAAGGTTGGCATGCAGGTCCAGCAGGCAGTAAAGAAAGCAAATGTCATGCTGGCCTTCATAGCAAGGGAATTTGAGTATAGGAGCAGGGAGGTCTTACTACAGTTGTACAGGGCCTTGGTGAAACCACACCTTGAATACTGTGTACAGTTTTGGTCTCCTAATCTGAGGGAGGACATTCTTGCTATTGAGGGAGTGCAGCAAAGGTTCACTAGACTGATTCCCGGGATGGCAGGACTGACATATGAAGAAAGATTTGATCAACTAGACTTATATTCACTGGAATTTAGAAGAATGAGAGGGGATCTCATAGAAACATATAAAATTCTGATGGGATTGGACAGGTTAGATGCAGGAAGAATGTTCCCGATGTTGGGGAAGTCCAGAACCAGGGGTCACAGTCTAAGGATAAGGGGTATGCCATTTAGGACCGAGATGAGGAGAAACTTCTTCACTCAGAGAATTGTGAACCTTGTAATTCTCTCCCAGGAATGGGGTACTGAAGTTTCATGATCAGCCACGATCATATTGAAAGGTGGTGCAGGCTCGAAGGGCCAAATGGCCTAGTCCTGCAGCTATTTCTTATGTTCTTCTGCTGTTAACCTGAGAGTAGTACAGAAGCTGCATGCATAACATGACATTATTCTTGTATTATAATGAAATGCCGTTACATTACTTTGAATTACCACTGCTTTACACATTACCCATGTGGCGCAACAATGGGATCTGCACCACCACGGGTGGCAGAGCGACTGTGGCTGCCCACTAGTGCTGCAGCACGTTCCTCCAAGTCTGTCAGGGTGCTGAGTTCTGGTCGGCCTCCTCCGGTGCGCCTCTGCTCCAATCGATTTTTTGAAATCTACCTCTACAATCGTTACAAGAGCATGGCATAAGCTAATTGACTATGTACGATTAAGGAAAGACAACAAATTCTAACGTTATATGCTAATACAGTTTGTATCTACAATGGATGCATGGTTATAACATCTACATCTAGAGAAAATATTTAATAACATGGTGTTTAGTAACTAATGCTTGACACCAAACATCTCGCGTACAATCTCCAGGAAGAGCCCCATCCACAGACTGTTGCATTCGGCACCTGATGGGAGGTAGGCGGTTTATTTGACTTGATGGAGGTCCCCGGGGCCCGGGGGGTGGGGGTGGGTGGGTGGGTGGCGGGGAGTCAGGACCGCTGGTGAGCTCGGCAATGACAGGAGTGTAATGGGAGTGGGCACCGTGTCCATGGGCTGTGCTCAGAGATCTCCATGTGGTTGGAGCTAATGTCCCAAAGTGTCCCAGGGCAGACAGTGAGCCAGAGCAGCTCTCCCCCAGTCCAGGCTGGGTCACTGTATAAGTGACAGCAGCCAGAGAGACTCACAGAGTTTGGGTAAAGGTGACCGGACCCCTCAGTACTCAGCCGTGCCCCATCCACCAACGTAACCCAAAAGGAGACGGTGCCAAAATTAGACTTAAATGGCACAGGTTCCGAATCCAGTCCAAATCTTAGCAGGGAATCTATGCTAGAATACCCAGCTCAGTTACAATCTGACAGATTTACATATTCAGTGGATCATTACAATTTAAAATCTATTTAATACTTACTCTTGGGGAAGCAACCAGGCTGTTCCACCTCTTGCAGCATTGGTCCGATTCCTTCCTTTTGCGGGACACCGAGGACACCACATCGGCGATCTCGCCCCAAATCCTTTGATACGTCCGGGGTGGATGTTTCCCACGGTCACCCCGATTTAATTGGCCCCACCGCAGCTTCACTTCATTTACCAAAGCGTCGTTCGCTTCATCCATGAAGGGTTTTGCCCTCCTTCTCCCTGCAATTCACTGTACATTGTCCCCGACTCTTCGTGAAACATCTCCATCTGAATTTTAGCTATTTTTTATCACGATCACTCTGTCACTTCAAAAATCACAAATCTTGCAACCTCCTTCCTCCACTCAAGCCCCTCTCCACCATCAATACTCTCTCCCTCTCCCTTTGTCTTCTGCGTTATATGACACCCGATCTCCCGAATCGCGGGAAAACTTCTTTGCAAAAATAAAGCGCATTCGCAGAACGGCCGTTGCTATGGTCGCCAGCCTTCCACGAATGAATACATCGCTAAGGCCCATTTCACATCACTAAATTTATTGGCCAAAATAAAAAGCCAAAAGTAGCAATCAAAAAAGGGGCGGTATTCCCACGATCCTGAAAAATAAAGAATCACTAAGGCTGGAAACATTGCCCGTTTTTTGGGCGATAGCGATCTTGGTGGAAAGTCTAGCCCAAAATTGTAATTGTTGGGCAGGACTAGTGTCTGTGGGACCTTCTCCTCTATCGCCCCGACCCTGCTGACTGACAGTCACATTCTCCCCTTCCTGCATCTGTGCTTTCCTCTGAGATGTGACTGTACTCTGGAGAGAACTATCCAGAAATTTTCACCCCTCCATTAAGTGTCAGAATGTCACTAACTCACACTCCAGCTCAAGGATTCTGAGCTGCCGTGTTTCAAAGCAGAGTTATTTCCTGCAGATTTGGCATTCTAGGACAGTCTCACTGTCCACAATCTCCCACATATCTCAGTCCTGCACTGCCATTTCTAGTTTTTATTTATTTGTTCGCAATTTTATTCCAGATATAATATCTAGATTAGATTATATTTAGTATCTAGATTATATTTAGTAAATGGATTTAGCTTGATTTCAAATTAATTTATAACTAATTAGTCTTTATTGTTTATTCCATCTTTATTTTAGTATTCCCCTCACCTCTTATTATTTATGTGTATAAGATTTTTATTTCATACAATTCAGATCCCTTTAATGTAGGTATTCTCCATTAAGTTAATTTTAATTATATCCCAAGATCTCATTAATTACTCTGATTATTTACTTAGAACATAAGAACATAAGAAATAGGAACAGGAGAAGACCATACGGCCCCTCGAGCCTCCTCCACCATTTAGTATGATTATGGCTGATCCGATCATGGACTCAGGTCAACTTCCCGGCCTGCTCCCCATCCCTTATTCCCTTATCAGTTAAGAAACTGTATTTCTCTGTCTTAAATTTATTCAATGACCCATCTTCCACAGCTCTCTGAGGTAGCGAATTCCACAGATTTACAACCCTCAGAAGAAATTCCTCCTCATCTCAGTTTTAAATGAGCGGCCCCTTATTCTAGATTATGCCCCCTAGTTCTAGTCTCCCATATCAGTGAAAACATCCTCTCTGCATCCACCTTGTCAAACCCCCTTATAATTTTATATGTTTCGATAAGAACCCCTCTCATTCTTCTGAATTCCAATGAGTAGAGGCCCCATCTACTCAACCCCCTCATCTCCGGAATCAATCTAGTGAACCTTCTCTGAACTGCCTCCAAAGCAAGTATATCCTTTCTTAAATATGGAAACCAAAACAGTACGCGGTATTCCAGGTGTGGCCTCACTAATACCCTGTACAACTGTCGCAAGACTTCCCTGCTTTTATACTCCATCCCCTTTGCAATAAAGGCCAAGATTCCATTGGCCTTCCTGATCTCTTGCTGTACCTGCATTCTAACCTTTTGTGTTTCATGTACCAGGACCCCCAGGGCCCGCTGTACTGCAGCATTTTGCAATCTTTCTCCGTTTAAATAATAACTTTCTCTTCGATTTTTTTCTGCCAAAGTGTATAACCTCACACTTTCCAACATTATACTCCATCTGCCACATTTTTGCCCACTCCCTTAGCCTGTCTATGTCCTTTTGCAGTTTTTTTTTTGTCCTCCTCAGACATTGCTTTTCCTCCCATCTTTGTATCATCAGCAAACCTGTCTACATTACACTCGGTCCCTTCATCCAAGTCGTTAATATAGATTGTAAATAGTTGGGGGACCAGCACTGATCCCTGCGGCACACCACTAGTTACTGATTGCCACCCGAGAATGAACCATTTAACCCGACTCTCTGCTTTCTGTTAGTTAGCCAATCCTCTATCCATGCTAATATATTACCCCCAACCCCGTGAACTTTTACCTTGTGCAGTAATCTTTTATGTGGCACCTTGTCAAATGCCTTTTGGAAGTCCAAATACACCACATCCACTGGTTCCCCTTTATCCATCCTGTCCGTTACATCCTCAAAGAATTCCAGCACATTTGTCAAACATGATTTCCCCTTCATAACTCCATGCTGACTCTGCCTGACTGAATTATGTTTCTCCAAATGTCCTGCTACTGCTTCTTTAATAATGGTCTCCAACATTTTCCCAACCACCGATGTTAGGCTAACTGGTCTATAGATTCCTGCTTTTTGTCTGCCTTTTTTTTTTTTTAAATAGGGGCATTACATTTGCAGTTTTCCAATCTGCTGGGACCTCCCCAGAATCCAGGGAGCTTTGGTAAATTACAACCAATGCATCCACTATCCCTGCCGTTACTTCTCTTAACACCCTAGGATGCAAGCCATCAGGTCCAGGGGATTTATCCACCTTTAGTTCCATTATCTTACTGAGTACCACTTCCTTAGTGATTGTGATTGTGTTAAATTCCTCCCCTATAGCCTCTTGACTATCCACTGTTGGGATATTTTTAATGCCCTCTACCGTAAAGACTGATACAAAATATTTGTTGAGAGTTTCTGCCATCTCCCTCTTGTCCATCACCATCCTCTAAGGAATCAACATATACTTTAGCCACTCTTTTCTTTTTTATATACCTGTAGAAAGTCTTGCTATCTGTTTTTATATTTCATGCTAGTTTACTTTCATAATCTATCTTCCCTTTCTTAATCATTTTTTTAGTCATTCTTCGCTGGCTTTTAAAAGCTTCCCAATCTTCTGTCATCCCACTAGTTATAGAAACTTTTGTATGCCCTTGTTTTAAATTGGATACCATCCTTTATTTCTTTAGTTAACCACGGATGGCTATCTTTTCTTTTACATCCTTTCCCCCTCACTGGAATATAGTCTCCTTATATGTACGCCACTGTTCATCAACCGTCCTACACTTCAATCTATTTTCCCAGTCCACTTTAGCCAACTCTGCCCTCATACTTTTGTAGTCTCCTTTATTTAAGCTTAGTACGCTGGTTTGAGATCCAACTTTCTTGTCCTCCATCTGAATTTGAAATTCAACCATGCTATGATCACTCATTCCAAGGGGATCCTTTACTTGATGATCATTTATTACATTACACAGGACCAGATCTAAGATAGCCTGCCCCCGGTTGGTTCCGTTACATACTGCTCAAGGAACCCGTCCCTTATGCACTCTTCAAGGCTACCCTGACCAATTTGATTTGTCCAATCAATGTGGAAGTTAAAATCACCCATGATTATTGCTGTTCCCTTTTTACAATCCCCCACTATTTATTGGTTTTATTTTATATAGTATATTTACTTAGTTACTGTTGCCCCTTGGTTTAACTTACTTAGCACTTCCTTCCCCCCCACACCAAATTTCCACTCTCATGAAATTTCCATCACCACTGTTTAGCAAATTTGCCCAACTCTGTGCATTAACAGATATCCCTCAAATATATACCAGTGAGTTCCCACCCTCAGCAAATTCCCATCGCCACTGTTTAGCAAATCACACTGTTGAGCAGATTCTCCCAACTCTGTGCACACAGCTTAACTAACAAAAAGGAGAAATTACGGAATGGAGTGTTAAATTATGAGATAACAATTAAATCCTAGATTTAAGAGATGGTTGGAGATGGAATGTTAGTTCAAGAGAATGGAGATTTTGTTCTTAAATGAAGGGGTGATAATAGTTTAGGATATGGGAACAATGCCAGGGAATGGGAACAGGTTGATGACATTCATGAGCATGGATTGAAGATGGATGTTGAGTTCAGACTTTTTCCCAGCCTTTTTTGTCAGGTTTTCAGCTATATCATAGTTTCCATAAGCAGACTGAATATCTTATGAGCTATATCCTGTGCTATTCATCAGCGTGTGTGGGTTAGTGTGTTCAAGTTTAACTGTTAACTCTGAATCACAGTTCATAATTTCCTGGAGAATCTGTTTGAAAGACACCATGCTCTCCTGTCAGCTCAGGTGAAAAATATCATAAACCAATAAGATTGGCCAATGTGTACAGGCTAAAGTTATTTGGTTCAATTTATTTACATGTAAAATAATCAGGGATCAAGTCAGGTTTTTTGAAACCAATTTCAATCAGAAATTCTAATTTTTTTTTTTTAAAAAGATGAGTGGCAAAAAACTGGCTCTCTCCTGGCCTTAAAAACACCCTTGAATTATCCCCAGTCTCCACACTAAAATTCACTCTGAAAAGCAGATGGGGAGATGAGTGAATGTCACATCAGTGGCATGATCAAGCATGTCAGCTGATGTACATGCAGTATACAACATGCACAGTAACATTACTAACATCTCCAAACCTGATTTTCAATGTCAAATGATTTCAAAGGAGTCCCAGAGATTGAAGACTTAAGTTAAGTTCAGCAGTGAGAGTGCCTATGTCTTTGGCAATAAGTTTAAAGTGGTCAGTATCATAAATAAGTTTAATTTTCTGGTGTGCAATACTATAAAAGTCCAACAGATTATGGGGCGATTTTCATCAAGGCCTCCTCCCACCCAAGTGCTGCCCAAAGTGCCACCGATGTCCGCTGAGGTACCGGACGGTACTTTGGATATTCATCACCAAGGTCCCTCGGAGGTCGGCGGATGGCAAATGGACGTCAATCTGGGCGGGAGGTCCCATTCTCGGCAGCAGAGGCGCTTTCCGCCCAAGTGCCACCGAGGATGGAGTCGGGCCCACGGAGGGTTGGAGACCTGAAAAAAAAAATCATCAGTAAAAAAATAAACTATCGGAAGACCTTCAGGGGATCCCATCCAGGTAAGTCGCTGTGGAAAAAAAAATTAAAATGTTCACTTACCTTTTTTTCAGGTTCTTCATACTTACCGTCGGGGACAGACCAGCTTCCTCGCAGCGGTCTACTGCCGTTCTGACGCCGATTCCCACCACCGTCAATATGGGAGCTTGGCGGGCGGGAGCTCAGTTGCGCCACTCGGCCGTCCACTGATGTCAGTGGGCAGTTCCCGGCAGCTCTCCCGTCCCACCTGCTTCAGGCCACCTCGAAAGTGGCACTGGGCGGATCTGCAAGAGTAATGTCGGCGGCAGTGGGCGGTGAGTTGATGAATTTCGGTCCCTATATATGAACAAAATAAGCTCACAAAGAGGATTATATTGGGATTGGGAATAGAGAGACTATCCAATGCTAGAAAAAATTTTGCCAACATTATTTTATTGCTTCGAAGTCTATCTGTCCTCGTTTTATTTCACAAAAACGTCCTCAATTTTTGAACTAGAAATCAATCCCGCACATGCCCGATTCTCTCCCTGCCCACACCCACCCTGCTATGTGAAGTTTTAAATGTGGAGAAAAGTGAGAACTGTGCACTGAACTAAAACAATCAAGAATAGTGCTGCTATGTAAAGAGCTTGCATGTTTCAATTTTATCAATACTGCAGATAACCCTCCACCTTTTTTTCTTTACTGATTTCCTTTGAATTTACAGGTATTTTGGGGATACAATTACCTTTCCCAAATGTTGAGTTTTTAATAAAAATACAAACTGAAAACAGCTTAATAAAGCTTTTCCTAAATGGACGATAAACAAATAAATGATTATTCTTAGCATTACTATTCAGAAGTAAAACAGTGAGATAGTAATGCACAAGATACTAATTGGTCTGTTTAAAGGATAGAAAGTCAAAATCCTTGCACTTTTTCCTCAACGAGTTGTTGAAAACACAATCTCTGCTGCTAAGTGGGAGATGTTCAAAAAATAAATTAACGTGCTATAGAACCAATTTATATCCCTGAGGGGCAAGAGCTTTACTTGCCAAAATAAACAGCCATGGATGACTAAAGAGGGAAGGGACAGCATAAAACTAAAAATGCAAAAAAAAGGCGCAGATCCTGGTGAATGAGAAAGATACAAAGAACAGCAAAGGGCCACAAAACAGATAGCAAGAGCTACAAAAAGGGAGTATGAAAAGAAATTTGCTAGGGTTATCAAAATCAACACACAGAATTTTTACAATTATATTAGGGAAAAGAGGGTAGTCAGGAGCAATGTTGGCCTCTTAAAAACTGAAAGCAGTGATATCATCGATGATAATAAGGATGTGGTGGAATTGTTGAATAAATTACTTTGCTTTAGTATTTACAATAGAGGAAGAGGATAGCACGCTGGAATCCCAAGGAATTAGCTGACATGTTACAACGCCCCTGCCCTTCCATTAAAGAGGAGGGCTGCTGCGCAATCTGCATGGCCATTAGGTGGCCGCCACTGGGCCACCAGGTCCACGTGAGACTGGGCCAATAGCCCAGCATCCAAGATGGGAGTGCCGGGCTGCACGATGGTGGCCCGTGCCGCCATGGTCAGTCCGACCAAAAGAGATGGCAGCCCGAGATGCTGCAGGCCTCCTTTTTAAAGACTACCCCAGGAACGGGTGGCGTTGACATCAGCCCCCGCCAGCCTCGCGGCCCCGGGGGGCAATTTCCCCCGCAGATCGTTAAAAGGTCGGCGGGGGGTCGCCGCGCACGGCGATGACGTTAACGCTGGTTACGGGGCGGCCTGGAGAAAGGCATTGCCAGGACAGCGCCTCCCAAACCTCTGGGGCAATTTCTCAGGAGGCGCTAACGGGGCACAGAAAAGGGGCAGTTTTGTCCCCTGCATTCCTTCGCCTTCCCCAAGATGATCATTAGATACATTCTTAAGAAAAATTAGTGCCATGTACTGGGATAGTATATTTGGAGATCCTGTGCATCCATCTAGAGTCAGCAGCTTGTATTTTACAGTACCAGGTTTGTTCTTAGCATGACAGGATGAGGAACTGAAAGCCACATTTATTGACACCAGACAGCCAAGCCAAAAGTCTAGCAGTGATAGCTTGGCTGTTGCTGCCCTCTGCCGGATGGAATGTCAGGACCTTTCAGTCTCATCATTCAGCTTTATGCAAGGGATGTCAAAATAACACCCAGCATAAAATTAAAAAACAAACACTTCCTCAGCTGAGTTTTCTCTTGATTATCTTGGTCAGTACGTGTACTCAGTTTTATGAAACAGCCTTAGCGGGTGTCACTGCAATGTTGGAAATGCGAAGCGGAATGTAATAAATGGCCAATCCAGAGCGTTCAAGTAACCTTGGAACATAGAAATAGGAGGAGGCCATTCCACCCCTCGAATCTGTTCCACCAAGCCCTTATGGAACTACAGTTTCAGACTGGCTGGTGATATTTCTTTCAATGTTGTAAAGGAAGACTCTTTAAGAATTCTGTAGTATTTCTGTCAGGTCATCCATATTGCTTACATCACAATCTATATACCTTATTCAATATTCTCTGACCACTTCCTCGTATCGCTCTCCACCAACATCTCCCTTCCACCGCCCCTCACCCCGCACCCCCAACACTACCTCCATCTGTGTCCACCCCTGGAAAAAATTCTCTCCTGACTCTCCCGCACATCAACTCCTAACTGTCCAGCCTTTGGACTTCCATTCACCATGACATCTCTGCAGCTACCGATATGCTCAATCACACCCTCACAACTACCTTTGATGCCCTAATCCTTGTGGAAAATTACTCTCCCTCATCCTGGTACAGCCCTGATCTTCACTCCCTTAAGTCCAAGGGATGTCGACTTGAACGGATATGGCGGACAACTGGTTTAGCCAATCACCGCCAGATCTGGCTGGACCACATAAAGCATTATCGGGTCCTGCTCTCATCTGACAAAATCGCTCATTATTCCAGAATCATTCTGGAATGTAAAGTTAAACTCCGGCTTCTATTTTCCACTGCTAACCGTCCTTTTAAACTCATCTCCCCAGTCTCCACCCTCACTTCCGACAATAAGTGTGAGGAGGTCATGGACTTCTTTGGGTCCAAGATTGAGACCATCCGTTCAGCCGCCTCGCATCTTCCCTTCCTTCCCCTAGACCACCGGGCCAAACTTCCTCTAAGGAAGCCCACTGCCCTAGTCCTGGCCTCACATCTTTCTCCAGTTTCGCTCCAATCTCGCCTCATGACCTTTCCGAGCTCATCCTGTCCACTTCCTGCTCCCTTGACCCTATTCCCAGCAAACTGCTGACCACCCAACTTCCTTTTCTGGCTCCCATGTTAGCTGACATTGTTAACAGTTCTCTCTCCTCAGGTATTGTCCCCCTCTCCCTCAAATCTGCCGTCATCACCCTTCTCCTCAAAAAAACAACCCTTGACCCCTCCGTCCTTGCAAAATACTGCCCCATCTCCAACCTTCCTTTCCTCTCCAGAGTCTGTGAACATTTTGTTGCCTCCCAAATTCCTGCAATTCCATGTTTGAATCACTCCAATCCGGTTTCCACGCCTGCCACAGGACCGAAACGGCCTCATCAAAAACACAAATGACATCCTTTGAGACTGTGACAAAGGCAAACTAACCCTCCTCGTCCTTCTCGATTTGTCTGCAGCCTTTCACACGGTTGACCATTCTATCCTTCTGCAACGCCTCTCCATCCTTGTCCAGCTGGGGTGGAACTGCACTTGCCTGGTTCCATTCTTATCTATCTAATCGTAACTAAAGAATCACCTGCAACAGCTTCTCTTGCTGCCCCCACCTCTGGTGTTCCCCAAGAATCTATCTTTGGCCCGCTACTTTTCTCCCTTAAGTCCAAGGGACGTAGACTTGAACGGATATGGCTGACAACTGGCTTAGTCAATCACCGCCAGATCTACATGTTCCCCTTGGTGACATCAGAAACACAGCGTCAGTTTCCACATGTACGCTGATGACACCCAGCTCTATTGCGCTATCACTTCTCTTCACCCCTCCTCAGTCTCTAAATTGTCAGACTGCTTGTCCGACATCCAGTCCTGGATGAGCAGAAATTTCCTCCAATTGAATATTGGGAAGGCCAAAGCCATTTCTTTTGGTCCCCACTACAAACTTAGTTCCATGGACACTGACTTCATCCCTCTCCCCAACTTCTGTCTGAGGCTGAACCAGACTGTTCGCAACCTTGGTGTCATATTTGACGCTGAAATGAGCTTTCGGCCACATATCCGCAGCACAGCTTAGACCTCCGTAAAGTCGCTCGTCTCCGCCCCTGCCTCAGCTCATTCGCTGCTGAAGCTCTTATCTATGCCTTTGTTACCTCGAGACTTGACTATTCCAACACACTCTTGGCTGGCCTCCCACATTCTACCCTTCGTAAACTAGGAGTGATCCAAACTTCGGCTGTCTATATCCCAACTCGCAGCAAGTCCTACTCACCCATCACCCCAGTGCTCGTTAACCTACATTGGTTTCCGGTTAAGCAACACATCAATTAAAAAATTCTCATCCTTATTTTCAAATCCCTCCATGGCCTCACCCGTCCCTAGGTCTGTAATCTCCTCCAGCCCCACAACCTTGCCCCCGAGTTGCATGTGCTCCTCTAATTCTGCCCTCCTGACCATCCCTGATTTTAATCGCTCAACAATTGGTGGCCGTGCCTTCTGTTGCCGAGGCCCCCAAGCTCTGGAACTCACTGTCGAAACCTCTCTGCCTCCGACAAGATGCTCCTTAAAACATATCTCTTTGACCAAGCTTTTGGTCACCTGCGCTAATTTCTATTTATGCGGCTTGGTGTCAAATCTTTATCACATAATACTCCTGTGAAGCGCTTTGGGATGTTTCACTACATTAAAGGTGCTATATAAATCCTTGTGCATGAAATACAAAAAGTTAGTCTGCAGGTACAGCAAGTAATCAGGAAGGCAAATGGAATGTTGGCCTTTATTGCAAGGGGTATAAAAGCAGAGAAGTTCTGCTACAACTATATAGGGTATTGGTGAGGCCACACCTAGAGTACTGCGTACAGTTTTGGTCTCCGTATTTAAGAAAGGATAAACTTACATTGGAGGCTGTTCAGAGAAGGTGCACCAGGTTGATTACAGAGATGAGGAGGTTGACTTATGAAGATAGATTGAATAGGTTTGGCCTGTACTCATTGGTGTTCAGAAGAATGAGAGGTGATCTTATCGAAACTTATACTATAATGAGGGGGCTCGACAAGGTGGATGCAGAGAGGATATTTCCACTCATAGGGAAAACGAAAACTCAGGGGCATAGTCTCAGAATAAGGGGCCGCCCATTTAAAACTGAGAAGAGGAGGAATTTCTTCTCTGAGGGTTGTAAATCTATGGAATTCTCTGGCCCAGAGAGCTGTGGAGGCGGGGTCATTGAATGTATTTAAGGCGTAGACATACAGATTTTTGAGCAATAAGGGAATAAAGGGTTATGGGGATCGAGCAGGGAAGTGCAGCTGAGTCCATGATCAGATCGGCCATGATCTTATTAAATTGGCGGAGTAGGCTCGAGGGGCCAAATGGACTACTCCTGCTCTTATTTCTTATGTTCTTCTATAAATACAAGTTGTTGTTGTAATATTAATTTTCTGAGTCATTTTCACTCCTCAATGCAGCACATTATACAGTGATCTATTTATCTCAATCTGCCCCACACTAGGCATACAAAAGGTGTGAGGGCTGGAATATCTGATTTGTGTAAATATTATAAGCTGAGAGAACCATCTTCTGTTTAAAGGAAGCGGAATGCAATGATAATTCACCTGTGCATAATCGCAGAGATCACCTCGAATAAAACAACCTACTGTTATGAAATAAATTCAAAATGAGTGAGTTATTTGAAGTCACATGTAGGTGTCAAAATAACACATCATTAATTTCGGATGCCCACATAGAGGCTGATAGTCCAGTGCAGTGCTGAGAGAGTGCTGCACTGTCCGAGGTGCTGTCTTTCGGATAAGACATTAAACTGAGGCCCCAGCTACCCTCCCAGGTGGCCGTAAAGATCACATGGTACTATTCGGAAAAGAGCAGGGGTGTTCTCCCCAGTGTCCTGGACTATATTAACCCTTCAACCAACATCACTAAACGAGATAATCTGGTCATTATTTAAATTGGCTGTCACGTTTCCTGCATTACAATAGCGACGACGCCTCAAAAGTACTTCATTGGCTGTAAAGCACTTTGGTTTTGCAGTGGTCACTGAAGAGCTCTCAGGAGGAGGAACCCATAAGTTTCCCCATGTGTTGTATTTATCCACTGAGCTAGGAGGTGTGTGTGCGTGCGTGCGCGCGCTGTGTGTGTGTGTCTCTCACTCCTGACTTTAGTCCTCAAAACCTCAGAAGGATTAGACCGCTGCAACACAAGGGTATCAGAAAACATATCTTATTCAGACATTTCTGCCCCACAACGAGGATTCTGACCTTTGTGATGCAGCACAGTTCTGAACCCTGTCCACACAAAACTGTGAAGTAACCGTGGGGCGCACGTACATTGCAAACTGGAAGCAAATAATGCTCGAGTTCACTCTGGGTATGCAGGCCCAAATTACACACTTTCTGGCAAGCCTCTTTCAGTTCCTCACCGTGAAGCTTAATCAACAGATTCCATCGTGAGGTTAAGAAAGTATGAGCGTGGAGCCCAAACAGCTCGAGACGGTGTTTGCACTGCAGTAAGTGGTCTGCAGGTCAGGTTTGAAACCACGAGCTCGAGGGTTTCGCTTTGGACTTCCTAGTGTGAGGGGAGGGGGTCAGATTGCTACACTGCATCATCAAGGTCACACTTCCTGACTTGACTCCATGCTTAGGTCACAGGAAAATTAAAAGTGTAACCTTCAGGTGCTAGTGGTTTCAAAACTTTGGGCCGGATTTGCGAGAGGTTTGCGACTGGGTTTTCGCCGTGATTTGACCCTCCGTGGCAAAGCCCGGGCGGGACCCTCGGGTACCTGTTTGCGGCGGCGCTTCCAAGTACTGCTGGGTAGAGGTGCGCCAGCGTGCAATGACTCCAATTATGTTTGCGATCGAGTTTCGGCACTCTCCCGGCCCCTACACCACGCCCAGAGTACCAACAACTCAAACCTGTCGGTGCAGCCCTGCCAGCAGTGGTAAGTATGAAAACCTACAAAAAAGGTAAAGTTTTTATTTTTTAATTTTTTTTCAGCGACTAGTTAATTGAAGGTCTTGTAAATGTTTTTGCAATGTTTTTTGAAATTTTTTTTCCCCCTCCCAAGGCCTCTCTTGCAGTGCAAGCGACCCCGGACTAAAGTTGCCGAAACTTGCGTTTTGAGCACGAATAATCGCGAAACACCTCCCTTACCGTGCAGACCCAAACTATCTGTTCTTTAGGTCGCAGGTTTTCTGTTGGACCTCAGTCTTCAGATGTCTGAAGAGCTGCTTTCTTGCCCTCGAGTTGTGCTGCGGCTTCCAGTCCAAGAATGCCTTGTGCTTGCGGCACATTAGCTCGTGGATCTCCTGGTCATTCTCGCCAAACCAGTCTGAGTGTATCCTGATCAA
Source organism: Pristiophorus japonicus (assembly GCF_044704955.1). Taxonomy (NCBI): domain Eukaryota; kingdom Metazoa; phylum Chordata; class Chondrichthyes; family Pristiophoridae; genus Pristiophorus; species Pristiophorus japonicus. Next base: position 178,252,936 of record NC_091984.1, read on the forward strand.
ATGACTGAGCTTCTCTTCGCAGGTGCCAATTATGGAAGCCTTGAAAGTTGATTAGGCATTGTGGACACTCTGCGTCTCTGGGTGACTGGGAGTTGTCAGGTTGGTAGCAAGGCGCTGGCTGAATAGGGCTTTCTCAGCAGGATCTTTGAGTGCATCGGTGCCTATTTTCCTGTGACATCGTTTCAATTGTCATCGCTGTTTTGGGGTAATGTTGATGGTGATGACAGAGCGAATTAAGCAGTGGTCCGTCCAGCAGTCGTCAGCTCCTGTCATGGTGCGGGAGATGTGCATGCCTTTGCAGTCCCTTGCTCGGACGATGACGTAGTCAAGCAAATGCCAGATGTTCCATATTGGCGAACCAGTGTCACTACTCATGGAGAAGACAGCAAGCTGTATCGTCACCTGTACCAAGGGCACCGCTCCCTCTGGTTCCCTCTGCCTTTTCCCCCATTCACTTTCAAAAACTCCTCCTGCAGTATTCAATCCCTCACTCACAGTAACACTGCAGACTAACACCCAGTCCCTCACTCACAGTAACACTGCAGACTGGAACACTCAATCACCCACTACTAATGGTGCAGGAGAACTGGTCAACCAGTCCTTCAGATTACATTAAGCCCTTCACTTGCCTCTTCCCTTTTAGGCAGCCTTTACAAGGCAAATATTGCAGAGACAAATGTGGATAAATGGAACAAATTAAATAATGGTCCATTTTTTGGAGAAATGATTCCCCGTGTTCCCTTGAAAGAGGTTGAACTACGAGGTTTTGATACGGTTAAAAACACATGTGCCAACTGATGGCGACTGCGACAGTATACAGCAGCGCCTTATCCAGAAAAGAACCACGATAATAAACCCAGGATTCCTGGTGAAAAGGCCAAGGCAGGAATCTTCCCTCTTCCCTCCAGCCCCCACTCAAAATGTTCCCCTCTATCGAAGACACCAACCTACAGGTGCACAGTTTCACAGACATCAGCAGAAATCCTACAACAACTTGTATTTATATAGCGCCTTTAATGTAGTAAAACTTATCAAGGCGCTTCACGAGTGGTTTAAGACAAACAAATGAGTTTGACACCGAGCCTCACAGGAAGAAATAATGGCAGATGAGGTCAAAGAGGTAAGTTTTAAGGAGCGTCTTAAAGAGTGAAGAAAGGTAGAGAGGTGAAGAGGTTTGGTAGAGTGTTCCAGAGCTTATGGCCCAGGCACCAATTGTTGAGCAGTAATGATCAGGGATGCTCAAAAGGGCAGAATTAGAGGAGCACAAACATCTTGGGGGATTGGTGAGGCTGAAAGAGATTACAGAGATAGGGAGGGGTGAGACCATGGAGGGATTTGTAGACAAGGATGAGAATTTTAAAATTGAGCCGTTGCTTATCCGGGAGCCAATGTAGGTCGGCAAGCACAGGGGTGATGGGTGAGTGGGACTTGGTGCGAGTTAGGACACGGGCAGCCGAGTTTTGGATGACCTCACATTTATGTAGAGTAGAATGTGGGAGGCCAGCTAGGAAGGCATTGGAGTAGTCAAGAAGCAATTCTTCACGTGTGAGCTTGACCTCAATGTCCACACATCTTTCCAGCAGGGTTCATGGTAACCATCAGGAGTAGGACCCGACTGACCTTTTCCCCATCCGAGCCAAAGGTAAAGGAATTGTAACATGAAACACGGCCCTGCTGAGTTCAGTTTACTCCGTACATGCACACGAGTTTCCTGGTCTGTAGATTCAGTATTACATTAGAGTGCAGCTGCTCACTGAACAAGACAAGATAAAACCCAGCAGCATTGTTGAAAATATGCAGATCAAATAGAACTGTATTGCTTGCAAGGTACCGGTCGCATTCTGATTACGTATGGAAATAAACTTCAGCCATACCCAAGTGTTTTACTGCTGTTATCACGCACTGAGGATTTGTGCCTGAAGTGTTAACACTTCTTTCTTTAAGCTGCTGACTACATTTTTAGGTTTATTTTTATCCTGATTTTCTTGTTTTTTTTTTAAATTGAAAGTGTTTACCAAGACAGTCGATTCCCACTGGCTACTGAAAGAGTTATGCACAGGGCCCAGCAAATCTTTGCACAGCTCCCTTAAGCGAGGCTCAAATCCTGCAATCAGAAGCAACAGTCAGCGGAGTATCTGCGCATGAATCGAATCATCGAATCAAGGTGACGCGAGAAACTCTCCTACCTTCATTTACTAAATGGCGGGTGTAAATGAGAAGCCAGTGACAGTATTCCTGGCTGGATTTTAGCATCATTGCAGCCGCAACCTGATTCTCCAGATCAGCCAGCATCATTCCTCGCTGTAAGAAGTGGGACATTAAGGAGAGTCGGGCAACCTGGCGCCCAGCACTAGAAAATGCAAAGATTGGCTTTACAGTACATCAACAGTGAAAGGACAGCCTTGGCCCAAAGTGAGCTTCAGTCACAGTAGCAACATCCTTTTATGTAAAATTACATAGACTTGACAGCACAGAAACAGGTCATTGGGCCCAACAGGTGTGTGTCGGTGTTTATGCTCCATGCAAGCCTCCTTCCACCCCACGTCACTCGAACTCCATCAACATATCCCGGTTATTCCTTTCTCCCTCATATCCTTGTCCAGCTTCCCTTGAAATACATCTATGCTCTTTGCCTCAGCTACTCCATATGGGAGCAAGTTCCAGATTCTAACCATGCTTTGGATAAGTAAGTTTCTCCTGAATTCCTTATTGGATTTATTAGTGACTATCTTATATTCATGACCTTCAGTTTTGAACACACAAGTGTCAAAATGTTCAATAGCATTGAAAGTGTTATTGAAACACATGTTTTTTTTCAGCACAGATCACTCTGCAATCAATGCAGACAAGAGAACAATGACAGAACACTAGGAGGGAGCAAGTAATGGGGCTTCATACAAGAACTCGTGAGTGCTCCAACCAATACAAAGTTTTGATGGGACATATTTGTCCAATTCCCAGACTTTCTCAGCTGTAAAAGAGTGAATAGAGAATGGGGCAGTGCCGCAGATCTCATGCTCCCTAAAAATGGGGATGTGCCTTATATGTCAGAGTTGTTGCACAAGCGCAGGACGCTGAACCCGGGTAGTATAAAACCATAACTCTCAGTGGCACAACACTGTGGGTAGGAGCAGGGCAGGGTGTGGGGGTTGGTGTTCTGTGCAGGGCAGGACGTGGACCAGGTACGCCAACCGTAACCATCGAGAACAGACCAAAAACTCTCTCTCAATACAAACGCATAAACAATATTTTGACTTGGAGTGACAGAAAATAAAAGCACAGCACCAACCATGCAATATTCTTTTGCGTCCTATTGCACAGCTTGCTGTGGTGCTAGATCCCTTCAGGAAGCTGCTGCTGGCTTTACAGTTTCACATATTGTAAGCACGTGTGCGCGCAATGTAGATCAAACTGCAAACCATTTCAATCTCAATGGAGTGAACCATGGGGAATAAAAGTGAGCACTCTTGTGGAAAATATATTGAAATAATAGTTCTAAATCAGCAACTTCTGTAAATGAATTCAAACAGTTCGGTGTAACTTGACCCTTTATCCCACTGATGAACGGATTAACAATTCTGATACTTACTTTATCCCACAGCCCTGCACTGTAGCCAGGGGACCTGAGCACAACATGGCCTCCTGAGAAGTTAAACAACTGCGGTAATCCGCACACTGAACCAGCGAATCCTGCTTATCAGAGATCAAATTCCTGAAAAATAAAGCAATCCACATGAGACAAAAGGCCTGGAGGAGGATGACCTCATCCTCAATTTTTACGCTAGAAATCAATCCCATACTTGCCTGAGTCTCTCCCTGCCCACACCCACCCTATGTAACGTTTTAATGGGAGAGAAAAGTGTGCACTGAACTAAAATAATAAAGAATAGTGCTGCTCTGTAAAGAGCTTGTGTGTTTCAATTTCAGCAATTTTGCAGATAACCTCCACCCTTTTTTTTTTAAAATACTGATTTTCTTTGAATTTACAGTACCTGTTTTTTGGGGATATAATTATCTTTCCTGAATGTTGAGTTTTAATAAAAAATAAAAACTGAAAACAGCCGAATAAAACTTTTTCTAAATGGATGATAAACAAACAAATGATTCTTTTTAGCAATAATATTCAGAAGTTAAAAAGACAGTAAGATCGTAACCCTTGCACTTTTTCCTCAACGAGTTGTTGAAAAATAACAGTCTCTGCTGCTAAGTGGGACATGTTCAAAAAAATCAATGAATGTGCAAAAGAACCAATTTATACACCCGAGGGGCAAAAGCTCTACTTGCCCCAAAAAACAGCCATGGACGACTAAAGAGGGAAGGGACAGCATAAAATTAAAAATGCAACAAAAAAAAAGCACAACGAATGGGAAAGATACAAAGAACAGCAAAGGGCCACAAAACAGACAGTCAGAGCTACAAACAGGGGAGTATGAAAAGAAATTTGCAAGGGTTATATAACAATCAACACAAAGAAGTTTTACAATTATATTAGAAAAAAGAGGGCAGTCAGGAACAATGTTGGCCTCTTAAAAACCGAAAGCGGTGATATTGTCAATGATAATAAGGATGTGGTGGACTTGTTGAATAAATTACTTGTTAGTACTTACAGTAGAGAAAGAGGATAACACCTGGAAATCCCAAGGGATTAGCTGACATGCTACAACCTTCCATTAACGGGGAGGGCCGCTGCGTACTCTGCATGGCCATTTGGTGGCCGCCACTGGGCCACACGAGACCGGGCCAGCAGACAGAGTGCCGGGCTGCACGATGGTGGCCCGTTCCACGCTAGGGCCGCCAAGGTTGGGCCCACCCAAGAGTCGGCCGACTATCAAAGATGGCGGCCCGGAACGCTGCAAGCCTCCCCTTTAAACAGCATCCCGGGAATGGATAGCGTTGACATCTGCCCACGTCAGCCTCACGGCCCGGGTGGTAATTTCCCCCACAGGGTGTTTAGGGGTCGCCACGCACGGCAATGACATTATTGTCATTTGCACTGGGCCCGGCCCTGCCAGGACAGGGCCTCCCAAACCTCTTCCCAAAAGGCACTAAAGGGGCGTAAAAAGGGGCTATTTCATCCCCGAATTCCTTCCCCTTCCCCAAGATTATTATTAGATATAGTTTCATGAGAAACATTAATGCCATGTACTGGGATAGTGTATTTAGAGATGCAGCTTGTATTTTACAGTACATTAAACTCGGTTTGTTCTTGGCTTGACAGGATGAGGAACTGAAAGCCACATCTGCTGTCGCCAGATAGCCAACCCAAAAGTCTAGTCGTGATAGCTTGGCTGTTGCTGCCCTCTGGTGGATGGAATGCCAAAATCTTTCAGTCCCATCATTAGTTCCACTTTCAGTCCTATGCAAGGGAGGTCAAAATAACACTTAGCATAAAACTTAAAAATAAACACTTCCTAAATTGAGGTTTTCTTTGATTATTTAAGTCAGCACGTGTACTCAGTTTCGTCAATCATCTACAGTGCGTGTCACTGCAGTGTTGGAATTGTGATCTATTTATTTTAATCTTCCCCACACTGGGCATACAAAAGATGTGAAGGCTGCAATATCTGATTGGTTCATTGGTGTTACTATTATAAGCTGAGAACCCTATACTGTTCAAAGGAAGCGGAAGGTAATGAATTGCTCGGATAATTCACCTGTGCATAATCACAGAGATCATCCCGAATAAAACTTAATGTTCTGAAAAAAATTCAATATGAATTATAGTTATTTGAAGTCACATGTAGGTGTCAAATTGCCACATCATCAGTTTCGGATGCCCGCACGGAATCTAGGCTGATAGTCCAGTGCAGTGCTGACAGAGTGCTGCACTGTCCGAGGTGCCGTCTTTCGGATAAGACATTAAATGAGGCTCCAGCTATCCTCTCAGGTGGCTAAGATCATGGTACTATTCGGTGAAAGGCAGTGGAGTTCTCCCCAGTGTCCTGGAATTATTTTGACCCTTCAACCAACATCACTAAACCATATAATCTGGCCATTATCTAATTGCTGTTTGTGGGAGCTTGCTGTGCATAAATTGGCTGCCGCGTTTCCTGCGTGGCAACAGTGACTACAACTCAAAAGTACTTAATTGGCTGTAAAGCACTTTGGGATGTCCTAGGTGGTGAAAGGTGCTATATAAATGCAAGTCCTATATGTGTATGTATGTGTATGCCTCTGCGCGTCTGTGTGCACGCGTCTAGTGTGTGTGCACTCATCTCGTGTGCGTGCCCGTCTTTCTCGTGTGTGTGTGTGTGTGTGTGTGTGTCTGTGTCTGTGTCTATGTGTGCGTGTGCGTGTGTGTGTCTATGTGTGTGTGTCTATGTCTATGTGTGTGTGTGTGTGTGTGTGTGTCTGTGTGTGTGTCTGTGTGTATGTGTGACTGCAGTAAGTGGTCTGCAGTTCAGGTTTGAAACCATGAGCTCGAGGGTTTTGCTTTGGACTTCCTAGTGTGAGGGGAGGGGGTCAGATTGCTGCACTGCATCATCAAGGTCCCTGACTTGACTCCATGCTCAGGACACAGGAAAAGTAAAAGTGTAACCTTCAGGCGCTAGTGGGTTCAAAACTGTGGGCCAGATTTGCGAGAGGTTTGCGACCGGGCTTTCGCCGTGATTTGACCCTCCGTGGAGAAAACCTGGTCGCAAAGTCCGGGCGGGACCCTCGGGTACCTGTTTGTGGCGATGCTTCCAAGCACCGCCAGATAGAGGTGCGCCGACGTGCAATGACTCCGATTGTGTTTGCGATCGAGTTTCGGCACTCTCCCGACTCGTACACCACGCCCAGAGTACCAACAGCCCAAACCTGTTGGTGCAGCCCTGCCAGCAGTGGTAAGTACGAAAACCTACAAAAAGGTAAGTTGAAGTTTTTATTTTTTTTTGCAGCAATTATTTAGTTAAGGGTTTTGTAAATGTTTTTGGAATGTTTTATGGAATTTTTTTTTCCCCTCCAAAGGCCTCTCTTGCAATGCAAACGACCCCGGACTAAAGTTGCCGAAACTAGTGTTGTGTGTGAATAATCGCGGAACGCCTCCCTTATCGATCACCCCAAAGGCGGAAAGTTCAGCCTAAAAACAGTAGTGCGGAGAAAACAGTAATTTTCACATATCGCTACCGTTTTCCCCGAAAAATCCCAAATGACGAAAATCCAGCCCTTGGACTGCAGACCACTTACTGCAGTGTAAACGCAATCTTGACTAACTTGGGCTCCATGCAAAGTGCAAATTGCTTTACTGTGATTGTAAAGTTGGTGTGTGAACCCATTCTTAACCACTCTGCAATCCAGCTAGTGCAATCTGCACTGTTTGCCTAAACCCAGGACTCAGTAACACACAACAGGGATTATGGTTGTTTCTATGTGGGAGGTGCCTTCTCAGTGCCTTGCATGGAATGCTACATTTCTGCTGCTTATGACACATTTTTACCTGCAAATCAAAGAGGCTTCAATTCCAACAGAGAAAAGCAGAGATGCAATATTCTATCTTTATTTTATTAAAAAAAACAAAAAATTTGCCTGTATAAAGTTAAAAGGTACCAAAGGGCGGATTAAGTTTCTGTACATCTCCACCATGTCCATGGTCGCTCATTAGAATTTCTTTTTTCCCCATTCACACTTTTAACAATGACAGACAGTAAACAAATGTGTCATTTAGTACATCAGGCAAACAGAAAACTACACCATGAAAAGTCTGAACTCAGTAGTTCATCCTCTAACCGAGAAGACGCGAAGCCTGACAGCTTCCACGTCTGCAGCGCCCCTCCCTCTCCAAGAAAAGGAACGGTCAGTAAACTGCTGAGTGTCGTACAGCATTGGACTTGATAGCTTATAGTGGGCAAGGGCTGCAAGGTCACTCTATCTGGCCAGTGTCTGTTACACGTTGGATAGAGTCATTAAGCTTGGTCACTTGCAACCATTCTCTGGGTGGAGCATTGGCCCCCTAGTCGCTGATGTCCCGCAGTGCAGCCGCTAATCGTCTCCCGCGTGCACTGCACGGCCACTTGTTGTGAAGTGATGCATTCAGACCAGCGCGATCAGCAGCGTTGTTTCCATGAGCACGTCGTCGCCTGGAGCTGGCCAGCTTGGTGTAACAGAACACGGACTCTTCTCCCAGGTTGAACCCCAAATCCTCAAAAGTCCGACTCTCCCAAGCGGGGTCACCACTGGCCACAGCAAATCTCCCAGAGAACTATCACGGTCAGATTCTCATCAAAAAGCTGCTGGGTTAGTGCTACTTGTCTCTCAGGAGATCCAGCTGGTCCTGATACTCCGTGAACAGCCTCTGGAATCGGAGATTCTGTCCAATCACAGGAAGTATCTCCTTTAGCAGCTCTCTCTTCCGCAGTCCCTGCATAAGGAATGGAGAGATTTTTCAGGCAGAGGTTTAGGAACTAAAGCAGCATTGATCTTTGCATTACAAGAATGAGGGGGGGAAAATATGACAAAGCAATTACGAGGAGAGATTACACAAACTAGGATTGTATTCTCTGGAATTTAGAAGACTACGGGGCAATTTGATGAAAGTTTTCAAGATATAAATAGGAACTGATAGGGTAGAGAGTGAGTAACTGATTGTAGAATCTACAACTATGGGACATAGCCTAAAAATTAGAGCCAGATCTTTCAGGAGTGAAGTTAGGAATCACTTCTACATCACTCTTCCACAAACAGCAGTTGATGCCAAGTCAATTGTTAATTTTAAATCTGAGATTGACAGATTTTTGTTGAGCAAAGGTATCACTGGATATGGGGTCTATGGAGTTAGCTAGCTAACCAGGCATGATCGAATTGAACACAAAAGCAAAATACTGCAGATGCTCGAATCGGAAATATATACAGAAAATGCTGGAAATCGCAGCGGGTCAGGCAGCATCTGTGGAGCGAAAAACAGAGTTAACATTTCGGGTCGATGACCCTTCATCAGAACTGGCGAATGTTCGAAAGGAGCACATTCTTAAGAAGCACTGAAAGGGGGAGGGGAAGAACAGAAGGGAAGGTCTGTGATAGGGTGGAAGGCAGGACAGATTAGCAAGACAAAAGGGATGATGGGCCGAATTAAAATGGTAATGGCAGAAGTTAGAAAAAGGTTCATCTGGATCGGCGGAATAATGACCAGCTACCATTTGGAGACAAAGAGAGAGGAAAAAAAGAAGATTAAAAAATACAATGGTGGGCACTGGGGGGCAGGGGAGGAGGAAAGGGAGCTGTACCGATATCGAATTGAATATCGGAACAGGCTCAAGGGGCTAAAGGCCAACTCTTGTTCCTATGTTCCATATTGGCTAACCAGTGTCACTACTCATGGAGAAGACAGCAAGCTGCATCCTCATCTGTACCAAGGCCACCACTTCCTTTAATCCCCTCTGCCTTTTCCTTCACCCCCTTTCAAAAACTCCTCCTGCAGTATTCAATCCCCTGCCCACAGTAACATTGCAGACTGTAACACCCAGTTTTTCACACAGTAACACTGCAGGGTGCAACACCCAATCGCGCACTCACAGTAACACTCAATCGCCCACTCTTAGGGCCCAAGTTTCCACATGATTTGCGCCTGATTTTTTGGAGCAACTGGTGGAGAACGGACTATCTTAGAAATCGCAATTCTCCACATTTTTTTTTCTGCAGTTCTAGTCAGGTAGAACAGTTCTACTTTAGAACAGAATTTTTTCTTCAAAAGGGGGCGTGTCCGGCCACTGACGCCTGATTTCAAAGTTTCCACAGTGAAAACGTACTCCAAACTAACTTAGAATGGAGCAAGTGAAGATTTTTGTAGAACTGAAAAAACCTGTTCTACACATTAAAAAATCAGGCGCAGGTTACAAATTAGGCATCCAGAACGAGGTGGGGGGGGGGGGGGGAGGGGAGGGGGAAGGGAACTCATTAAATTCTACAATAAATCCTTATTTATACTTCTACAAATATTATACAAATAAATCCAACCTGAATAAACATTTATAAGCAAAGAAAAGATTAAATAAACCATCTTCCTACCTGTGTGAAAGTGCTTCAGGCACAGAGAATGCTGCAGTCAGCCTGAGGCGCCCATTCTTCCCATGGGGGGGGGGGGGGGGGGGGAAGAGAGGAGGCACCCTTTCTTTCCCGCTTGGGGGGGGGGGGGGGGCGCCCGTTCTTCCCGCGGGGGGGGGGGGGGGGTAAGGAGGCGCCCGTTCCTATCCTGCGGGGGGGGGAGCGGGGGTAGGAGGCGCCCATTCCTTTCCCGCGGGGGGAGGGGGGGGAAGGAGACAGTGAGAAGGCTGCAAGTGTTGATGTGCTGATGGCAATGTGCTTTTATTAAAAAAATGTTCAAAAATTAAACAGCTACAAAGAACTACAAAAATGGGCAAGTGCCAATGTTTTTTTCACACTGCGCATGCGCGAACGCTCCAACGCACACGCGCAGCGTTGCCGGCAGGAAAAAAACTAACTTAAATAGTACCCGCCCCCTCCCACTTACAAAATCGGCGCGAGTGTAGGCTCCGCCCCCCTGGGCGCCGCGCCAGGCAGACAAGGAGCTGCAGAACGCTCCAGAATCGCGATTTTTTTTTTAGGTGCCGTTTTAGGCGCGAAAAACGGGCGCCCAGCTCGGAGGGGCGCCCGTTTTTTATCGTGTGGAAAATTGGGCCGTTAATGCTGCAGCAGAACTGGTCAGCCAGTCCTTCAAAATGCATTGAGCCCTTCATCTGCCTTTTCCCTTTTAGGCAGCCTTTACAAGGAAAATATTGCAGGGACAAATGTGGATAAATAGAATAAATTAATTAATGGTCCATTTTTTGGAGAAATGATTCCCATATTCACTTGAAAGGATGAACTACGGGGGGGGGGATACGATTAAAAACACGTGTGCCAACTGATGGCAACTGCGACAGTGTACAGCATCTCCTTATCCAGAGATGAACCACGTTAATAAACCCAGGCTTCCTGGTGAAAAAGCCATGGCAGGAATCTTTCCTCTTCTCTCCATTCCTCTTCTCTCCATTCCTCATTCAAAATGTTCCCCTCTACCAAATTCACCAACATACAGGAGCACGGTTCCACAAACATCAGCAGAACTCGCAAGAGGCAACTCTTCATGTACAGCCTGCACGGGAGTTTCAACCATGGGGACGTTGCAGTCTTGACCTCGACGCCCACACATCTTTCCAGCAGGGTTAAAGGTAACCATCAGGAACAGGACCTCTGACTGATCTTTTCCCCTTCCGAGTCAAAGGTAATAGAGGTGAATTGTAACCCGCAACACGGCCCGCTGAGATCAGCTTACTCCGTACATGCACACGGGTTTCCTGGTCTGTGGATTCAGTATTACACTAGAGTGCAGCTGCTCACTGAACAAGAAAAGATAAAACTCAGAATGGTACACAGCAGCATTCTTGAAAATATGCAGATCGAATACAACTGTACAGCTTGCAACGTACTGGTCACATTCTCATTACGTATGGAAATAAACTTCAGTCTTACCCAAGTGTTTTACTGCTGTTATCACGCACTGAGGAATTGTGCCTGAAGTGTTAACTTTTCTTTCTTTAAGCTGCTGACTACATTTTTAGAAGTTTATTTTTATCCTGATTTTCTTGTTTATTTTTTATTGAAAGTGCTTACCAAGACAGTCGACTCCCACTGGCTACTGGAAGAGTGGTGCACAGGGCCCAGCAAATCTTTGCACAGCTCCCTTAAGCGAGGCTCAAATCCTGCAATCAGAAGCAACAGTCAGCAGGGTATCTGCGCATGAATCGAATCACCAAATCAAGGCGACACGAGAAACTCTCCTACCTTCATTTACTAAATAGCGGGTGTAGATGAGAAGCCAGTGACGGTATTCCTGGCTGGATTTTAGCGTCATTGCAGCCGCAACCTGATTCTCCAGATAAGCCAGCGTCGTCCCTCGTTGTAAGAAGTGGGGCATTGAGGAGAGTCGGGCAGCCTGGCGCCCAGCACTAGAAAATGCAAAGATTGGCTTTAAAGTACATCAGCAATGAAAGCACAGCCTTGGCCCAAAGTGAGCTTCAGTCACAGTAGCAACATCCTTTTACATAAAATTACATAGACTTTACAGCACAGAAACAGGTTTGTGTCGGTGTTTATGCTCCATACAAGCCTCCTCAGCATATCCAGTTATTCCTTTCTTCCTCATGTACTTCTCTAGCTTCCCCTTAAATGCATCTATGCTCTTTGCCTCAGCTACTCCACGTGGGAGCAAGTTCCAGATTCTAACCACTCTCTGGATAAATAAGTTATCCTTACTGGATTTATTAGTGACTGTCTTATATTCATCACCTTCAGTTTTGGACACGCAAGTGTCAAAATGTTCAATAACATTGAAAGTGTTATTGAAACACGTGGTACTTTCAGCCCGGATCACCCTGCAATCAATGCAGGCAGGAAAAAAAGTACGGAACACTGGGAGGGAGCAACTAATGAGGCTTGGTACAAGGTTGCGAGTGCTCCAACAATCTCCTAGTAAAGCATCCCTTTGGAATGAGTGACCATAGCATGGTTGAATTTCAAATTCAGATGAAGGGTGAGAAAGTTGGACCTCAAACCAGCCAAATAAACTTAAATAACAGAGACTACAAAGGTACAAGGGCAAAGTAGGCTAAAGTGGACTGGGAAAATAGATTAAAGTGTAGGATGGTTGATGAACAGTGACGTACATTTAAGGAGATATTTCATAACTCTCAAGAAAAATACATTCCAGGAAAGAGGAAAGGGTGTAAAAGAAAAGATAGCCATTCGTGGCTAACTAAAGAAATAAAGGACAGTATCCAATTAAAAATAAGGGCATACAAAGTGGCCAAAACTAGTGGGAGGACAGAAGACAGAAGCTTTTAAAAGCCAGCAAAGAATAAACTAAAAAACTGATTAAGAAAGGGAAGGTAGACTATGAAAGTAAACTAGCACGAAATATAAAAACAGATAGTAAGAGTTTCTACAAGTATATAAAAAGGAAAAGAGTGGGTAAAGTAAATGTTGGTCCCTTAGAGAACAAGACCAGGGAATTAGTAATGGGGAACATGGAGATGGCAGAAATTCTGAACAAATATTTTGTATCAGTCTTTGCGGTAGAGGGCACTAAAAAAATATCCCAACAGTGGATAGTCAAGGGGCTATGGAGGGGCGGGGGGGGGGGGGGAGGAACTTAACAATCACTAAGGAGGTGGTACTCAATAAGATAATGGGGCTAAAGGCTGACAAGTCCTGTAATTTATCAAAATTCCCTGGATTCTGGTGAGGTCCCAGCAGATTGAAAAACTGCAAATGTAACACCCCTATTTAAAAAAGGGTCAGACAAAAAAAACAGGAAACTATAGACCAGTTAGCCTGACATCCTTGGTTGGGAAAATGTTAATTAAATGTTTATTAAAGAAGTTGTAGCAGGACATTTGGAAAAGCATCATTCAATCAGGCAGAGTCAGCATGGAGTTATGAAGTCATGTTTGACAAATTTGCTGGAATTCTTTGAGGATGTAATGAACAGGGTGGACAAAGGGGAACCAGTGGATATGGTTTATTTGGACTTCCAGAAGGCATTTGACAAGGTGCCACATAAAAGGTTACTGCACAAGATAAAAGTTCACGGGGTTGGGGTAATATATTAGCATGGATAGAGGATTGGCTAACTAACAGAAAATCGGGATAAATGGTTCATTCTCGGGTTGGCAATCAGTAACTAGTGGGGTGCCGCAGGGATCAGTGCTGGGACCCCAACTATTTACAATCTATATTAACGACTTGGATGAAGGGACCGAGTGTAACGTAGCCAAGTTTGCAGGTGATACAAAGACGGAAGGAAAAGCAATGTGTGAGGAGAACACAAAAAACCTGCAAAAGGACATAGACAGGCTAAGGGAGTGGGCAAAAATTTGGCAGATGGAGTATAATGTTGGAAAGTGTGGGGTCATGCACTTTGGCAGAAAAAAAATCGAAGAGGAAGTTAGTATTTAAATGGAGAAAAATTGTAAAGTGCTGCAGTACAGCAGGACCTTGGGGTCCTGGTGCATGAAACACAAAAGGTTAGTATGCAGGTACAGCAAGTGATAAGGCCAATGGAATCTTGATCTTTATTGCAAAGGGGATGGAGTATAAAAGCAGAGAAGTCTTGCCACAGTTATACATGGTATTGGTGAGGCCACACCTAGAATACTGCGTACAGTTTTGGTTTCCATATTTAAGAAAGGATATACTTGCTTTGGAGGCAGTTCAGAGTAGGTTCACTAGGTCGATTCCGGAGATGAGGGGGTTGACTTATGAGGAAAGATTGAGTAGGTTGGGCCTCTACTCATTGGAATTCAGAAGAATGAGAGGTGATCTTATCGAAACGTATAAGATTATGAGGGGGTTTGACAAGGTGGATGCAGAGAGGACGTTTCCACTGATGGGGGAGACTAGAACTAGAGGGCATGATCTTAGAATAAGGGGCCGCCCATTTAAAACTGTGATGAGAAGGAATTTCTTCTCTCTGAGGGTTGTAAATCTGTGGAATTCGCTGCCTCGGAGAGCTGTGGAAGCTGGGGCATTGAATAAATTTAAGACAGAAATAGACAGTTTCTTAACCGATAAAGGAATAAATGGTTTATGGGGAGCGGGCAGGGAAGTGGACCTGAGTCCATGATCGAATCAGCCATGATCATATTAAATGGCGGAGCAGGCTCAAAGGGCCGTATGGTCTACTCCTGCTCCTATTTCTTATGTTAAGTTCTTATGTAGTACAAAGTTTTGACGGGACATATTTGTCCAATTCCCAGATTTTCTCAGCTGTGGTAGAGAAAATAGAGAATGGGGCAGTGCCGCAGATCTCATGCTCCCTAAAAATGGGGATGTGCCTTATATGTCAGTGTTGTTGAACAAGCCTAGGACGCTGGACCCGGTGAGTATAAAACCATAGCTCTCAGTTGCACAACACTGTGGGTAGGAGCGGGGCAGGGTGTGGGGGTTAGTGTTTTGTGCAGGGCAGGACGTCACCAGGTACTCCAACCGTAACCACCGAGAACAGACCAAAAACTCTCTCTCAATACAAATGCATAAACAATATTTTGACTTGGAGTGACAGAAAATAAAAGCACAGCACCAACCATGCAATATTCTTTTGTGTCCTATTGCACAGCTTGCTGTGGTGCTAGATCCCTTCAGGAATCTGCTGCTGGCTTTACAGTTCCGTGAATTGTAAGCACGTGTGTGCGCAATGTAGATCAAACTGCAAACCATTTCAATCTCAATGGAGTGAACCATGGGGAATAAAAGTGAGCACTCTTGCGGAAAATATATTGGAATAATTGTGCTAAATCAGCAACTTCTGTAAATGAATTCAAACAGTTCGGTGCAACTTGACCCTTTATCCCACTGATGGACGGATCAACAATTCTGACACTTACTTTATCCCACAGCCCTGCACTGTAGCCAGGGGACCCGAGCACAACATGGCCTCCTGAGAAGTTAAACAACTGCGGTAATCCGCACACTGAACCAGCGAATCCTGCTTATCCGAGATCAAATTCCTGAAAAATAAAGCAATCCACATGAGACAAAAGGCCTGAAGGAGGACGACGAAGGACTGCCCACATCTTCCCTCATTTGGTGTCAGATCATTGCAAATTCGCAAAGAATCAGAAGCTTCAGCCACATCAAATAGATCACTGCATAGGATTCTGCCCTCCGCCTGTATAATGTAGTTGTATTATTTTTCCTTTAATGAATAACCAGGCAGTAATGTTAACTTTGTCATCTCACTGGGACCTATCCTGGGTTGTAGTATATCAGGGTCCTACACTGAGTTGCATCAATACTTATTTGATTGTCCCATGGAAGGCCTGGTCCTATGTATTTTCTGTCAACTTATCACAGAATACTGACAGCCCTGGAGTATAGTCTGGGTCTTAAGAACGGAGTACGGCGGCAATACAGGAATTTTCATTCTAATTATGTGAGACCCAAGCACTACACTCCGATTTATCTGGTCTTCTCTTTTCCTCTTTTCAAGCTTGGTAGTGACCTGCTCCAGGGACATCAACAATTCACTTTGGGGATGGGGACACATACACCCAATTACATGAAAATGAATCTGCTCCTTTAACCCACACTGATCAGAACAGTCAGCAGGTCCCACTTCCAACTGGAATGACGTGCAAATTCAAACTGGCAAACATTTCATGGCAGCTACCGGACACCTTCATTGACAGGTTGTTTTAAATAGACTTCCCGTCCTGTACTTTAACAAAACTTGAAAAATCCTGCTAGGGTTTCCTATCGTTGATGCGGGTTGAAACCCAGCTAATGCTGCCCCGTTAAATGTTAGTAATTGTTTTCAACTATCTAGAATAAAAACAATTATTTAATGGCAAATACACGCTGTACAGATAAAAGACAGTTCAGCCCCGACATGGTCAACTTATTTGCAGACAATAATCCAATAATATTCAGCATTAGACACCTTTGGAAGAGGCCATGCATGGATTTGTGTCTGTACATTATGGGATGTATGCAGCCGCACAGTATGGTGGTCCTTCCTCTGTGCGCATCCGGAGTGGCGCAACTGTGCAGAAAGGCCGGTTTGTTATCTTCACAAACAGCACCAGTACTCTGCCCGCAAAATAGATTGTTTTTACCAAGGGGAACTCCCAAGCATACAAAATATCTAAATATGATTTAAAAAACTACAATATGCTATTTATGAACTGTCTGTGCTGGGCTGTCTGCTTTAAAGTACAGGCAGTTTGGTTACATTTCCCCAGTTAATCAAATCAGTTAAATTGGATTCAGTCAGTCAGATATTTTCAGACTGGCTTAGGTTTATTAATCACAAGATTCACAGAATACGTATTAAAATGGTAAACAATGCATTAAAAAAAATCTGCTTAAAGAAGCCTAAACGGGGGATTTGTTCCGATCGTTCTCACACCACTCGAGGAATTGGGCTGTGCCCACGATGCAATGTACACTGAAGAGCTACAGCACAAACGTTCCTACTGAGGAGGATTGGGCCGAAAGCAGCCCGTCACCCGGGAAGGAGGGGGCTTTCTTCCTAGTGAAATGGTCATGGTTTCACTCACTGGTCTGTCCATCATTGCCCTCGGGGGCACCAATTTGCATCGAGTCTCTGAATCCAAATCAGTGATCAAAAGAGAATTGGATATATACTTGGAAATGATAACAATTTGTAGGACTTTCGGGAAAATGCCGGGGAATGGGGCTAATTGGATAGCTCTTTCAAAGAGTCGGCACAGGCATGATGGGCTGAATGGCCTCCTTCCATGCTGTAAGATTCTACGATGTAAATTAGAAACTGTAGTGGTCCCAATACCAATCTCTGGAATGCACACCCCCCCGCCCCAATATAACTCCTCCAACAAGTTATATTGCCACCTTCTCTGTTACTAACTCATATCAAGGGTTGCTACATTCACTATCCCACATTATAGCATTACAGACATCACTAAGCATACACAATGCACTATTTTATAAACAAAAGATGATGGGTCTCAGTTTACCTAAATTAAATTGCCAGTGCCATGTGTTTAATGGCAGCATTTTAAACTGCCCTCCCCACTTACTAATCCTGTGATCACTGAAATTACAACAAGAAAGGAGGCCATTCAGCAAATTATGCCTATGCCAGTGGTAGGCCTCCTCAAAGCATGGTAGCTATCTACTCCAATCCAATTTCCTGCTCTTTCTCTCTATCCTTGAATACGTTTTTATCTTCCAACGGTTTATCCAATTCCCATCGTAAGTGCCAGGAGTGATTTGGCGTAAGAACATAAGGACATAAGAAATAGGAGGAGGAGTAGTCCATACGGCCCCTCAAGCCTGTCCCGCCATTCAATAAGATCATGGCTTATCTTGGCCTCAACTGCACTTTGCTGTCTGTCCTCCATAACCCTCGACTCCCCTATAATTGAAGAATCTGTCTATCTCAGCCGTGAATATATTCAATGACCCAGTCTCCACAGCTCTCTGGGGTAGACAATTCCAAAGATTCACAACCCTGAGAAGAAATTCCTCCTCATCTGAGTCTTAAATGGGCAACCCCGTATTCTGAAACTATTGAAAAAGCCCTGCTGGCTCGGAGACAAGGACTCGGCTCCCAACGTTATGTGGGGCGGGGTCAGGCGCGGTAGATGTTTGGCTTTGAAGCCAGGCCTTGGCGAGCCAGATTGAATCCATTGGCGGGTCCGATACGGCCCCTGGTGAGGCTCACCTCATGCAAGCAGGTTGGAAAGGGGGGATATGCCGATTGGGTGGGAAAGTAGAGTTGAAGTCAAAGATCAGCAATGCTCTTATTGAATGGCAGAGCAGGCTCGAAGAGCTGTATGGCCCATGCCTGCTGCTAATTCTTATGTTCTTATGTGATGGAAACAGGCTATTGTGTGAAGAATATTTTGAGGGAGCCAACCAGGTTGGCTTCAGTCTCCTGACGTGTAGTTGAAGAAACTTCTTTTCACCCATGACTTGATGAGAGATAACAGTGGGACAACAGCAATGGTGGTTGAGAGGTCAAGGATGGTGGCGACAAGAAGGTACAGCATTCCCAGGAATAATGTTACCAATGGGCAGGATGTGCTGGCTACATCACGACAGGTGACTGATGGCAAAGGACAAGAGTGACAATTATAACACAGGAGCACTGTATGGAACCCTCTCTTTCCTTCCCTTTACTGACCCACAACAACCCGCATGTCACTACCCCCCACCCATGCCATGCAGTTATTTGTTCCTCTAATTTAAAAAAAATGCAAACTGTGCCTATCCGCAGAGTGTCAGGCGAGGGTCAGGAAACGCAATGTTTCCTGGCCCATCTTTATTTCTTCCCAAGCCTCCCCTGTCTCCCATCATCATCATCATAGGCAATCCCGCAGAATCGAGGAAGATTTGCTTCCACTCTAAAAGTGAGTTCTTAGGTGGCTGAACAGTCCAATACGAGAGCCACAGTCTCTGTCACAGGTAGGACAGATAGTCATTGAGGGTAAGGGTGGGTGAGACTAGTTTGTCGCACGCTCTTTCCGCTGCCTGCGCTTGATTTCTGCATGCTCTCAGCGATGAGACTCGAGGTGCTCAGCGCCCTCCAGGATGCACTTCCTCCACTTAGGGCGGCCTTTGGCCAGGGTCTCCCAGGTGTCGGTGGGGATGTTGCACTTTTTCAGGGAGGCTTTAAGGATGTCCCTGTAACGTTCCCTCTGCCCACCTCTGGCTCGTTTGCCGTGAAGGAGTTCCGAGTAGAGCGCTTGGCTCCCAGCTAAGCAACACCTCAATTTTAAAATTGTTACACTTGTTTTCAAATCCCTCCATGACCTCGATCCTCCAAATCCCTGTAACTTCCTCCACCCCCACAACCCCGAGGTTATTGCGCTCCTCTAATTCTGACCTCTTCCACATCCCCAATTTCAGTCGCTCCACCGTTGGTGGCCGTGCCTTCAGCTGCCAAGGCCCTAAGCTCTGGAATTCCCTTTGTAAACCTATCTCTCCTCTAAGACGTTCCTTTTTGACCAAGCTTTTGGTCACCAGTCCTGATATCGCCTCATGTGGCTCGGTGTCAAAATTTGATAAAGCTTCTGTGAAGGGCCTTGGGACATTTTACTACGTAAAAGGCACTATTTAAACGCACGTTGCTGTTGCTCCAACTGAATCCTGGTCTCGCCAGAATGTCTGAACCCCTTGCTCTTCTTGGGAAAGCCCCCTCTGTGCGCGCCCCCCCCACCTCATTCATTGCAATTCCCCTCCAGTGTTGTGGCTCTGCTCCCAGCTGATAAGAACATAAGAAATAGGAGCAGGAGTGGGCCATTTGGCTCATCGAGCCTGCCCCGCCATTCAATAAGATCATGGCTGATCTGATCATGGACTCAGCTCCACTTCCCCGCCTGCTCCCCATAAACCTTTACTCCCTCATCACTCAAAAATCTTCGCCTAAATATATTCAAAGACCCAGCCTCCACAGCTCTTTGGGGCAGAGAATTTCATAGATTCTCTCAGAAGAAATTCCTCCTCATCTCAGTTTTAAATGGACAGCTCTTTATTCTGAGACTATGTCCCCTAGTTTTAGATTCCCCTATGAGTGGAAATATTCTTTCTACATCCACCTTGTCGAGCCCCCTCATTATCTTATATGTTTCGATGTCCATGACTGATCTTTGTGATGATGTTCAGCCATGAACTCATTGAATGGCGGTGCAGGCTAGAAGGGCCGAATGGCCTACTCCTGCACCTATTTTCTATGTTTCTATGTTTCTATGTAACAGCCAGAGTGCCTTTTCAATTTAAAGGAGAACTCTATGGGTAAACTGTGCCCAAAGTAATACAGATGCAACATAAAAAAATGCTGTTATTCTTGGTGCAAAATAAGTCCTCCAACGTTGTATACAATTTATTTCCTGTCCTATGCCCATTTTCTTGCTCTTTGTATCCCTCAGCGAAGCAATTCTGACTAATAATGTTATTGGTGCTCAAATTGCTCAACTAGATTAAATAGCAGTCTATATTTTCCTCCCTTCCCCAATACACACAGGATAATAAGCAGGAATTCTCATTGCCTTTACTGACTCAGCACGCTGAAACATTATGGCCTCTGTAATTTCACTTTTCTTTAACCTAATGATCGCTTGCAACTCTGCTGCGTCAAATTTACTGGATTAATGCCGGAGTTACCCTTTAATAAAAAAAACCTCGACCAATCAAACTTTCATTCCTTACCACGTGCAGAGGGAGGTATTGAAGCAGTATGACTTGCCATTGGACAGAGTGACCACCGGGACACCGTGGTGTGTAAGCAGCGATTGCGTTATAGTGGTATCGTTACCTGTGAACAAAACACAAGAGTATATTAAAGCTGAGCCACAGATTGCATCAGATTATACAGATTCCAGCATTAGGGACTACACCACATCCTGTAATACAATAACCATGGTCAGGGATGTGAGTGCATTCTGTGATATAGCACTCTACGACAGGGATTAGAGTGCATTCTATAATACAGCACCCCTGGTCTGGGATTACAGTGCATTCTGTAATAAGCACCTTTGGTCTAGGATAACAATAAATTATGTAATATAGCAGCTTTGTTCAGTGATTGGAGTGCATTCTGTAATACAGCACCCTGTGTCAAGGATTACAGTATCTAATAATATAGCACCCGACAGTGATGGTATCACATAGATTCTAAATGGTATCGGCTTTATTTAGCCACAGCATCATATAGTGTACAAGGGTTCAAATCCACATACTACTACTGCCTTATACCATTTCCCACTATAGCATATAGCAAGTAACAACAATGTAGCTTCACTTTTACAGCTAGTGTTCAATTTGAAAGTGAGACCATTTCAGCTAAGAAAGGGGTCACAGCAAGAACACAAACAAAATCAAACCAAATAGATAGTTTTATTTTATGGAGACGATTGTTGACAGTTAAAAATAAGTTGTAGGTAAAACAATTTATATTTGGCAAAACACTGGCATTCAACGAGCCACTGGGCATTATCATGGAATATCACAGCACAAAAGGAGGCCATTCAGCCCATTGTGCATGCACTGGCTCGCTGAAAGAGCTATGTAATTAGTCCCACTTCCCCGCTGTTCTTCCATAGCCTTGCAAAAAAATTTTCAAGTATATATCCAATTCCCCTTTGAAAATTAATGTGGAATCTGCTTCCACCACCCGTTCAAGCAGCGCATTCCAGATCATCATAGCTCGCTGCGTGAAAACAGTCACATCTCCACTCGGCTTCTTTTGGCAATGATCTTAAATCGGTCTCCTCTGATTACCTACTCTCCTTCCAGTAGAAATATTTTCTCCTTATTCTCTATGAATACCCTTCATAATTTTGAACTATTATTGTGGTGTATGTAGCACACAAATCACTGACTCCACACGGTCTGGTGTAAGTCTAACTGCTGTGACCTTCGTCCTTTATTGTTCAGCTCCAGAGTGCCTCCCAGGTGTGGTGGTCAGCCTTATATAGCCCTTGTTACAGGTACTACCAGGGTTTCCCACCGCAGCGCCCTCTGTGGTATGGCATAGTACTTACAATACATTTAAGGTACTGGGACGATACACACATCATTACATAACATCACACTTGTCCAACAGAAGGCAGGTGGGCATAGACAGTGCGTTAGTATGGTACATTTTATCTGGTACATTAACTGGTTATTGACTGGTACCGGAACCTTGATTTCCTTGTTAGCCGTTATCATTAATTGTAATTCATCCATTATTTTACACAAATACAGTGGCCATTCAGCATAAAAAAAAAGTAATTATTATAAATTCACTCTCTCACATTAACATAGCTCATTTTAGACTCGCTTTGCCAAACACAAGTCCTTTGTGGGGACCACCTCTTTGTAAGGCCCTTTTAAGACTCCCGGGTGCATTTCCTCTTTAAGGCGCCATCTTTGATGCAGAAGGATTCCACGAGGCTTCTCCTTGGGCGCCGCCATCTTTGATGCTCTGGAGCTCCGACACGATGCCGCCGCCATCTTCTTCTCCACCGCTCCGAATGCCCTCCGCCGTCACAGCCTCCGCTCCCCTCTGCTGCCACCTGACTTGCCGCCTCTCCTGCGGCCACCGTGGCCTCTCCAGCGGCCGCACTTGCCGCGTTCCCCGCGGCCTCCCCTGCGGCTGCCATGGCCGCCGACCCCCAGCTGCTGCCGACGCTACCAGCTCCTCTGCGGGGCCCTTCCGAACCGCCGGCCCCTGGATCCCTCAGCCCCGCCGGCTCACTCCCTCCCCCCCCCACTAGGCCCCTCTGTGCAGGGCTGCTTGCCTGTGAGGGCTGGGGCTGCAGGGTCTCTGTGTGAGGTCCGGGGCTGGGACTTGCCTGTGGGTGGATTGAGGCTGCAGTTCCAGCTCGGTCGCCGCTGCTCTCTGGGGACCCGGGGCACGGCAGCACCCCAGGGAGCAGCAGCCTGTGGAGGAATGAAGTCTTCCCAGCTCCCACGGACCGTCCCCATCCACCTCCGGCCGAGGAACGTCGGCCCATCGCCTGCAACGACCCACAAAGGTAAAGCGTGCGTCTCGTCCCCGTGAGATACCTGCACCATCGCTCTGCCGAGAACAGGTATTAGTTCCCTGGTGTAGGTACGCAGCTTCGCCGTGACCAGGACCAGCTTGGGTCGTGCAGCTGGGTTAATCCACAGTTTATCAAAAGTTCTCCGACTCATCAACGACGGACCCGAGCCCGTGTCCACTTCCATACTCACTGGGACTCCGTTGATTTTTACTTCACTTATCACTGGGGGCGAATCGTCGGTGCACGTATACAGTCCAAGCACCTCATCTTCTTCTAACCTGCTCCTCGCTGAACAGTGGATCATCCCCCATCTCCTCAGCCACATGGTGAGTCAGATTTCTTTTACACATGGTGGCCTTTAACGTGGCAGGTATTGCACGTATACTCCGCAAACCTGCACCGGTGAGCCCCATGGCTTCCTCAACAGCGCCAGCATGGTGCTGCTTGATTGGCCCCCCTCTGTGGACTCTGAGCTCCAGGATCCCGAGGTCCGTGCTCTCTGCCCCGGGCAGAGCCACGTTCTGCAGTTTTGTCCGTGGTGGGCGCTATCCTGTGGACAGTGCCTGCCGGGTTCGAGACTGTGTGGATTATTTGCTTGGTGCTGCAAGTCGAGGTCATATGTGCCCGGCTGATGGCGATGGCCTTTGTCAGAGTGACTGTGGGTTCCGTGGCCAGCAGCTTGTGAAGGAGGCCCTTCGTGGCCAATCCCCATAACGAAAATGTCCCGCAAAGCCTCGTCAAGGTGTGCCCCAAAATCACACGGCGCCGCGAATCTCCTGAGGTCCGGAGCATATTTGGTGACATCCTGGCCCTCAGATCTGCAGTGATGGTAACATTTGTATCTGGCCGTGAGGATGCTCTCCTTCGGTTTCAACTGGTCACGAATGAGTTCAGTCAGCTCCTCGTATGACTTGTCCCTGGCGCTCCCAGGTGCCAGAAAATTCCTGACGAGACAGTAAACCTCATCTCCACAACTGGAGAGCAATATCGCCTTACGCTTCTCTCTCATTACGTATGTGTCCTCCGTCAGGTCATTTGCTGTGAAGTAGTACTCGAGCCTTTCCATAAAGGCCGCCCAATCATTGCCCACGGTAAAATCCATTAGCGAGCCCAGAGTAGCCATGGTTGCGTGGAGTTGGTCCGCTTCCTCGTTGCCAATGTGGTGTATGTAGCACACAAATCACTGACTCCACACGGTCTGGTGTAAATCTAACTGATGTGACCTTCGTCCTTTATTGTTCAGCTCCAGAGTGCCTCCCAGGTGTGGTGGTCAGCCTTATATAGCCCTTGTTACAGGTACTACCAGGGTTTCCCACCGCAGCGCCCTCTGTGGTGTGGCATAGTACTTACAATACATTTAAGGTACTGGGACGATACACACATCATTACATAACAATTATAATCTCCCCTTAACCTTCTCTGCTCTAAGGAGAACAATTCCAGCTTCTTTAGTCTTGGCACATAATTTGCAATGACATACTGTGTAATCTGTACCCAGGGAAGGATTGGCCTTTTCACTGAAAATGCCAAGAGGTGGATGCTTCAGTGGGCATCCTTTCCAAACGCAAAATCATTTCTGAAGTAAGAAGTCAAATGTTGTCCTGAGACACAAAAACATACAGACACTGGAATTTATGGAAAGTTTCAGAGTTCAGGGTTTTGCTCTCAGGACTACTACAAATACTAAAAACCAAAGTGGCTGTTGGGAAAGTGACCAAGGGTCTTTAGGTGTGTGCCTGTGGCATGGTGTAGGGCACTTAAATGTGCTGGAGAAGAATGTTCGTGGAATTGACCCCTCCCGTGAACATAGAGGCTTTGTATTTCTTAGTAAAGATTTACTAATTGTTCCAAAATAAGTGTTTCTTTTGTTACGATGTGTAGTTGCTGTTGTAATGTAGGAAATGCAGCAGACATTTTGCTCACAGCAAGGTCCCTCAAACAGCAACAAGATAATAATCAGATAATCTGTTTTCGCGATGTTGGTTGAGGGATAAATATTGGCCAGAACACCGGGCTCTCTCTGCTCCGGAGGTAGGGATTGGACTGTTGGAATGTCTCATTTTAGATCCGGCAAGTAGAAATGCCAGCTAGCAATCTTTGGGAACAGTGAGCCATGAGATGATGGCGAACCAGGGGGCTCGGGCTCAAAGCCTGGTGAACTTCAGCAATTCAAAAGCCTGCTGATTAACCGTGACTCGATGGGGAAATGTGTTTGCTTTTCTTGAGCTTCATTTGGCTGCTTGGAAACAGATGCACAGGAAAAGACAACAAGGAACCGAGACTGCACTGACAGAAAAAGACATAATCATTTTATTTTAAGTTGGCAAAGCCCCCGGTCGGGTTTCAGTACAAACCAGGTGCAACTGACAAACAGCCCAGGGAAGATTCAATGTTTGCATTTTATAATTTACAGGAAATTATTAAAAAATATAATTAAAAAGCAGATTTATGGTAAAGGCTATATTTCGGTTATCTGTAGTTAAGGGACTAGGGATATACTGGAAGGAGTTGCGCACTAATTCATCCCGATTATCTAGCACTTGAACTACACATCTGTTAGTCTGAACAGATCACCCAAAGGCAAGAGAGGAGATGATAATCAATGCATTTTCTATGTTTGGACAGTTCAAAGCTGTACACTGCTATCAACAGTATGACAAATAGTTTCCAGATATTCTCAGGTAACAAGTGCCATTCTTTATACTGGAGACCCAGTTCAGTGAAAGGGCATCTTATTCCTATCTGCTCTGTTCAATCATATTCACTGTGTCGACTCCCGTACAAGTACAGTGCTGGAGTAAAATGGAACAATTTACTGCTGTCTAGTACTGGAAGGCTCACGCATGTCCCAGCATTAACTCCTGTACACATACAGTTGCACCAGAGCAAAAGAGCAATTTGTTCCCTTCTGGTACTATCAGGTGCCATTCTCCTGGTAACAACTTCTGTACTGTCACTAGCGGAGGTTCTGGCTAAACTATAGGAAATAAACAAATTTTTTTTTTTTTTTTTTTTTTTAAAAGAACAAATTGTTTTGCTGCTGAATAATCCTGTAGATTAACAGGGTTATAATTACACAGTTGATGATAAATGGTTGTGTAGTTTCCTGGTGTGGATGTGGATTGCAGTGTCTGCACACTTCATACGGCTTCACTCCACTGACTGGCGTCGATTTGGGCAGGACAGAAATGGTTATCTCAAGGATTGTTTCAGTTCCATGAGAATGTGGCAGCAGATCCCTACAAACAAGGTCAAAAGTGAATCCACACAGAGTTGTGACAATGTGGAACGCAGTACCCCAGAAGGCCATAGATACTCAATCAATTGAGTTCATAAGGGCAAAAGATACCAACTTGTGCCAATATGAAAATTTTTGTCTTTTCTTTTTGATTGCTAGAGTTAGAATCTAAGCTTCTCTCTTTCACGAAGTTATAAAATGACCGAGAGACAGTCTGCAGGAAAAGTGGCTGACAAAAAGAAACTTCAGGATGCTGACCTTGACACATGAATAAGGAACCAAGTTTTATTTCATAAGGGACTATTCAACTCTGAACTGTTTCCGATCCAAAATATTTCCCATCACAAATACCACTTACTTCTGCAATACTGTCCACATTTTCCCCTACCTCAGCCTTTTTTGCTGCTGAACCCTAATGTACACTTTTGTCTCCAGGATTGGTGACTCCAATGATCTCTGCCATAAACTCCAACTTGTCCAAAACTCTGTCACTTGAATCCTGCCCACATTAAGTCCCACTTGCTCATATCTCTGCTCTGCTGACCGCACCCCGGTTCCCCCAACACAGTAAGTTCAAAACCCTTGTCCTCGTCTTTAAGCCCCTCCATGGCCTTTCCCACCTTCCATCTCTGGAACTTAAATCAGCCCTATTTACCATGCCAAATATGTTTCTCTGACTCTGGCCTTTTATGAATCACCATACCCCTTTCTTTGCCCCACTGCCTTTAGCTGCCTGGGTTCTATTCTCTAGAAATCCACTGTTAAACCTCTCAGCTCGTTCATCTCTCTCTCCACCTTTAAAACCCGTCTCTTCAACCAAGTTTTTGGTTACTCCTCCTAAGTGCTCTATTTCTAGCTCAGTGTTCCTTTCCTTTACTGTGAAGTAATGTAGGAAATTCTTTATGTTAAAGGCGCTATATAAATACATATTGCTGTATCTGTTGTTAATGACTAGGGTAACTTGTGGAAACTGGGCCCAGCCTTAAAGATGACAGCAAATGTCAAAAAGAGCCTAAATTGTAAATTACTTAAGAGGGAAGGGTACGAAAAGATGTAGAGAAATGCACAGGAAACTGGGATTAAAAAAGATGAAGAACAGCTATAGCTAAGAAAAAAAGCACAGCAGGATTAATGGACCGAATGGTCTACCCCTGGTCCAAATTAAACTGCAATTTTACATCAGTTAGAAGGGCTGTATGGATATGAAACACTAACATGATTGGTCAGCAGTCTGAGTTGGGGCTAGAACCCTTTTGGCGAACTCTGCACCACACTGGGCAAGTGCTACAACACACCAGGAAATTAGAGATGTTCATGTATCTGAATTCGTCACAGTATTTCAAGTAAATGAGATTCCAGAAGGAGGCAAAATATTCAAATTAACCAAAAGGGTTGCAAGAATGTGGAATGCAGTGTGCCAGATGTGATCGGATTACAAACTAAAAGCGTCAGTTGATGGTCGGGGAAGAAACATGGAAGGAGTCTCTACTAAAGATTCACGATTGGTCTCACACCCCTGCCTTTGCAGTTAGTGCATGAACAGTGCGTGAGTAAATACAAATTAAAGCCCAGTACCTGATAATATAGTGATTAGAGACTCATCCTTGACCAACACAGTCTGCTTCTTTGCATCCCTGGAGAAACAAAGAAACATGGAATACAATTGAAGTCGTCTCCAGTTTGACCACAGAAATCAGCACGGTGCAGTAGCAGTGAGCGTCAATAACCCCCAACAGCGAACTTCAGGCCGACACCAGTTATGTGACATTGTTCCTTCATCAGTACAGTGAGCTTGGGAAGCTATATCAGCTGAAACAGATTCTCACCTCGATACAGTTAACCTCCCACATATCTAGATTGCTCGGTACAACAAATTCAATAAATCCAGGCCTCAATCCCAATTCGTACTCAAAAGAGGCCCATTTCGTTACATGTTGAAGATAAGTTTCCCTCGTCATAAAACACGGTCAAGTCCCGAGTGGAAAAGCCAGTGCACTACTAAGCTGTACAGACCAGAAAGTCCCAGCCTCAATTCCTGATCCGTGCTAAGTTAGCTGAACTTGGCCAGAACAATGATTTCAAGGTTAATATCGGCCTCGGACATTTATCACGTCACATATTTAAATTTAATGGCAGCAGATTCAAAGTTACTTCCATCACTTTATATTTATAACCTCTAGACCTATGATCATGTCTAATGTTAAAGCAAATAATCCAAATACTTAATATTTTATATATTTCAACAAAGTTTCTCGCTTAACTATTTTCTGTCATAGAATCATAGCAATTTACGGCACAGAAGAAGGCCATTCGGCTCATCATGTCTGTGCCGGCCGAAAAAGTGCTATCCAGCCTAATCCCACTTTCCAGCTCTTGGTCCGTAGCCTTTTAGGTTTTGGCACTTCAAGTGCATATCCAAACACTTTTTAAATGCGATGAGGGTTTCTACCTCTACCACACTTTCAGGCAGTGAGTTCTAGACCCCCACCACTCTCTGGGTGAAAATAATTCTCCTCTACTCCCCTCTAATCCTTCTACCCATTCCTTTAAATCTATGCCCCTGGTTATTGACCTCTCTCCTATTCACTCTATCTAGGCCCTTCATAATTTTATACACCTTGATTAAGTCTCCCCTCAACCTCCTCTGTTCTAAAGAAAACAGCCCCTATCCAATCTTTCCTCATAGCTTAAATTCTCCAGTCCAGGCAATATTCGCATAAATCTCCTCTGTACCCTCTTTAGCGCAATCACATCTTTCCTCTAATTTAGTGACCAGAACTGTACGCAGTACTCTAGCTGTGGCCTAACGAGTGTTTTATATAGTTCAACCTCCTGCTCTTATACTCTATGCCTCGGCTAATCAAGGAAAGTATCCCGTATGCCATCTGTTGATAGAGAATGAGTTGCTTTTTAAATCTTTCCTCATAACTTAACCCCATTACTCTTGGAATTATTTGTATGCTCCTCGCCGAATCATCATCAGTGCTTGCCTGTCCCCTTATCAGTTAGCGTTCTGTACTGTGGAAGAACAGGAGGCCGAGAGAGACACACAAGAGACAAGAGTTATATCTGTTAAAACAACACACGTGCCTGGACCAATGAGGTTCAGCTGCTCCTCAACATTTCTCGATACAACTCGCTAGCCTTAAAGTCCTTTATTCTATCTAATTTATCTGGATGGCTATTCTTTCTGCTATTTTCCCCAGTACTGTGCACTTACCAGACAGACAGTGTGGCAGTTGCCATCAGAGCCATCACAAAGTGACTTGCACAATGCAGTGTAGAGATGGGCGACTGGAGAAGGATGGCAGGTAGCAGCCGTCGCCCACTTGCCGAAAACACGGACACCGTCCGCTCCTCACATGCAACGCTGACAAGGTCACTGCAAAAAGGAGAGAACAGATTAGGATGACCCCTGATGAAACTTTGCACCAATTAGTGACAACTACTAGCTCAATGGCATCACAATACCGAGGGTGTTGAGGGGGACCACAGCCTGGTACTGAGGGAGGCGGGAGGGGAAACAGTATGGTACAGAGAGGGGTTCCTCCCTCCAATATAGGAGAACCACAATAACATGTCCTACAGCATTGCACAAGCTGATAGGAACATAATCAGAAAACACTGAAAGATTCCCTCTGCTCCAGTCCCTATCTAATATTGGATAAGGCGAACAGTTGCTTTCTGTTTCGAGCAGATCAATGTCTCAAAATCACAAGGACAGAACATTTTGCCTTTACTTTTTAGCCCACAGGAGGTCGTGTTGCTTCTCTACACAAAAGCATGTCAGTTAATAGTCCCACGAGATTCACATAGAGATGGAGGACCCCTCTGAAACCTACCACTTTCCCATTTCTTCTTTGTTGTATATTTGGTGTGAACAGAATAAAGTTCACCAATTTGTGACAACATTTGAGTGGGCATCAACAGCATTTCCAACGTAAAGCATCTGACTTTGGTAAAGTGCCAGGGACAGGGAATAAGGCTCTTCTTTCTGCTAACTACAAAGATTTGAAGTAAAAATTAGTTTTTCAAAATCCCCACCTACTTCCAAAGTTGCCTCACAGCTGCTGCCCAGAATTCAGCAATACTTCCTACCCTCAGTCAGACAAACAACAATGGCTGGTGTGGGGATTGGTGCAGCAAAGGGCACTCTCCTGTGTCTGGCATTAAGGTATAATGGTGGGTCAGAGCAGAAAGAGCTAAACTCTGAAACGCATCTAGGTGGTGGTGGTGGCGGGGGGGGGGGGGGGGGAGGGGGCAGGTTGATATGGCAGAGTTGGAGATGTACTCAATTTGTACAGTACAGGTCAGATGCAGAGTATATCATCTCCTACTCTGCCTTAGAAACACCCCTTACCCCCAAATCAGGTTCAGAATTGAGCTCTCCGTTGACACCGGGTTGTAAAAGTCGAGGGGTGTCTCACTCCACATTTCTGACTTTCATCAGCACAGAAAAAAAGTAGAACATTTAATTTTAAAGTATAGCTTATAATCGTGCTTTTAAAAAAAACCCTAATTAAAAAGTATAAGGATAGTTAAAGAAATGGTGGGGCCGATTATGGACAAAAAAGGAAATCTTGTGGAGGCGGAGGGCATGACTGAGGTACTGAATGAGTACTTTGCAGCTGTCTTCACCAAAGAAGAGGATGAAGTTAATGCCCGAGTAGAGGAGGGGGATTGGAGATATTGGATAGGATAAAAATAGGTTGGTAACACTCAAAGATATCAAGTCAACTGGTCCAGATGGGATGCATCCTAGGTTGCAACGGGAAGCAAGGGTGGAGGACAGCAGAAGCTCTGACCACAATCTTTTAATCATCCATGGATATTGGAGTAGTGCTGGAGGACTGCAAATGTTACACCGCTGTTCAAAAAAGTGCAGAGGGATAAACCTGGTAACTACAGGCCAATCTGTCCATAGAAACATAGAAAATAGCTGCAGGAGTAGGCCATTCGGCCCTTTGAGCCTGCACCACCATTCAATAAGATCATGGCTGATCATTCCCTCAGTACCCCTTTCCTGCTTTCTCTCCATACCCCTTGATCCCTTTAGCCATAAGGGCCATATCTAACTCCCTCTTGAATATATCCAATGAACTGGCATCAATAACTCTCTGCAGCAGGGAATTCCACAGGTTAACAACTCTCTGAGTGAAGAAGTTTCTCCTCATCTCAGTCCTAAACGGCCTACCCCTTATCCCAAGATAGTGTCCCCTGGTTCTGGACTTCCCCAACATTGGGAACATTCTTCCCGCATCTAACCTGTCCAGTCCTGACAGAAGCTTATAAGTTTCGATGAGCTCCCCTCTCATCCTTCTAAACTCCAATGTATAAAGGCCCAGTTGATCCAGTCTCTCCTCATATGTCAGTCCCGCCATCCTGGGAATCAGTCTGGTGAACCTGCACTCCTTCAATAGCAAGAACGTCCTTCCTCAGATTAGGAGACCAAAACTGAACAAATATTCCAGGTGAGGCCTCACCAAGGCCCTGTACAACTGCAGTAAGACCTCCCTGCTCCTATACTCAAATCCCCTAGCTATGAACGCCAATATACCATTTGCCTTCTTCACCACCTGCTGTACCTGCATGCAAACTTTCAATGACTGATGAACCAAGACACCCAGGTCTCGTTGCATCTCACCCTTTCCTAATCTGCCAACATTTTGCCTTCCTGTTTTTGCCCCCAAAGTGGATAAGCTCACATTTATTTACATTATACTGCATCTGCCATGCATTTGCCCACTCACCTAACCTGTCCAAGTCACCCTGCAGCCTTTTAGTGTCCTCCTCACAGCTCACACCGCCACCCAGTTTAGTGTCATCTGCAAACTTGGAGATATTACACTCAATTCTTTCATCTAAATCATTAATGTATATTGTAAAAAGCTGGGGACCCAGCACTGAGCCCTGCGGTACTCCACTAGTCACTGCCTGCCATTCTGAAAAGGACCCGTTTATCCCGACTCTCTTCTTGCTGTCTGCCAACCAGTTCTCTATCCACGTCAGTATATTACCCCCAATACCATGTGCTTTGATTTTGCACACCAATCTCTTGAGTGGGACCTTGTCAAAAGCCTTTTGAATGTCCAAATACACCACATCCACTGGTTCTCGCTTGTCCACTCTACTAGTTACAGCCTCAAAAAATTCCAGAAGATTTGTCAAGCATGATTTCCCTTTCATAAATTCATGCTGATTTGGACCGATCCTGTCACTGCTTTCCAAATGCGCTGCTATTTCATCTTTAATAATTGATTCC
The DNA here is from genome assembly GCF_044704955.1 of Pristiophorus japonicus. NCBI lineage: Eukaryota > Metazoa > Chordata > Chondrichthyes > Pristiophoridae > Pristiophorus > Pristiophorus japonicus. The sequence goes on from NC_091984.1 coordinate 178,285,421, forward strand.
AACATTTTCCTCACTACTGATGTCAGGCTAACCGGGCAAGCAGACTATCAGGCCCTGGGGATTTATCGGCCTTCAATTTCCCTAACACAATTTCCCGCCTGATAAGGATATCCTTCAGTTCATCCTTCTCACTGGACCCTTGGTTCCCTAGTATTTCCGGAAGGTTATTTGTGTCTTCCTTTGTGTAAACAGAACCAAAGTATTTGTTTAACTGGTCCGCCATTTCTTTGCTCCCCATTATAAATTCACCTGAATCTGACTGCAAGGGACCTACGTTTGTTTTCACTAATCTTTTTCTCTTCACATATCTATAGAAGCTTTTGCAGTCAGTTTTTATGTTCCCAACAAGCTTCCTCTCATACTCTATTTTCCCCCTCCTAATTAAACCCTTTGTCCTCCTCTGCTGTATTACAAATTTCTCCCAGTCCTCAGGTTTGCTGCTTTTTCTGGCCAATTTATATGCCCCTTCCTTGGATTTAACACTATCCTTAATTTCCCTTGTTAGCCACAGTTAAGCCACCTTCCCCATTTTATTTTTACTCCAGACTCCAATGTCAGTGGTGGGAAAACTACTAGAGACCAGTGTCAAGGACAAAATTAATTCTCACTTGAAAAAGCATCCGTTAATAAGGGACAGCCAACATGGATTTGTTAAAGGTAAATCATATCTGACAACCTGACTGAGTAATTTGATGAAGTAACAGAAAGGCTTGATGAAGGTAGTGCAGTAGTTGGATATATGGACTTTCAAATTGCATTTGTTAAGTACCTCGTACCAGACTTATTCAGAAAATAGAAATGCATGGCATTAAATAGATGGTAATAACTTGGGTAGGTAATTGGCTAAGGGATAGGAAACAGAGTAGTGATGAACAGATGTTTTTCAGACTGGAGGAAGTATGCAATGGGATCACCCAAGGGTTGGTATTGGGACCATTGCTTTTCTTGTTATATATAAATGAATTGGATTTGGGCATAGGGAGTACAATTTTGAAGCTTGCGGATGATATCAACTTGGCAACATAGTGGGCCTAAAATTGAGGGAGGCTTACTTCGTACGAACGCCTCCGACCCGAAAGAAAATCTGCGATGGTACGTGATGGCCTCAGAGGCACGCAAGATCCCGGTTGGAGGCCTAGATTCGTTGCGCAGCACATGGGGACCTGTCTTCGAGGTATGTACGGAAAAGCTAGAGTCACGTGGGCCTGGACAACCAATCACAATGCAGTATTCTCATTGATAGAAATGGGAACTCCATTTGTATGAGTTCCCATTACTATCAATGAGAAAATCCCCTAAAACACCCAAACACAGCATAATAAATTACCACACATATTTAAAATTAATTGAAATTAAATGCGATTTAATGTTTTAGAAAGAAATATATATTTTTTGGAATTTTTTTTAACGTGTTTCATAATGTTAAAAATAAACTTACCTTAATGGACAGGGTTTTTACTGTAAAAATGTGCATTTAAATTTAATTGTATGATGTTTTAAAACTCTTATGCTGGTACAAACAGGCTATACGCCTGCTTTCACCACGCGTAAAAGTTTCAAAGCCATTCACTGGGCAAGAGATGAGCAAATAGCCCAATCTCGGCCATGTGAATGTCCTTCCTGTGGGGATGCGTTCGATCTGTCAAGAGATCTTGACAGATCGGAAAAGCCGGTTTTAAACATAAACAAAGAAACATAGAAAATAGGTGCAGGAATAGGCCATTCGGCCCTTCGAGCCTGCACAACCATTCAATAAGTTCACAGCTGATCATTCAGCTCAGTACCCCTTTCCTGCTTTCTCTCCATACCCCTTGATCCCTTTCGCCGTAAGGGCCATATCTAACTCCCTCTTGAATATATCCAATGAACTGGCATCAACAACCTTCTGGGGTAGAGAATTCTACACGTTAACAACTCTCTGAGTGAAGAAGTTTCTCCTCATCTCAGTCCTAAATGGCTTACTCCTTATCCTTAGACTGTGACCCCTGGTTCTGGACTTCCCCAGTATCGGGAACATTCTTCCTGCCTCTAACCTGTCCAATCCCGTCAGAATGTTATATGTTTCTATGAGATCCCCTCTCATTCTTCTAAACTCCAGGGAATAGAGGCCCAGTTGATCCAGACTCTCTTCATATGTCAGTCCTGCTATCCCAGGAATCAGTCTGGTGAACATTCGCTGCACTCCCTCAATAGCAAGAACGTCCTTCCTCAGATTAGGAGACCAAAACTGAACACAATATTCCAGGTGAGGCCTCACCAAGGCCCTGTACAACTGCAGTAAGACCTCCCTGCTCCTATACTCAAATCCCCTTGCTATGAAAGCCAATATACCATTTGCCTTCTTCACCACCTGCTGTACCTGCATGCCAACTTTCAATGACTGATGAACCATGGACACCCAGGTTTTGTTGCATCTCCCCCTTTCCTAATCTGCCAACCTTCAGATAATATTCTACCTTCCTGTTTTTGCCCCCAAAGTGGATAAGCTCACATTTATCCACATTCAACTGCATCTGCCATGCATTTGCCCACTCACCTAACCTGTCCAAGTCACCCTGCAGCCTTTTAGCGTCCTCCTCACAGCTCACACTGCCACCCAGTTTAGTGTCATCTGCAAACTTGGAGATATTACACTCAATTCCTTCATCTAAATCATTGATGGATATTGCAAATAGCTGGGGACCCAGCACTGAACCCTGCGGCACCCCATTAGTCACTGCCTGCCATTCTGAAAAGGACCAGATTATCCCGACTCGCTTCTTCCTGTCTGCCAACCAGTTCTCTATCCATGTCAATACATTACCCCCAATACCATGTGCTTTAAGTTTGCACAATAATCTCTTGTGTGGGACCTTATCAAAAGCCTTTTGAAAATCCAAATACACCACATCCACTGGTTCTCCCTTGTCCACTCTACTAGTTACATCCTCAAAAAATTCTAGAATATTTGTCGAGCATGATTTCCCTTTCATAAATCCATGCTGACTTGGATCGATCTGGTCACTGCTTTCCAAATGCACTGCTATTTCATCTTTAATAATTGATTCCAACATTTACCCCACTACAGATGTCAGGCTAACTGGTATATAATTCCCCGTTTTCTCTCTCCCTCCTTTTTTTTTTTTTAAAAAGTGGTACATCGCGCCCTGGAAAATGGCTTTTGCGAGACCTCGCCAGGTCCGTGCGCATTTCATACGGACACAGCGAGGCCGGAATTTTAGGGCCAGTAAATAGTGAGCATGAGTAGCAGACTTCAGGAGCACATAGCCAGACTGGTGAACTGGGCAGACACATGGCAGATGCAATTTAATGAAGTGTAAAGTGATGCACTTTGGCACTTTGGTAGAAACAACAAAGAAAGGCAGTATAATCTAAATTGTACTATTTTGAGGGGGGGGGGGGGGGAAGGGGGGTTGCAAGAACAGAGGGTGCATATTCACAAATCTTTGAAGGTGGCAGGGCAAGTTGAGAAGGCGGTTAAAGAAAGCATATAGGATATTTAGTATGATAATTCGAGCCTTTTGTGTTAAAAAAAATTAAATCATCAGATTAATTAAGTGATGTTGAATTTAGGAGTGTCTATAGTTCTAAATACTAGAGTCACCTACACAGAACCACATTGGTTATCAGTACGGCAAGTTTTTTATCATCACGCAAATGCACACATACAATGTCATTTTCACTGGCCCCAAAATTTTTCATGTAAAATTGTTACTCGAGCAGTAAATCACTTGATAAATGTAGAAAATCCCAGGGTTTTCTATGGGATGTTGCAAATCAACAAATTCATTATCTTACTTATCAGTACAAGTGAAGCATGCTATCCGTGACTCAGTCTTTTACTGTGCAGACATGCACCAGGAGCGAGATTCACACTAACATCCACTTCATCTCCTGTAAAGTGTGTGTTTGCCTCATTTGGATTTGCAGAGCTTGGTTTAGCTATCATTCAGGCCAGCGTTCTAGAAAGTAGCTGGTATATTTCTCAACCCATGGTGCAGAACACCAAGGTTCAAACAAGACCACGAAATAGCAATTAGCAATTAGGTAACCCCAATCTTGGATATAACACACCAGTTGTTTATACGGACTGTCACAAGAACAGTCAATGTGAAACACATGCATTTAGCCTGTACATTCCAATACAATGGTCGCGTGCGCAGCATTCCACTACAAAAATATTTAACCAAGGATTTTCTATTGCAATTGCTGTATAAGGTTTCCTTATAATTAATTTGGACCCTGAGAAACTCCATTTAGTGGATCAAGTTTTCGCTCTAAAATTCAATTTTGTGCATCTCCAGGGCCATGTAAATCAGTAACATGTAAAGTGATCTCTCGTGCACTAATACATTTAGATTGCACCAATTTAAACATTTATCACAGAATCTTACAGCACAGGAGGAGATCATTCACCGCATTATGCCTGTGTCAAGTGTGTCTGGCAAAGGAGTCCGTTTGGGGATATTAAATGTTCACAACTCCAAAGAAAGCCCCCGCATCTTCCCTCCTTGAATGAGCTGTTGCCATCGCACATAAGTACATTTAACCAACTGATTCATACCCAGCGCAGTAATAATTTCTAGCTAAGGCTCTCGGCTTGAGCTACTATCCAAAAGCTGCAGGGTTCAACTCCTCCACGCTCCAGTTCCTGCTCGGACACGCAGCTCTATTCAAATGATGCATCTCAAACTGAAACCCTTGCTAAATATAGTCGGGGGTGAGTGAAAAAGAAAAACAGCTGCGTGTGATAACAAAATAGCTCTTCGAAGTAAATGGCTTTTGCAGGATCGGTGTTTAAAGTTTTCTCTCTTTCCCAGAGCCCCATGTCACAAAAGTATCTTACCGAGGAACAAGGACTGAGACCGACAACCCTCTAGGGGAAAGAGTTGCCTCAACTCGATGACCCCGGGAACTTGCCTTGTAGGAAATCATGGGGGCAAGGCTACAAGTCATCAGTCTGTAACACACCGTGCTAAACCTTGGCTGCAGCACTTTCTGGCCCTCAATGCTAATGTTCATCAAAAGAGAGAATCAACCACTCTTACCCTCTCTCAATAACCCCAAGAGTTTTCCCTATGGTTCTTCCTAAATACATTAGGGATTTCCCTAGGGCTCTCCCTAAATACATTACTAAGTCCCAGCACTAGTCACACTGATCCAGCAACCTTTTAAATACATTCATAAAATTAAATTAACAAGCTGCCAGTCCTATTAATATACTAGTCACCCACAGTCTTAAAATTTTAAACACTATGGCCCCAAGTTTCCACACGCGGCAAAACAGGCGCCCCTCCGAGCTGGGCGCCCATTTTTCGCGCCGAAAACGGCGCCTGAAAAAAAACGCGCTATTCTCGAGCGCTTTGCAGCTCGATGTCTGCTTGGCGCGGCGCCCAGGGGGCGGAGCCTACCACTCGCGCCGATTTTGTAAGTAGGAGGGGGTGGGTACAATTTAAATGAGTTTTTTTCGTGCCGACAACCCTGCGCGTGCCGTTGGAGCGTTCGCAGTCTGAAGTAAACATTGGCACTCGGCCATTTTAAAAAGTGCTGCAGAAAAAGTGAAAATTTGTTTATTGAACCCTTGCAAAGGCTTGTATTTTAATTTTCTTGACATTTCTGTGTGTGAGGGTGAGGGAGTGCATTCTGTAATTAAAGATAGACTGTGATAAACGGGACACATGCACTTGTTTGAGACTATTCAAATTCTTTGTAGCTGTTCAATTTTGAACATTTTTTAATAAAACCACATTGCCCTTCCATGATCAGCACTGAGGCTTCTTGCAGCTTTCTCCCCCTGCCGTCCGTCGGGCCCGACGGCAAACGGCTGCCTCAAGTAATGAGGCTTCCTGCAGCCTTCTCCCTGCCTCCCCCCCCCCCCCCCCCCCCCCCCCGCTGCTGTCGGGAACGGCTGCCTCAAGTAATGAGGCTTCCTGCAGCCTTCTCCCTGCTTCCCCCCCATCTGCCGTCGGGAACGGCTGCCTCAAGTAATGAGGCTTCCTGCAGCCTTCTCCCTGCCTCCCCCCCCCCCCCCCCCCCCCCGCTGCCGTCGGGAACGGCTGCCTCAAGTAATGAGGCTTCCTGCAGCCTTCTCCCTGCTTCCCCCCGCCCCTGCCGTCGGGAACGGCTGCCTGCCTGCCCCTCCCGTCGTCGGGACCGACGCCACACCGCTGACTGAAATGCCTGCGTGAAGTACTTTCACACAGGTAGGAAGATGGTTTATTTCATCTTTTCTTTGCTTATAAATTTTTATTCAGGTTGGATTTATTTGTATAATATTTGTATAAGTATAACTAAGGATTTATTGTAGAATTTAAATGACTTCCCTTCCCTCCCGCCCCCCCCACCATCTCATTCCCAACGCCTAATTTGTAACCTGCGCCTGATTTTTTAATGTGTAGACAAGGTTTTTTCAAGCCTACAAAAATCTTCACTTGCTCCATTCTAAGTTAGTTTGGAGTACGTTTTCACTGTGGAAACTTTCAAATCAGGCGTCAGTGGCCGGACACGCCCCCTTTTGAAAAAAAAATTCCGTTCCAAAGTGAAACTGTTCTACCTGACTAGAACTGCAGCAAACTTAAATGTGGAGAATTCCGATTTCTAAGATACTCCGTTCTACACCAGTTGCTCCTAAAAATCAGGAGCAAATCATGTGGAAACTTGGGGCCTATAATTGCACCAACATTACATAATATTGGCAGCTTACATCAAAGTAACCCACAAACTGGGCATGAGAGAGGAGAGAGATACCTTCATACATTGTTAGATCATTGAACCAAATCAATAAGGATTAATAGCTTTATGTACACGAACTTCACACAGACATGCACAGGGAGTCTATTATACTGCAAGTCTTAACAGCATGGGTACAGATAGGATGTGCATCTATAACAAAATTAAGTACTTAACTATTTAAGCAGAACCATTATTACACACCTCAACCACCATAAGGAAGTTTAATAGTGAATGAAATGGATGAATGATCGGATCAGTAATACACGGGCAGCCTCTCCAGAGCCAACACCCGCCAATTCCATAAATCGACTCTCACAATTGCCACCATCAGTCTCTTTTAGTGCCCATACTCACCAGCTTCCTGCAGCAGTGAGGATTCGACTGGTTAGTAATGTATCCCACTCTTTCCCTTCTCTCATGCACTTTAACCGGCTCAGTTTCCACCCTGTGACTGTAGGAACTTCATTTTCCACCTCTATATACATAGCTGGCTCAGTGCTCACCTGAAATCAAGCAGGGTCAATGAGATGCATTATACATTCCATACACCATGTTCCACACACGCGTCACATTCCCCACACAATCTCAGATCAGTCAGTTATACATCTTTAAACGCTATTCTAAATTTAACATCTCATCACCCATTTGACTTTTGTAATCACAGCACACCTTCGAGAGGTACGTATGGAGTGTTCAAGCGCTGCATATAGAGGAGTGTGACACACAGAGCGTGTTGTATTGTTTATAGTAATATAAAGTGATTTTTATTACTTTAAGGCTTTATGCAATTTCCTTATCAATAAATCATCGGACAACATAGCAATGAAAAAGCCGCTTCCCTTCCACCTCCAGGACATGGGAGCAAGCCCAGTCCAGGCTGATGGGCAGAAAATTGAGCCTCCCTACCGGCTGCAGCGTTTCCAAGTAAGGAGCGATTGGACAATCTAATGCTGGCTCCCAAGCTATGACAGCATGCACAACGTTGCCTGTAATTCAGCCCCAATTGTGCAATCTTCAGCGACCTCATAGAGTTGCTCCGAAGGTGTATTAAAGAACCACTGTCTCTTACCTGTATGTTAAATGCTTTCTTTGGTGTCGGCGTCGGGAGTTTAAATACTATGAGGGGGGCCGAGACACGAGACACCTCCTTTTCCGATGACGGAACAGCCTGAAAGGGAAGCATAGTGTGAATTGTGCAAATCAACAATCTCCAAGTCCTGGTTCATATCAGGAACAGGTGAATTTTTGTGCTCATTGAGGGGAGGACGTCAGTGTTCGGGGAATGGAGCATTTTCTATTTCGGGCACCAAGCATTCTCAGGTCATGTCTGCCAAATGCAGAGTAAACCTCCCTTTAAATTGCTCCAAACACACCTTAATGTGAGCTGCAGAACTTCACACCCACAGCGTACATCAGCCTTTCGCGTGGTGCAAGTGAAATTGCTAACTCAGTGCCATCGGTCCGCACCCACAAAGAAATCGGCTGGCATTGCTCAACACATTTCACATAGCACTCCTGTGTCCAGAGAAGTTCAGACACTTTCATCCCATTAGTCCCCAAGGAAGGATATACTTGCCTTAGAGGGGGTGCAACAAAGGTTTACTAGATTGATACCTGGGATGAGAGAACTATCCCTTTGAGGAGCGATTGAGTAGAATGTGCCTATTTCTCTGAAGTTAAGAAGAATGAGAGGTGACCTCATTTTGTATATGCACACAGTACAAACCCGTTGAAAGATAACAATTGCACTGGCTTATATTAAAAAGAATGTAATGGTGCCTTATGACTTTCTTAATTTTAATTGAGCAAGCTGAATGCACAGCATAGTCGAGGAGCTGATAGCAGAGGCCAGGACAAGCTGTGCTAAGTACCCAGGCACTAATTTGTCTAACCGCTTAAAATGCTGTAAAGTCCCACAAAGTGAGACATGGCACCGCTGTGGAGGATACATAGACCAACATCCCCTTTTCCCCTTTTATATAACGTGTACTGCGTGTTCATTTAGAAAAGCACAAAGGACGTCCATCACTAAAATTATAACCAATTACTCAGTCACTTCAACTTATTACAGGAAGTTCTGAATTGGAGAGCCAGTATCAGCTCGGATTTCTTTCACAACAAATGTGAAACAGTGAAACTTGTCAAAACAAAACAGATGAAAAATCAGATGACCCCAGAATCCAGGTCATTTGCGCCCCTCTTAGCTGCCAACTACAGGGCATCACCGGCATCATAATCATAGGCAGTCCCTCGAAATCGAGGAAGACTTGCTTCCACTCAAAGTGAGTTCTCAGGTGACTGTACAGTCCAATACGGAAATTACAGTCTCTGTAACAGGTGGGGCAGACAGTGGTTGAAGGAAAGGGTGGGTGGGGAGTCTGGTTTGCCAGACACGAGACTCCCTAAGCAAGCGCTCTACTTGGAACTACTACACGGCAAAAGAAACATTTCAAGGACACCCTCAAAGCCTCCTTGATAAAATGCAACATCCTCACTGGCACCTGGGAATCCCTGGCCCAAGACCGCCCTAAGTGGAGGAAGAGCAGCCGGGTGGGCGCTGAGCACCTCGCGTCTCGTCGCCGAGAGCATGCAGAAAACAAGCGCAGGCAGCAGAAGGAGCGTGTGGTATCATCGGCATGGGAGCAGTTGGGCAGACTGCTCTCTTGCCAGCGAAGGTGTAGGACACAGGAAATTCCAAAAAAGCAACGAGAGAAAAGCAACTAAACAGCGCAAGAAATGCCAGGAGTTGAAATTTGGCAGTTGCCAATTTTAACCTGGAGCTAGAGTGTGAATGTTGTAGATGAGGTCATGGTGAGATTTGAAGAGACATCACAAAGGTGAGTGGGAAAGCAATTCTGATCTCAGTGTATAATCAGGAGCCACTTATACTATTATCAGTACTCTGCCTTGCTGACAATTTTATTTTCTGATTTCTCCTGAAGGCTGAGGTTTGCACTGTGGTACAGCTCCCTTATACCAACAGTTCTGTACTCAAGTAGCCACTCTTTGTATGTTGAAGTGACAGAGTAATTGATTATAATGTTAGTGATGGACATCTGTTTTGATTTTCTAAATGCACACACAGTATAGATTATATGAAAGGAGACACTGGTCTGTGTGTCCTCTACAGTGGTGCCACATCTCACTAGACAGATTGTGAGCAGGCGATTTGTCCTTGGGGTGTCACAACCAAGTTCATTCCCTTTTCCCAACCGACCCACAGACGTGTTGTTCAGGAGGGATTACAACCTGTTTTTGCACTCCGCAGTCAAGGGACAAAGAAACCAAATGTAGAAGCTCCACCGACACCTTGGCTGAGATCAGTTAGCTCAAGAAAGACCAGAGATTGAACCTAGGCAATAACCCACATGCAGACACACAGAGACAGGCAGGCAGGGGCCCACAGAGGCATGCAGGGGCCCTGGGGCAGGCGGGCAGGCAGGGGCCCTGGGGCCCACAGACAAGACAGCATAGACAGTATATGGGGTGAGGTCGCAGATCAGCCACTGCCTCTCAATGGCAGAACAGGCTCCAGGGGTTAACTGTTCCTATGTATCCACAGAGGGAAGCTAATCTGACAGTTTTATGTGCTTACACAAAAGATTATCAGACCCATACCTGGGTTGCAATGGTTACAGGCGTTTGCTTCGCCTCTTTCCTTGGTCGACCTTTCTTTTTCTTTTCCACAACTTCTCCCTCGGTGTCGTTCTTGCGTTTGGACAGTGATGAGATTTTAGAAGCTGGAATCTTTTCCTCACTGTCACTGCTGCTCTCCTGAATCTCCCGAGGCTTCAAGTCTTTGGAAAGTCCCTGCTCTTTATTCCTGGAAAGAGAATCAGAGCATTCTATTTTACCATTATTTCACAAATGGTAAACAACCCCACATTCAGATCTGCTCCAGAGCAGGATTTACTATAATGCAAACTGCAAAACAATAGCAACTTCGCAGAGAACTCTACCACCCTGCTATCAGCTACAATTCAGGCCAAAGTCTCATTACGCCAACCTGGTGCTGTACAGGAACAACAAAGGATGAGATAAACGAGAACAACTTGTATTTATATAGCGCCTTTAATGTCGTTAAACGACCCAAGGCGCTTCACAGGAGTGTTGTAAAACCGAAGAATTGAGAACGAAGCCATCTGGCAACCAGAATAGTTCCATCCTCTGGAGTGATGGCCTATTAATTGAACAGAAAGGACACACAATACCTTTTCCACAGATGTCATTCTACACCGGGGTGGGGGGGTGAGGCGGTGAGAAGGAAATATTTTTTCCACTTCTTGCACTAAGCATCAGCATTAAGTAGTCCCTCGTTTAGATGCAGAGTAAAGTGTCCTCAACTCTAGCTCAAAAATGAAGAAAGTACTTGCATTTATATGGCAACTCATCACATCCCAATGCGTGTCACATCCAATAAACCACAATGTTTAGGGCCCCGACTGAGATGACATTTAATGTCAACCAGTGTTGACTTACAGGGAGCTGATGATCAGTTGAGAGACTGCCCCCAGCCGACTTCACTCAGGATCCTTAGAGGTTAGAGACAGAAGATCTTTATCCTGGGCCAAATTTCAACCCACAAGTGAAAAGATAATGTGCTTCTCAAAAAATATTCACAAACATACTGAATGCGTTGTAATCGCTTGGGTAACATGGGTTGGTCAGGGGTTAGCTTTTAACACATTATTTCTATAGGTGGTCATTGATTTAAAGATTTTTGTTTCCTTTTGATAACCCAGCTGGAAACCAGTTGTGTAAACAGAGATACGTTGCCAGTCAAATGCAACATAGCCATAAACTCCAGTGAACATTCACATATGTTGCAGAGATTAGTTGGAGTGTGTTATGTACATCAGTACTGAGTAAACATACTGACATATATGAATCCTAATCTTTATATCACTCTCCCAAACTATGCAGCCCATTTCAACCAGGGCAATGAGCACCCATTTCCTATAACTCCACTCATATTCATGGCCCTTTGCTCGGAAACAAATCACTAACTTTTTCCCCTCTCCTGAATAAGGGACTTCATCCTGTGAGAACTACAGACATTGATCCCGTCTGCCAACCTAGCACCACCTACAGAGCTGCTTCAGCTTTTCTATGTTAGAATTATTGCAAGGAATTCCCAATACACTCCATTAATCAGCTAGAACTTCTCTTCCATTTAATTTGTCTGTTTTCTCTTCCCTCTATTCTGAGTTGTTTTCATATTCCTGGCAGTGTTAGAATGCACGCTGACCCATGGTGGTGGCCTGGGGACCCAAGAACATTTACACTCCTCAATAACAAAGTGAGGGATCTTTGGGATCTCCATCCTACCCAGCCTCCGCAGCACTGACTGTGCACTTATGAACAAACAATAGGGTTATACGGAGCAAGAGAGGAATTTGCTTGCTGTTCAACGAATAGCAATGGGCTAAAACAACCCATGGCATTTTAAAACCCAGCCAGTGACCTCCATCCATACCAACACAAATCTGAAAGAAATAACTGGGTGAAGCCTCCACCTTCAATTCTGCAGAACTGTAAAATCATGTAAGTATAGGTTTTATACATTTACCATGTCTCTTATTAGCATATATTAAGCCTCAACTGTCTATTGGAGTACGCCTTGAAATAACAAACATTCTCTGGAACTCCTTCATGTGACAACGTGAATGGAGAAATTCGCCCACAAATAACCTCTCATGATGTCACATGAGGGAGTTCAACATAAAATGTCTGCTTCCTGAGCACCTCTAGCCAGCAGTTCTCGAGAAACAATACATAGCGATACCTTCCCTTATAATAAAGACGTGATAAGTCAATATAACAGCACAATTGTAACAATTGTTCACCAATAGGTAGACTCCCCTAATTCCTCCCTAAGCCAATCAAAATAGATCCAATGCACACCCATGTTGCCCTGTCCGTACCTGTCCAAGTCACCCTGCCTTGCAGCAGCAGAGATAGGAGCTGTTCCTGGAGTTGCTTTGGATCTTTCGGTGAACCTTGAGTCTAGAGCTTTCATTGGCTCAATCCGTGAAGGGGAGGTCAACAGTTGAGTGCTCGTGGGTGCGGCGGTGGGTGTATTAGTGACTGCAGACCTGAAAAACAAAGACAAGACTGTACTGTACAGGTGCCTCTCCCATCTACATTACACCCTATAATGTAGATATCTCTATGTACAGGTTCCTGTCTCACCTACTGTGTAACATTAAGTCTAAGCTAGTGCGTATAATCAGCCCCACCAGTATCAAGTGCTTGAAGGGATACTAGTTAATGTTGAGTGTTTATGGTGTGGCAATGTCTTTTTAATGGTGTAACTGGTTAGTATGACAAGGTTAGTTTTGCATTTGGTCACCATTTTAGTTTTATATGTTGTTATAGTCTTCTCCCCTCATCTCCTGTTCAAAAGGGCTTAGCCGGTGCTGAGATACAGCCACACACATCTTCACCAAATGGCCACCTTTCATGTGCGATTCCAGATAACGAGCGTTAGAAAGTTCTTCAATTATCGAGGGCTCGGGCACCACATGCAAGCACAATCCTGCCCTTGCCTAGCATCTATACACATGTACTTTCCAGCAGGGGCCGCTGCATATCAATCAGGAACGGTACCGGGCCTATCCTTTCTGCTGGCAGCCCAGAAATAGAGAGGACAATTCACAACACCGATGCAGATTAGCAACAGCATTCAGCTCATCCTCGCTCATCTATGCGTAATGACTCTATAGATACCATTAAACTTTATAAGTCATTCAGGGTTTGTACCTCCATTACCAGCACTCTGTTTCAAGTCGCCTTTGGACGTTTTATTATGTTAGAGGCACTATATAAATGCAAGCTGCCATCGTATTAAATTTGCCTTTCCCGAGTTTGAACCCAGGACCCTTTGTTATTGTTTAATTTGGAGTAGTGTTTTAAATTTACCTTTGCTATGCCACGATACTGCTACAAAGCCACCTGAGTGACCTTCAATGCTGAAACGCCCACATTTCTTCAGTCTCTCTTCTGATACCAGAGAACATGATAGCATCCCTTCCATTCCCTGGCTGATGACTCAATGTGCACAATCCTGGGGCCTTTCGATATTAAATCAGACAGAGAACATCCAAATGTTCTTGCCTTTGAAACAGAAGGTTGTGGGTTCAAGCCCCACTCCACAGACTTGAGCACATAAACCAGGTTGACATTCAAGTGCAGTACTGAGGGAGGTGCCGTCTTTTGGATGAGACGCTAAACCATCGGTCATCTCAGATGGATGTAAAAGAACCCATGGCACTATTTTGAAGAAAAGCTGGGGGAGTTCTCCCTGATGTCCTGGCCATTATTTAACCCTCAATCAACAACACGAAAAACAGATCATCTGGTCTTGCATCTCATTGCTGCTTGTGGGATCTTGCTGTGTACAAGTTGGTTGTCACGATTCCTTACATTACAACAGTGGCTACATGTCAAAAGTACTTCATTGGCTGCAAAGCGCTTTGGAACGTCTTCAGGCCATGAAGCTCAGCTGTTTTACTGGAACGATGTTGCTCAAAGAAAATCTTTTGGGACAAAGGAACAATAGGCCATTCATGTTTACGGCAGAGAAGGAGGCCATTCAGCCCATCAGGTCTGTGCCAGCTTTTGTTCGAGCAATCAAAAACTAATCTCGTGGCTCTTTATCTTCCTCTGTACAACATGTTCATCTTCCCTTAAAGGTGCAATGGTCTCGGCCTTAACTACTTCCGATGGGAAAGCTCCAACTTTCTGCCTAATCTGCATTTCTCTTAACCTCTTTGATTAAATTGATACGCATCATTGACACTTCATCACTGACTCTCCAACCAGAGGAAGTAGGCTTTCCCTCCTCACCCATCTAAATCCGTCATAATTTTAAAAACCTCCATTATATCTCCTCTTGGGTTTCTAGACTCCACTGCTCAAATCCCTCAATTAACTATAGTTTCCCATTCCTGGTATCATCCTGGTCAATCTGTAAATTCAGGAACAAGGAAAAAGCAACAAATTGGCCAACAAATAGCAAACAAAACATGGTGATTAACGGTGAGTTTTCCCCTCCATTTTCTGCCTATTTTCTCCCAGCCTTCCTCTTCTCAAGGCACAGACACCTTGCTGGTGGTGTTTCCTTTGGTATCTCGCTCAAGTGCCTCACCCGTGAACGTTCACAGCAAGTGATGGCAGGCTCACAGCCGAGGCAATAGAACGGACCTGATCCTGCCTTCACCTGGCCTGCACAAACACACCCTTCCAGCAGGGGTCGCTCAAGAGCGATCAGGACGAGCAACTAATTTTCTTCTCCTTAACATAGCGTGCTGTAGGCCAATTATACAATCCCATTACCTTAACATTACCAGCGATTAAGGATTCAGGATTAAGGACCAAGCCTCCTGGTCATTACGGATGAGCTACTCACTGTTGTTATCAGCTGAGAGTTCGATGGCAATATTTCAAAAATCAGACAGCTGTGGTTGGCACAGTAGCCCAGGTCTGAGACCCCCTGCTATTGCCAACTTGTAGAAATAACCTTGATGGTACCTTTAAGCAGGTAGAACCAATTTTGTGTGACAAAGTGGGGTGTTCAGTGAAAATGGGATTAAAAACTCTTTAAAAAAAAACTTACAGGAACACAGAGAGTGGACTGATGAACATCAGTGCCATTGGTTTACGGTGATTGAATAAGTCAAACTGAGGTTTAATTACATAGAATCTGGTATTTTTACCGGTATGTTGGAGATCACGCAATTCTCTCCATTTTTGATGAAAATCTCGAATTAGCAGCCCGGACCATAATTGGTGCTTAATATTGAAAAACAGATTATACGCAGGTACGGAGAATAAATCTGACCACAAAAGAAAAGGTTTTTTGTTAACTAGAAGAGTCAAGAAAAAAGGTCTGAGTGTAATAGTTGATGAAACATTGAAAATATCATTAGAGTATAGCAGCAATCCCATAACTGGCTACATGGGGTATAAATGCAGGTATTATGGACACTCTATGAAACATTGAGAGCAGATGTGGAGCAGTCTATCCAGGTGTGGGGGCCTTGCTATGAATAATTGTCAAACTCGTGGGGAGGATACAGCAAAGGAAAACAAAGATTTCACATCACTGATCGATGAAGTAGTTTAGGAAATAAGATTTATTCTCACGGAAAAAATATAAATTAGCAGAGGGATGATCCAAGTGTTTTATTTAAATAAAGAAGGGAATAAATAATATGGATGCAATAAAATATTTTGTGCAAAGCTAATACAAATAAATTGATTAATATAAAGGAATCACAAACTGAACTTAAAAAATATTTTTATATTTAGAATAGTAATAATGGACAAGACTGCCACCTAGTGTAACTTGAATCAATTCAATTAAACGTATTCAAAACCATATTTGATTCAGCAGGGCTGAGTGCTATGGTGTTGGGTTAGAATCCTTGTACACAAATCACAAAGTCAACATGAAGGTACGTCAAGCAATTAAGAAAACAAATGGTATGTTGGCCTTTATTTCAAGAGGATTTGAGTATAAGAGTAAATATGCCTTACTGCAATTATATAGGGCTTGGTGAGACCACACCTCACACCTGGAGTATTATGTATAGTTTTGGTCTCAATAACTAGGGAAGGATATACTTGCCATTGAGGGAATGCAACGAAGGGTCACCAGACTGATTCCGGGGATTGGGGGTGGAGGGGGGGGGCGGGCGGGGAATTGTCCTATGGAGGAGAGATTGAGTCGACTAGGCCTATATTCTCTAGAGTTTAGATGAGAGGTGATCTCATTGAAACATACAAAATACTTACAGGGCTTAACAGGGTAAATACATGGAGTATGTTTCCTCTGGTTGAGGACTCCAAAACCAGGGGTCACAGTCTCAGAATAAGGGTCAGCCAATTGGGACTGAAATGAGGAGAAACTTCTTCACTCAGAGGGTGGTGAATCTTTGGAATTCTCGACCACGGAGGTCTGTGGAAGCTCAGTCGTTGAGTATATTCAAGACAGAGATTGATAGATTTTTGGATATTAAGGGAATCAAGGGAATATGGGGATAGTGGAGTTGAGGTAGAAGATCAGCCTTGATCTCACTGAATGGCGGAACAGACTCAAGAGGCTGAATGCCCTACTCCTGCTCCTAATTCTTATGTTCTTATGTTCTAAAAACCTATCAGACACATTCACATTGGTTCTTGGATGACAGCTCCACATCAAGCAAGCGTCAGCAGATTGCTGAGAGAATTACAAATTGAACGTGGATGATGCAAGAAACAGAATAGGTATACAATGAACATCGTCATCGTTGAGCACACAAACTAACTCCATGGATGGAGCAGAAATGCGAGTCCCTGAGGATTCTTGGTGATCGAAAAGATGGTTGAATTGATTGATAAGTATTCTATTAAATATTAGAACACCAGCACTGGTGAGGACAGTGCCGCCAACACTAATGGTTGACTGCTTTAATGTCTTCATTCGCAGGATCTTTTCCTGCTAATCGACCCCTCTCGCCATCCCAGTAATGTTTCAATGGAAAGTATCAGAAGCACGAATCTACAACAGATCCATGACTGCATGAAACGCAGGAATTCAACCGTGCACTGCAGCTGATTGAAGGCACTGCAGAGGTACAGGTGAACGTCTCGTAGAAACAGAGAAAATAGGTGCAGGAGTAGGCCATTCGGCCCTTCGAGCCTGCACCACCATTCAATAAGATCATGGCTGATCATTCCCTCAGTACCCCTTTCCTGCTTTCTCTTCATACCCCTTGATCCCCTTAGCCGTAAGGGCCATATCGAACTCCCTCTTGAATATATCCAATGAACTGACATCAACAACTCTCTGCAGTAGGGAATTCCATAGGTTAACAACTCTGAGTGAAGAAGTTTCTCCTCATCTCAATCCTAAATGGTCTACCCCTTATCCTAAGACTATATCCCCTGGTTCTGGACTTCCCCAACATTGGGAACATTCTTCCCGCATCTAACCTGTCCAGTCCCGTCAGAATCTTATACATTTCTATGAGATCCCCTCTCATCCTTCTAAATTCCAGTGAATAAAGGCCCAGTTGATCCGATCTCTCCTCATATGACAGTCCAGCCACCCCTGGAATCAGTCTGGTGAACCTTCGCTGCACTCCCTCAATAGCAAGAACGTCCTTCCTCAGATTAGGAGACCAAAACTGAACACAATATTCCAGGTGAGGCCTCACCAAGGCCCTGTACAACTGCAGTAAGACCTCCCTGCTCCTATACTCAAATCTCCGAGCTATGAAGGCCAACATACCATTTGCCTTCTTCACCGCCTGCTGTACCTGCATGCCCACTTTCAGTGACTGATGAACCATGACACCCAGGTCTCGTTGCACCTCCCCTTTTCCTAATCTGCCGCCATTCAGATAATATTCTGCCTTTGTGTTTTTGCCCCCAAAATGTATAACCTCACATTTATCCACATTATACTGCATCTGCCATGCATTTGCCCACTCACCTAACCTGCCCAAGTCACCTTGCAGCCTATTAGTGTCCAGCTCACAGCGCCACCCAGTTTAGTGTCATCTGCAAACTTGGAGATATTACACTCAATTCCTTCATCTAAATCATTACAATATACATTAAAGAGCTGGGGTCGCAGCACTGAGCCCCGTAGCACTCCACTAGTCACTGCCTGCCATTCTGAAAAGGACCTGTTTATCCCGACTCTCTGCTTCCTGTCTGCCAACCAGTTCTCTATCCACGTCAGTACATTACCCCCAATACCATGCGCTTTGATTTTGCACACCAACCTCTTGTGCGGGGTCTTTTGAAAGTCCAAATACACCACATCCACTGGTTCTCCCTTGTCCACTCTGCTAGTTACATCCTCAAAAAATTCCAGAAGATTCGTCAAGCATGATTTCCCTTTCATAAATCCATGCTGACTTGGTCCGATCCTGTCACTGCTTTACAAATGCGCTGCTATTTCATCCTTAATGATTAATTCCAACATTTTCCCCACTACTGATGTCAGGCTAACCGGTCTATAATTACCAGTTTTCTCTTTCCCTCCTTTTTTAAAAAGTGGTGTTACATTAGCTACCCTCCAGTCCATAGGAACTGATCCAGAGTCGATAGACTGTTGCAAAATGATCACCAATGCATCCACTATTTCTAGGGCCACTTCCTTAAGTACTCTGGGATGCAGACGATCAGACCCCAGGGATTTATCGGCCTTCAATCCCATCAATTTCCCTAACACAATTTCCCGCCTAATAAGGATATCCTTCAGTTCCTCCTTCTCACTAGACCCACTGTCCCCTAGTACATTCGGAAGGTTATTTGTGTCTTCCTTTGTGAAGACAGAACCGAAGTATTTGTATAATTGGTCCGCATTACAAATTCACCTGAATCCGACAGCAAGGGACCTACCTTTGTCTTCACTAATCTTTTTCTCTTCACATATTTATAGAAGCTTTTGCAGTCAGTTTTTATGTTCCCTGCAAATTTCCTCTCGTACTCTATTTTCCCCCTCTTAATTAAACCCTTAGTCCTCCTCTGTTGAATTCTAAATTTCTCCCAGTCCTCAGGTTTGTTGCTTTTTCTAGCCAACTTATATGTCTCTTCCTTGGCTTTAACACTATCCTTAATTTCCCTCGTTAGCCATGGTTGAGTCACCTTCCCCGTTTTATTTTTACTCCAGACAGGGATGTACAATTGCTGAAGTTCATCCATGTGATTTTTAAATGTTTGCCATTAGTTATCCACTGTCAACCCTTTAAGTATCCTTTGCCAATCTATTCTAGCCAATTCACGCCTCATACCATCGAAGTTCCCTTTCCTTAAGTTCAGGACCATAGTTTCCGAATTAACTGTGTCACTCTCCATCTTAATAAAGAATTCTACCATATTATGGTCACTCTTCCCCAAGGGGCCTCACACAACAAGATTGCTAATTAGTCCCTTCTCATTACACATCACCCAGTCTAGGATGGCCAGCTCTCTAATTGGTTCCTCAACATATTGGTCTAGAAAACCATCCCTAATACACTCCAGGAAATCCTCCTCCACCGCATTGCTATCAGTTTGGTTAGCCCAATCATTATGTAGATTAAAGTCACCCATGATAACTGCGGTACCTTTATTGCACACATCCCTTATTTCTTGTTTGATGCAGTCCCCAACCTCACTACAACTGTTTGGTGGTCTGTACACAACTCCCACTAACGTTTTCTGCCCTTTGGAATTCCGCAGCTCCACTTATACCGATTCCACATTATCCAGGCTAATGTCCCTCCTTACAATTGCATTAATTTCCTCTTTAACCAGCAACGCCACCCCGCCTCCTGTTCCTCTCTACCTATACTTCCTAAATGTTGAATACCCCTGAATGTTGAGTTCCCAGCCTTGGTCACCCTGGAGCCATGTCTCCGTGATGCCAATTACATCATATCCGTTAACTGCTATCTGCGCAGTTAATTCGTCCACCTTATTACAAATACTCCTCGCATTGAGGCTCAGAGTCTTCAGGCTTGTCTTTTTAACACACTTTGCCCCTTTAGAATTTTTCTGTAATGTGTCCCTTTTTGTTTTTTGCCTTGGGTTTCTCTACCCTCCACTTTTACTATTCTCCTTTCTATCTTTTGCTTCTGCCTCCATTTTATTTCTCTCTGTCTCCCTGCATAGGTTCCCATTCCCCTGCCATGTTAGTTTAACTCCTCCTGAACAGCACTAGCAAACACTCTCTCTCACCCCACCCTCAGGACATTGGTTCCGGACCTGCACAGGTGCAGACCGTCTGGTTTGTCCTGGTCCCACCTCCCCCAGAACGGGTTCCAGTGTCCCAGGAATTTGAACCCCTCTCTCTTGCACCACTCCTCAAGCCACGTATTCATCTGAGCTATCCTGCGATTCCTACTCTGACCAGCACGTGGCACTGGTAGCAATCCTGAGATCACTATCTTTGAGGTCCTACTTTTTAATTTAGTACTTAAGAAACTCATTTCTTTAGTACTAAAATAAAGTTTCACCAGAAGAGTTAGGTCAAAAGGTGGTTACACTTCAAGAACAAAGCACTGGAATTCACTGCTGTTATTTTGTATGGTTCTGCATTTTGTACATAGTTTGTGGACTGGAGTTTAATACAGCAGCAACAAAGTGAAACTCCTCTATTTCAGGACTTCAAAATACAGCTGCTTTCCCAGTACTTCCTTTTATTAATTTTTGTACTTGTGTTATTACTGGGCATTTCAGGGGCCCAGTGATAGCCGCCAAAGAATCAAGATCCTTCTACACTGCTCCAATCTCAGAAAAACACCCATTACTGCACCAGTGTGACACATC
Organism: Pristiophorus japonicus; assembly: GCF_044704955.1. Lineage (NCBI taxonomy): Eukaryota > Metazoa > Chordata > Chondrichthyes > Pristiophoridae > Pristiophorus > Pristiophorus japonicus. The sequence goes on from NC_091984.1 coordinate 178,306,460, forward strand.
CAGTTGTCACCTTGAGGCCGAATAGAGACTGCCAATATTCATAACAAATTAGAGGTCGTTTTTGCATGGTAATCCACTTGTGATAGGACCCGAACCCTTAAAGTCAGCAGAGTTTTTCATTCCATCAGTCTGAATTGGATTTAAACCTAGGTCCCAAACAGTGGCACAAAATGCACTTTCTCCTCCCCTTCAAAAGGGGAATTAACTATCTTGTTTTGTTCAGTTCGAAACACTTTGTTGCTGCAGTATCAATTTCCTGCCACTAGATGGCACTGTTGCTCTATTATAACCAGCACCGTCCAACTGCACCTGCTGCGGAGCACGCTCCTTCCTTTCGAGTGGGGGAGGGGAAGTCATCTTTTGTTCCTCTCTACTTTCTGCAGCACATTCCATCTTCAAACAACTCTAAACAAGGAATTGTTTTGATTTTGTTTGGCACTAATCAAATGTTCAGGTTGGGATTAACTGGACCTCCTCACTCTAAGGTAGAGCTCACTACTTCTATTGGGTTTTTATTGCATCTGAGCAGACTAGGTAATTAAACAGAGCATTTTGCCCAGTGACTAATATGAGCTGGGTTTGTATGCCCATGTATCTGTGTACCACTGTTCAAATCCAGTTGTACTCAGTATTGTGCATCTTACCCGTCTTTGTTGGGGGTGTCCTCAGCTGGCTTTGCAGTGGCTGGTGCAGGGTCCTGAGTTAGTTTAGCGGAGACGGACTTGGCAGCATTAGAGTCTGAGGAGGGCTGCGGCTGGCTGATCTGTGAAGGCAGCACTGACCCTGGAAGTGCCCCTGTGATGGGTACACTATTAAAAAAAGCGGTCGAAAAATCCCTAATAATAAAAAAAACAAAAGGCAGTTCATGAGAGAAGCCACTTCATGGCATCGATATTTACTTACATGATGGTTTTTGGGCGATTAAATACTGCATTAAAATGACTCAAACGAAAACAATAATTTAGTGGAGTTCAATAATCCAAACCATCACTTCGATCACAGCTCAAAGTCTGGCACTGAACAATGCTTCACTTTCAGATGCCAAATGCTGGAGCCAACATTTGCTACACCTTGAATTCAGCCGTTCTAGGAATACGGACTTCCCTTCGCTACAGCGCAGCTCGACAGAGCTAGACACGTAGCGCATGACCGTGAGGCTGCAAGGACACCCGGGGGTCTCGCGTAGCCCCCCCAAAACAGAAGTAGTATGCAGGAGGCTTCCGGCCTGAGGGAGGTTTTAAATCTCACAGCACAAGGATGACAGAGGCAGGGACCAAATCGAAAAGGACACTTGGAGTGTGTGAGATGGCAGAGTTGAAAAATGTCATAATATATATTAATTTATTTATTGTACACAAATATTATTTTACAGCAGCCGGCAGGTTTGAACAGGCTACTGCTCCTACAAAAGCCTCTGTGAAGCTCCTGTTCAGTTCTCAGCTAATCCTTGACTTTTCTGCAAGGTTCGTCACCACTAGCATTTGTAACAAGGCATAACTATCTTTGCACTACTCTCCACCCTTCCCTTGCAAACCCACCCCACCCCACCGCAAGGAAGGGAATCCCACAAACATCTCTGGCAGATGCCACTAGCAAGGAAAGCACCCGCACAGCTTAATTGGCATCATCAGGAACCACTTGAGGGGTTCTTAATCAAAGTAAGAGTCACTGGCACGGTGGTGATGGACCGGGGGGGTTGGGGGGGGGCGGTGGTGGAGAGGGGACGTTCAGAGAGTAGTGAAGGGAAGCAATTCCCTCACACTAACTTCTTTCTGCAGCATCTGCAGTTCGGCAACGAGTTAAGCGTCACAAGCAGGGTATCCAACCTTTAGTTGGGATGTGTGGACCAGGCCCAGACGTCACAACTATTGAGTAATCACACAGAGGCACAATTCCACCAGACCCAGCTTCAGGTCACTTTCTCAAGTATGAAAACAAATGCTGTAGTTAGGAGGGCAAGCGTTCCTGCACCAGTTCACTATGTGGTGATCAATCGTAAATGATGCAATAGCGAAATTAACATCTTCAATTTTTGCCACGTTTATAAAATTCAATTTTTGTCATTTATAAAATGGAGTCATTATTTTTCATGTTTATAGTTGGCTATATTATGAAACTTATGAACACAAAAAGTTATACATAGTGATTTATATGGGCAATTATCTGTGGTAAGTTAGTCCCAAGATGAGTTTAAAACGTATGCACTTTTATAAGTGTGTGTGTCTGGTGCAGACATTGAGCTGCTTCGAGATCACTGGCGCCATAGTACAGATGCAGGCCGAGCTGCTCCAGTGTGAGCCAATCTCAAAGCCAGTCTCCCCGCCCAAACAGACTGCACAGATTCTTTTAAAAAATTGATGAAGCTGCTCCAGGAATATTGTTCACTCTGGTGAAGGGTTTGAATACAGGGAGATACAATTGGGAAGATAGGAGTAAAAAGAGAAGTCAGGGAGAAATTTTTTTTAAAACCACATGAGTAATAGACTCATTGAATAAGTTATCAGGGATGAGGACAACACCACTAGATCCAAGAGACAACTGATTATGTTTCTGGAGAGAGACTGAATTGAAGAATATGAGGCAAAGATCCATAAAAAAAGAACCGTTTATGTTTAACGCAACATCCTTTTCCTAGAAGTTTATAGGAATGTTAATCCTTCGCCTGACCTGGGACTGCTTATATCCGAGATCCTCAGCCACTCTGAAATTCCCTTCCTAAACTGCTCCGCCTCACTCTCCAACTTAAAGACCCTCCCAGTACTATTTCATTTAGGACATTGATTAGCACAAAACTTCACAGCATAAATTTTGAAAAAAACAAGTGAATATTAGCGAAAAATAACCAGCAGTGCAACGGTCATCAACATAATCTGCAATTAGTACGCCTCAAATAAATACTTTCACTTGTCACATGTTGAAATGTCTCAAAGTGTTGGACAATCAATCAAATCAAAGGACCATGATTTGAGCAAAGACAACAGCAAGTTTGCATCGGCAACATCCCATAAACAGCAATTGGATGGATGACCGTTAATCTATTTTTCAACAGTGCTGTCTGAAAAGAATGTTGGCCAAGTCCGCAGGATTCCCTGCTCTGCTTTAAGTAGTACCATGGGATCTTTAACATCCACTAGAGGAGGCAGAAAGGGCCTCCATTTCGTATCTCATCCAGAGGAGGTTTCACCTTTGACAGTGCAGTATCCCACTGGATTGTGTGCTCAAGTCTTAGTGCAGGCTTGAACCCACGACCTTCTGAGCCAGCAGTAAGAGTGCTGATCAACTAAGTCAAACAGAGAAAAAACTTTTGTAACAAAGTTTCCTTCAAATCTCAACTCACACTATACAGAAATCAGAACATGTGTATTTGAAGCCAATGCAAGGGTGGGGCAAGACTGTGGAGGAGATCCAATGGAGAACAGCAACCATTAAGTGACTCGTCCTACAATGCAGTCACAGGACTTTAGTTTCTAAAGCAGGAGCTACCACTTCCCATTTAGACTTTTGCTCCCATTCCACACACCCCTCTACGTTATCAGCTATTCTACTTGCATCAATAAATTCTTGGCGTGCTATATCTCCATTCTCTCGAATCAACAGCTTTCCCCCATTCCGGTCGGCAATGCCTCTCTTCCTGCATGATGAATGATCGGCAATCCCCCACTTCCACACTCACCTCATCTATCCTGCACTGACAGCCCACTAAACTCCAATCAAAGCAGGGGCATTATTGCTCCACAAAGAACGATGAGAAGTGCCATCCTGGACCTCAAATCTGAACAGCAGTTAAATGGAAACACAGAACACATTGCAAGTCCAATTAACAGAACAGATTCCCAAACAGTTCTGAAGAATTCAGAAACCCCAAATTCACTTGCCACTCAGAACTTCAAACTGCCTTCTAAATCTTAAAATTAGAGCTGGGCCGTTCAGGATTCGTGTCAGGAAGGGTAGTGGAAATCTAGAACTCTCTCCCCCAAGTGAGGCCGGGGGTCAATTGAAAATGTCAAAACAGATTGATGTTTTTTTTTTGTTAGGCGAGGATATTAAGGTTTACGGAACCAACTCTTAAATGGAGTTAAGCTACAGACCAGCCATGATCTAATTGAAAGGTGGAACAGACTTGAGGGGCTGCACCTCTTGCTATGTTCCTAAATAGATCTCAATGATTGAGACACCCCACTAGCCAGTCCTATCTACAGTGTTGCTGAGGCAACTTATGGCAGCACCTCCTCATCACGACCAGACCCTCCATTTAAATATCAACTGGTGAGAAACAAGAATGGTGCATTTCATTGGAGCACTAACACAGAACAGGTGAGAAACAGGTATGGTCTTCATGCTTTTGAGTTACCAATCAAAAGTAGCTCCTCTCACACCTGGTGGGTGAGCAGATCCTTGCCCTCACAGTTTGATGGTTGGGTCCCTATCAGTTTCTCCCTTGCTGAACACTGGCACTTCGGAACATGCTGCTGACTTAAAATTAGAGAGGCAGCAAGGGAAGAAACAAATCCAATCCTGCAGGGAAAGAATCCGCTGAAACTATCTATAATTTGACACATTTTTCTGGTGGCTGCCAAATGACTTTTTGCCAACTTTTGTCACACCAAATCACTTGCCCCGTGCAAGAAGCATGTCAGCCAGGAGACCAAAAGGAAAGTTAAAAAAAACTTCAGATGACAAATTACCATTAGCAAAAAAATTACACATCCAGGGAGCAACAGTAAACAGATGTAGGAGTATCTACTTCTCACAAGCCACTTTGCACCAGAGGAAGCATCAATCATGCCCAGGTTTCAATGCTGTGGGCGTCCATATCCACAATACAAAACTCAAAGGTTGTTTTTTTGCTGACATTTTCTTTGTACAACTGGGTACAATGGACATGATCTTCACCACGCGACAACTGCAAGAGAAATGCAGGGAACAGCATCAACCCTTGCACATAGCCTTCTTTGACCTCGCAAAGCCCTTTGACACTGTGAACCGTGAGGAACTATGGAGTGTCCTCCTCCGTTTCGGCTGCCACCAGAAGTTGTCACCATCCTCCGCCTACTCCACGATGACATGCAAGCCGTGATCTTGTCCAACGGATCCACCACAGACTCAATCCACATCCGGACCAGGGTCAAGCAGGGCTGCATCATTGCGCCAATGCTCTTCTCAATCTTCCTTGCTGCAATGCTCCATCTCACTCTCAACAAGCTCCCCGCTGGAGTGAAACTAAACTATAGAACCAATGGGAACCTGTTCAACCTCCATCGCCTCGATCCACGGTCGTCCCATCCTCTGTCATCGAACTACAGTACGCAGATGACGCTTGCGTCTGCACACATTCAGAGGCCGAACTCTAAGCCATCGTCAACATCTTCACCGAGGCATACGAAAGCATGGGCCTTACACTAAACATCCGTAAGACAAAGGCCCTCCACCAACCTGACCCCGCCACACAGCACTGCCCATCGGTCATCAAAATCCACGCTGCGGCCTTGGACAACGTGGACCACTTTCCATACCTTGGGAGCCTACTATCAGCAAGGGCAGACATCGATGACTAGGTCCAACACCACCTCCAGTATACCAGCACAGCCTTCGGTTGCCTGAGGAAGAGAGTGTTTGAAGACCACGATCTCAAATCTGGCACCATGCTTATGGTCTACAGGGTAGTAGTGATACCCGCCCTCCTAAGGCTCAGAGATGTGGACCGTTTGCAGTAGACACCGCAAAGCGCTGGAGAAGTATCACCAGCACTGCCTCCACAAGATCCTGCAAATCCACTGGGAGATAGACGCACCGTCAGTGTTCTCGCTCAGGCCAACATTCCCAGCATCGAAGCAGTGACCACACTCAACCCGCTCCGTTGGGCGGGCCACACCGTCCGCATGTCTGACACGAGACTCCCAAAGCAAGCGCTGTACTCATTCATGGCAAACGAGCCCCAGGTGGGCAGAGGAAACGTTTCAAGGACACCCTCAAAGCCTTCTTGATAAAGTGCAACATCCCCACCAGTACCTGGGAATCTCTGGCCCAAGACCGCCCTAAGTGGAGGAAGAGCATCTGGAAGGACGTTGAGCACCTCGAGTCTTGTCGCCGAGAGCATGCAGAAATCAAGCGCAGTCAACGGAAGGAGCTTGCGGCAAGCCAGGTTCCTCCAGCCACCCCTTCCTTCAACGACTGTGTCCCACCTGTGACAGAGACTGCAATTCCCGTATTGGACTGTCAGCTGAAAACTCACTTTTAAATGGAAGCAAGTTTTCCTCGATTTCGAGGGACTGCCTATGTTGATCAAGGGACAGCTGCATGCATTTGTCTAAAACACCATTTTATCTCAGTCCAATCTTGGAGTTGGGGAGATGGGGCAGGCAGGGGGGTCGGGGCGGAGTTGGGGGGGGGGGGGGGAGGATCAGGGAGGAGATGGGGGGGGGGGGGGGGGGAGGAGTGGTCAGAGGAGGGGGTGGTCGATGTCCTGCAATGGCTTCTCTTACTCCCATATCGTTACCTCTGGTGTCCCCCAAGGATCTATCCTTGGCCCCCTCCTATTTCTCATCTATTTGCTGTCCCTTGGCGATATCATCCAAAAACACGGCATCAGTTTCCACATGTACGCTGATGACACCCAGCTCTACCTCACCGCCACTTCTCTTGACCCCTCCACAGTCTCTAAATTGTCAGACTGCTTGTCTGGATGAGCAGAAATTTTCTCCAATTAAATATTGAGAAGACCGAAGCCATTGTCTTTAGTCCCCGCCACAAACTGCGTTCCCTAACCATTGACTCCATCCCTCTCCCCAGCATCTATCTGAGGCGAAATCAGACTGTTCACAGCCTCGGCGTCATATTTGACCCTGAAATGGGCTTCCAGCCACATATCCGTAGCATAACTAAAATCGCCTATTTCCACCTCCGTTACATTGCCTGCCTCCGACCTCAGCTTATCTGCTGCTGAAACCTTCATCCATGCCTTTGTTACCTCTAGACTTCACTATTCCAATGCACACCTGGCTGGCCTCCCACATTCTACACTATGGAAAGTTGAGGTCATCCAAAACCCGTGTCCCGATCACCCCTGTGCCCACTGACCTACATTGGCTCCCGGTTAAGCAATGCCCCAATTTCAAAATTCTCATCCTTGTTTACAAATCCCTCCATGGCCTCGCTCCTCCCCATCTCTGTAATCTCTTTCAGCCTCACAACCCCACTCCTCAAATTCTGCCCTCTTGAGCATCCTGAATTATAACTGCTCAACTATCGGTGACCGTGCCTTCAGCTACCTGGGCCCTAAGCTCTGGAACTCCCTCCCTCAATCTCTCTTTCCTCCTTTAAACCTACCTCTTTGACCAAGATTTTGGTCCTCTGCCGTAATTTATGATGTGGCTCGGAGTCAAATTTATTTGTTTTGTCTTATAACACTGCTGTGAAGCGCCTTGGGACGTTTTGCTACGTTAAAGGCCTTATATAAATAAAAGTTGTTGTTGTCGTCGGGAAGGAGGGCGGAGAGGGGTGTTGGGGGGGGGGGGGGGGGTTGGGAGGAGGGGGATAGGAATCCTATCACTTTTATGTCCACTTGACAAGACAACTTGGGATTCAGAATTTACCAATTGTGAAGGATCGGTGGGGATAGCCTTCCCCAGCTCGAGTCTTCCCTGAACTCTTGTTCTGCAGTATGTGTGCAGGTGGCACAGAGAGCCCAGATTGATGAACAAAACCTCACGTATAAGTTTTGTCACAGGCCCAGGCTCGTCGAGTTGGCAATGTCTTGCATTTGTTGTTTTTATATTCAAGGCGGTGGAAGTTAAGAATTCAGTATCTCAGCAAAATCTGCTGTACTGACCCTATGCTACTGCTTAACCTTTATGTTTAACAATCTCGATTCATATACAGTCTTACCTATTTATGTTGAACTCATATATGTTGATGTAGCAATAAAAAAAAAAGGTTTCAGTCCCTTGCCTGCACATCAATACCAAATAACTGCTGAATATGTCCACGTCGAGAAACTCTGGATATTTAATTCAGTGAATTTTAACAATATAACGAAGTTCCTAACAATATTACATGGATAAGCTACAAGCGGCAATCTGAAAAGAATGCGCGTCGCATATGAAATAAACTATTTTTAAATGATCATTTTTAAAACAAATTAAGAAAAATACATATAGATAAATGGTACAGAATTTTACATAACATACTTTAGTATCTGGTACATAAATCATTTTAAATTTACAAGATACCCAAATATCTGTACTTCCACTTATATTGACAGTATTAGAATGACCAACATATTGATATAAGTGAGTAGGATTTCATTATAGTTCTGATAGTATGATTATTTTTTCCACTATCTGAGGTCTAGGAAGATACGAGAGGGTGCGTGTCAAATCAAAAAGCTATTATGGTAACAAGAGCTTCTGTTTGACCTCTTGGCAATGCTACATTACCAGATATTGTGCTTTTAAATCACATTCTGCTTCATAGGAAGCGAGAGTTTGCTTAAAGCAATGGTCCTTAGTGCTGAGCGTGGAAGAAACATCTGAACGAAACCTAAAGCACAAAGCGTCTGTATCTGAAGTAATGTTAGACATGTTGGAATTTTTGATCCCTCGACTTTGGGTCACTTCACGTATCACCGTCCAGCCTCTCACTAAACCTGAGCTGATCTGACAAACTGAAAATCAATTCATACAGTAAGAATCCGTACACATCCCCCCCAATATGTGGAACTACAGATAATTGCACAAAGCTTGATAGTAGTTCACAAGTTTGCAAGACATAATCTGAAGATAAAGCCTCACGATTCTAAAAAGGTTACTACACTACTGTGTACTAAATGTAGAACCCTAGCAATTGGGAAGAATCAGATTTGAGCCGTCACAACAGCACGCTGTACTTTAGGACAAAGTTTACAAAGATCCATTTCTTATTACTGGGCACAAGAATCATATAACCATGGGATCCTGGTACACTACACAGCACTAAGGCTATTCACAAGATTGCTAACTTTTACATTGGCATCACTGGTTTGGAGATGGCTTTATGTGATCACAAACAGGTAGCAGACCAGAGTTGCAGAAACAAATGGCTCACCTACCGAATATTGACAGGGCTGCAGTGTTGCCACTCAAGTATAGTTTTAAATAAAGCTACATTCAACAGGACATAAGACACCAGTCAATGCTTAGCCCGGAATGTAAATGGGCGTGGACAAATCAGAACAGCATCACTGGTATAGCAGTGCATTGGCGTGTCCAGTGGGAGTCTCCTCCAGTCACAAAATGGGATGGGTAAGCTGCCCATTTTAATCCACAGTTCAACAGATACATCTACCTTCACTGAACATTGCTGTTTGTTCTGTCATTTGTTTTCAATTAATCAATTTTTAATGCGCTGTTTTTGTTGTCTCTGTATCAAGACATTATCCACTTCCTGTTCCTAAAGGTATGGATAACAAGGAATATGGAGTAGCGGTGGGTTGATGGAATTGAGGTATAGAACAGGCTTGAGGGGCTGAACGCCCTACTCCCGTTCGGTACATGTTCCCCATGCAGCTGCTTTCGGCTATTATACTGCCAAACACGAGAAAGCAAATCGGCGCCCTTACTCCAGTTCCTCCTCTCTGCTGCAGCAGTGAATCAGTTAGACTTCCTGTCCGTGCTGCTGAGGAATCTGCCAGCCTGCACTCTGGGCCTGGTAATTTGTGGAATTCATCTCTCTTATAAAAATGAGGTTTACTTATTGTCACACCAACTGTAGCATTGTATTGTCTTTCTCGTTCAGTCTGGTCCATTCGATCATTGAAACAAGTCTCACTCCCTATCACTTTGCACTCCTATTGCACCAGTCTTCAGGGGCTCTATGTCAATGTGAATGAAAGTCCTCTTCAATTTTCAGCTTTTTTTGCAAAAGTTTTAATATAACTTAGTTTATGTTCATGTGTTTTAAGTTAGAGATTAAATTAACCTGGAGTTTCACCCGCACCACACACGACAGAGCCAAGGCCTCTATCCCCACCCTAGCATGTTGGCCCCTCCCGATTACCAGCAACATCCATTATACAGACTCCTCCCGCAACCTCATGTCCTCCCACCTTGCGGGCCTTGTGCCATAGCCCCAACAGCACTGTACCAGGGATCTATGCAACAGTTCTCTCATAGGCATGCGTCTTTCACTCGGCATAAAGCTGATTGTTTGGGGGTGGGAAGTACAATGGCATCACACGTTAAGAGCAAGACAGAATCAGAGGCCAAGATTTAACTCCCAATCTGAGCCCCAAAACAAGAAGGAAGTGCCTGCAAGGCCACTCCCTGAAGTGGGGCTGGGGAATGATACAGGTGTGGTCACTGTGCATCGCCCATCAACCAACCAAAGAGGACATTGGCGGATCACAGACCTCGACAAGGAGTAAACATAAGCATATGCCCTTTATTGGGGAGCAAAACGAGACCAAAATTAAAACTAGTTTCTTCAGTACGCAGTTAATAAAAAGTTAATGTCATTATAAAAATATGTTGTAGATCTCGCAAATGGCAAAATGCCCAAAAGGGCAAACGCAAGTCCTTCAGAAATATTGCTGTGAATGAAACAGTACCTCTGATATCGATAGTTCTTAATGTTGGAGAACACTCACTAATAAACCCCCAGCATGAAGTTCTGAACATTGCAGCCTCACTGTGAATCGAACCAGGTCGCTGCCAGCGGCAGACACCTCCCGCTCCCGCTCTTTGTCTAACCAGAAGCAGCTTCTCCAGCAATAAGAACCTACTCAGCCATAACTGGCCTCAGTGTGGCCCTGCAACCTCTAGTGGCCATGAACTGTACTACAGCTGCCACCTTACACTCCCTGGGGTTGTGCAATTGCTGGAGAATTAAATCAGTTCAAGGAGAGTCACAAGCTGAATGCTTTCTGCCACCAGTGTTGAGTGACACTGTACCACAGCTCAGAAACATTCAGACAGAACAACTGCCAAATACTCTGACCCACCCTCCACTTCCCGCCCCGAAATAAAACATTGGTACTTGTACATTCAGTGTTAACAAAGCTGGTGCAAAGCGAGGCTCCCACTATATCACGGCAATCTCAACACAATGGCCTGCTGACCTCCACATTGCTGTGTTTCAGCCTTCCCGCTTGCACAAGTGAGAGGAGATTTATAAAACTATCCAGAGTTTACCATAATGCACATTAAAATAACAGCAAAGTAGTTGGTTGGGGAGTTACAAAGCTGTAATTGAATGGCAGGGGCTGAAATGACAAAGCTCTAAGAATGCAGTTCTAGGAAAATTATCTGAATAAAACAGACTTAAGTTACTGGCTTTCACTCACTCCCAGTTTTGTACTTAGTAAAAAACATACATGGGTCTTAGAATAATATTTTCTTGATGTTGGATGGCAGGGCTGGATTGCCGAGCCAGCAGTTTGCAAAGTTGACGCAGCGCGATGTAGGAGTGAGTGCACACAATAGGATCTATAGCTCACATTTGTTTCTTCATGGGTTCCTAACTGTGCAGCACACATTGCAAGATTTTTCAAAGGGGATTGAAATGACCTCTTACCCCGTGTCTAACTGAGCAATGCAAAAGGGAGTGATTCTTCTCCGTCCGTCAGCTGTCCTCGTTTCAATCTGCTTCTTTAATAAATTCTATAAAGGGAGAAAAAGAGAGAAAAGAAAGAAAATTCAGACGCTATTATCCAGCACACCATTTGCTTTCCACTGAAGCTCCCAGTAACGTGGCCAAGGTTCTTAATTGGTTTTCTTAAGCCTCTCACTTTATTCAAACTGCTCTTTTAATCTCACAGACCGCAGAAAATACAGCACTTTAGAGAAGCCTTCATTCAAAAGTAGACAAATCCTTCAAAACTAAACACCAAATGCGATGGGAGTAAAATACCTTTCACAACGCTGCACTAGCTGCTGCAATTGCCATGCGTATAATTCTGGTGATGGGCGATCCTGCCATCTTGCAGGAGATGTTTGAAACACAACACCCCCTGGAAACAAGCTGCATCATATTACACCGGACAGCTTTATAGCAGTGGTCTGTACAACACAAACACTACGTTGCAGGGTGGCAATTCGCTCATCTAATAATAAGCAACAGTCCATCCATTAGGAAGATTCTTATTAAATTGTACAACCTGTTAATGACTGTACGTCATCTAAATACTCTGATCCATTGTGTTGTACAACTGTGTAAAGTATACACCCATGTACAACAGAGTTTAAAACAAAAGGATCTCACAACCACTAATTTTGTTAGTTACTGGAGGTCAGTAATGAGAGCAGTTATACAGTTATATTCCATGTTGAATGCAATCACACACAGGCCAAAGTATGTTTGGGGACAGACTGCTCTTGGGGCCACTACTCTAAGGACCAAGCAAAATGAACCCATCCACATCCTTCCTGGAGAGTAATATCAGTTTAGTAATAGATATTTGCACACGTTAATGTAACCAACAGATTGCGTTTATTTTTCCATCTTGGAGAATAGTGCGAATTACTGAAAGGATCCACAAGCTGATTAGCAGCCTGATAGTTCATGATGGGAACACACTTAATAGAAAATAGAAAATAGAAAATAGGTGCAGGAGTAGGCCATTCCCATGGTCATAACCGTCTTTATGCCAGCCGATGAGATGGTTAGTCCTCCACGGCAAGAGGGTTTTATGAGCTCCCACAACCACCGGATACGAGGATCCCACTGGATGTCAACCCAGAACAACTGTCATTAATGTCACTTTGTAGTCAGCCAGTTGCAAGTCACTCCAATGATTAACGTGACAACATTAGATTGTCACCCAGAGAGAAGATGGGGCAAACAGATTTGGAACATGACCAACTGGGACAACTAATCTGCAGGACAGGCCAAGACTTATCTGCCTGAAGTAAACGCAAAGGTGTAACAGCTTTAGAATGAATAATGCAACTTTTGTTTGAGATTCAGGTACTGTTTGATCTATAAAGAGGAAGCAATTACAGAATCAGCAGCCCAACAGAGAAAAGAGACAATAACATAATAGGAGGAGTAGGCCATTTGGCCCCTCGAACCAGCTCCGCCATTCAATAAGATCATGGCTGATCTGACCTTGGCCTCAACTCCCCTTCCCTGTCCACTCCCCATTATGCTTGACTTCCTTATCTTTGAAAAATCTGTCTATCTCCACCTTAAATATATCCAGCCTCCGCAGCTCTCTGGGGTAGAGAATTCCAAAGATTCACGACTGTCTTGAGAGAAGAAATTCCTCGTTTCCGTTTTAAATGGGCGACCCATTATTCTGAAACTATGCCACCTAGTTCCAAATTACCCCACGAAGGGAAACATCCTCTTTGCATCTACCCTGTCGAGCCCCCTCATAATCTTATACATTTCAATAAGATCACCTCTCATTCTTCTAAACTCCAATGAGTATAGGTCCAACTTGCTCAATCTTTCTTCACAAGACAACCCCTTCATCTCAGCAATCAACCTTGTGAACGTTCTCTGAACTGCCTCCAATGCAAGTATATCCTTCCTTAAATAAGGTGACTAAAACTGTATGCGGTACTCTAGGTGTGATCTCAATGCCCTGTACAGTTGTAGCAAGACTTCTCTACTTTTATACTCCATGCCCCTTGCGATAAAAGCCAACATTCCATTTGCCTTCCTAATTAATTGCTAACTTTTTGTGTTTCATGTACAAATCCCTCTGTACCGCAGCATTTTGTAATCTCTCTCCATTTAAATAATAATTTGCTTTTTTATTTTTCCTACCAAAGTGGATAACCTCACATTTTCCCACATTATACTCCATCTGTCAAATTTTTGCCCACTCACTTAGCCTATCTATATCCCTTTGCAGATTCTGTGTGTCCTCTTCACAACTTACTTTCCCACCTATCTCAGCAAATTTGGCCACGTTACACACTGTCCCTTCATCCAAATCATAATATAAATTGTAAATAGTTACGGCCCCAGCACTGATCCCTGTGGCACCCATTAGTTACAGTTTTGTCAACCTGAATATGATCCATTTACCCGACTCTCTTTTTTCTGTTAGTTAGCCAATCCTCTATCCATGCTAATATTTTACCCCGAACTCCGTGAGCTCTTATCATGTGCAGTAACCTTTTATGTGGCATCTTATCGAATGCCTTCTGAAAATCCAAATACATGACATCAACTGGTTTCCCTTTATCCACCACGCTCGTTACGTCCTCGAAGTCTAGCAAATTTGTCAAACGTGATTTCCCTTTCAAAAAAGCATGCCGACTCCGCTTGACTGGACAGGTGCACCGCCCAAAATCCGAAGATTTGGAATCCGGACCGGCCGACCTCGAAGTCCCGCCACTGAATGACCTCAGGCCTCAACTCACCATCCTTTGCCACCGCTGCCCTTATCTCGGGGCCGACTCACCGGCCCGCCCGAACAGCTCTTCCTCGGCGGGACCCACCCGAATAACTCCTTGGCGGCTGGGCCCCACCCGACGACCTTATCGACGGGGTCGGTGGCCCAAACAGCTCATCGGCGAGCGCCCACCGCACCCCCACCCCCCCACCCACCTTTCTGCCTTTCCGAAATCCAAAAATGCTCAAACCTGGATTTGTGACGTCAGAAAAATGTTCCAAAGTCCGGAAAAACGCGGAATCCGGAACAGCATCGGTCCCGAGGGTTCCGGATTCTGGATGCTGCACCCGTATTATGATTTTCTAAATGTCCTGCTATTACTTCCTTAATAATGGACTCCAGCATTTCCCCCAATGACAGATGTTAGGCTAACTGGTCTACAGTTTCCTGCTTTCGGTCTCCCTCCTTTCTTAAATAGGTGCACTCCATTTGCAGTTTTCCAATCTGCTGAGACCTCTCCAGAATCCAGGGAATTTTGATACAGTACAACCAATGCATCCACTATCTCTGCAGCCACTCCTTTTAAGAACCTAGCATTCAGGCCATCAGGTCCAGGGGACTTGTCCACCTTTAGCCCCATTAGTTTGACGAGCACGTTTTCTCTTGTGATAGTAATTGTTTTAAGTTGCCCCCTCCCTAGTAGCCCTTTGATTATTATTGGGATGCTTTTATTGTCTTCTACCATGAAGACAAATACAAAATATTTCCATTTCCCATTATTAATTCCCCAGTCCCATCTTCTAAGGGACCAACATTTACTTTAGCTACTCTCTTACTTTTTATATACCTCTAGAAACTCTTATTGTCTGTTTTTATATTTCTTGCTCGTTTACTCTCAATCTATCATCTCTATTATTATTTTTTTTAGTCGTCCTTTGCTGGTTTCTAAAAATTTCCCAAGTCTCTGGCCTGCCATTAATCTTCGCAACATTGTATGTCTTTGTTTTCAATTTGATACCATCCTTAACCTCCTTAGTTAGCCACGGATGGTTCATCTTTCTCTTAGCGTCTTTCTTTCTCACGGAATATATCTGCTGAGAGTTATGAAATATCTCCTTAAATATCTGCCACTGCTTATCTACTGTCTTACCCTTTAATCTATTTTCCCCAGTCCACTTTAGCCAACTCTGTCTTCATACCTTTGTAATTGCCTTTAAGTTCAGGACACTAGTTTGAGACCCAAACTGAATTTGAAATCTAACATGCTATGATCTCTCTTCACTAGAGGATACTTTACTATGAGATTAATTAATCCTATCTCATTACACATTATCAGATCTAAAATAGCGTGCTCCCTGGTTGGTTCTACAACATATTGTTCTAAGAAACCATCCCGAATACACTCTATGAATTCGTTCTCAGGGCTACTTTTGCCAATTTGATTTGTCTAATCTATATGAAGATATTCCATGAATATTGCAGTACCTTTCTTACAAGCCTCCAAAATTTCTTGATTTATGCTCTGTCCTACAGTGTAGCTACTGTTAGGGGGCCTCGAGACCATTCCCACCAGTGGCTTCTTTCCCTTATTTCTTATTTCCACTCACACTGATTCTACATCTTGATCTTTTGAACCAATATCTTTTCTCACTACTGCACTGATCTCTGACCTGACCATCTATCTTAGACAAAGAACTTCAATTTCATCATCATCATAGGCGATCCCTCGTATCAAGGATGACTTGGTTGCATTCCAAAAAAGGTGAGTTCACAGGTGTTTCGATGAAGGGCCTGATATTACATGTTGAAGGGTGGAAGGTGCCTCTGCTTGAACTTTTTTTAAAGTGTGGTGGCTGGTGGGTTTGACAGAGCTAGGTCTAGGTTCAGTGAGGAACCAAGACAACTGGAGACCAGCTCTGTTGCACAGACCTAGTGTGCATACATATTGCAATGTGGGTTGGCCAGTGCTTCCCATGGGCCCCAAACACATGTCTCTCCTGGGCCCCAATCATGTCGCTCTACGATCACTCGCCACTCTACGATCACTCGCTACTCCTGCACCCCAACCTCGCCACTCCACACTCAATACTGAGTGGCTCCTTTAAATGCTCCCAGAGACAGGCTGCCTGCCTCTATGTTTGTCTGATAGTTGGTTCACGAATGATGTAAATATGAAATATTGAACAGCAGAAAATAAAACCCGCTCTTCAATATGCTATTTTATAATGTTGTTCAGTTATTTTTGAATTTATATAGTGTCTTATCACATGCTCAGGATGTTTCAAAGCATTTAACAACCAACAAATGACGAGTGAAGTGCAATGACAGTGGCAAAACTTACATTATGATTGCCCAAGTCATCAATTAAATTATGGGACAGGGAAGACAAAGAGAGGAACATGCCTTCAAGATGGAGCTGGACCGGTTCTTGGCTGGAACAGATATTGCATCACATAGAAGGCAAGTGGATTAACAAATAATGTATGCAAGGTTAGTGATCTGCTGGAGTAGATTCGATCGCTTGAGGGGTCAAAGCAAAATCCTCCAGAATTATTCTTGTTCCCTTATTAACTCGTTTTTTTTCTTGCATCTTCCAGGAGAATACACGGCTGCCAGGGGGGGCAGAGGGGGTTCTGGTCTTGATGCTCCAGCCATCATGAGTGTGGGGCAGGCTTGATGGACCAGCTGGAAAATTACAAAGACCATTTCTCTTTACATGTAAACCGAATCTCTTCAAGGTCATGTTGGCTACAAACCATTGCATCTGGCAATGGAAGATCAGAACCTCAGTAGTAGACTCAGTAAAATGATACCCGAGCTACGCATGTGCTCAGTACTCCAGAGAGGTGCTGATTGCCATTGATGGGACATGGAGATCTAGACTGGTTTCTGGGATTCTTGCAACTCAATCCTAGATGACCCTGTAAGCCAATGTCTTAACAACTAGTGGAACCTGGCTGGACAAGCAAACAGATGCTTACCAGTACTCTGTGCTGGCATGGTGCACATTTTAGATGGTTGAACACCAGCAGTAGCCCCAAACACACTTGTGTATCCCTAAGCCTTGACTCTTAGCAATCTATGCCCAAATCCTCTGGGCTAAAGTAAGTAGTTTGTTCCTGTAAGGAGAGATTACACTCTGTATAAGGAAAACAGAAACTTTCCTAAGTATATTTCTCAGCAGCTTGGTTTGGAGACACTTGAGCATGGTGATGGGCTTCTGCACAGCTAAACCAAAATAAAAATGGCACGTATGGGACTTTCAACCCCCACAGCTTTCATATTTCAGTTCTTTTGCTCCGCAAGGAAGAGTGCAGCCTATTTTAATCAGCACCAGTTCTCAAACATTTGATAAAGTGAGGTGAATGTGGTGGGAGCTTGCTTTAGAGAGGGAATTACTCGTCTTCAAAGAATGAAAACTACAAACTTTAGTAAAAGGCTACAGACATTTCAAATTGGGGGGTAATTTCAGAAGCAGAACTATTGCCAATTTGAATACAAGTTTATATACGACATATTGGGCTGGAAATTGGGGTTGGAGGCTTCCTGCTGGCGAATGCATCCGAACTGCAAGAAAAGTACCCACCTACCTGGTGTCTCCGGACTCTTGTGCTGCTGGGCCGGCAGGCATACGCAAGCGTCTCTCGGATCACCTGGGCCAGGCCAACCAATCACAATGCGGGATTCCCATTTTGCTTATGGGGATTCCATTCAGTATGGAATCCCCATAAGCATAATAGGGATCCCCTAAAAACATTAATTTTCACAACACTTAAATAAAAATAAATTAATTAAAATACAATTTAATTAAACATGTAAAACAAATTTAATTTTCTGAAAAATAAATGTAAACCTTTTAAATAACCTAAACTAATTTTAAAGGTTTTTGAATGTTTAAATCTTTAAAAAATATATTATTTTATATTATTTAAACCCTTACGTTGGTAAAAGGCAGCCTTACGTGGGCTTTCGCTGGGCAGTAGTTGGGTAAATATCTCAACTCTGCGCCAGCGAATGTCCATTTCCTGCAGATGGGTACGATCTGTCCAGCAGAATCTTGACAGATTGTAAGTTCTGGATTTTCGTGCATGTACATCGCTCGCGGAGACCCGGAACTTGGGGCATGCAGTCATAGTTCTTGGAAAATCCAGGCCAATATAAATCCCTTGGTAGGAATCTCCATAAATCACATCATAATGTTGGAACTTAAATACCTTCTCTAATATGTTTCTCTTTCATAGAATAGAGGAAACTGCTGTGAGTAGGTTTAATGTCCCATTATGAGGCATTAATGGTACTGCAGGGAATAATGAACATGATATACGAGGAGGACTGTATTCAGTTAGACATTGACCTTTAATCTCTACGACCTGGGTCAAATCCAGCCCAGACTGATGGGATGGGAGTGTACTCAAGTCTGCTGGCTACAAAATTGGCTTGGGTACTTTGAAAATCGGTTCCTAGTGGACAGGGACCAACTGCACAAAGATGATCCTAATTTAACATGAATGGAGAATCTCATCCCGAGAGGCCACAGGATGGCTGATTTGTGAAATGGGAAAACGTCACCCTGATCCAGTAAGGGTTGTTCTTCTGTAGTTGTGCATGGGGCTGAGACACATTATTGGGATACAGTAGGAGGAGCTTAATAGCTACTTTTATTTACAAAGCGCCTTTACCATCGTAAAACGTCCCAAGGCACTTCACAACAATTTTACAACACGTTCGATATTGACCATTGAGGGAAAGAGAGAAAAAGCGGGGGAAGGAAGTGTAAAAAGAGGTTAAAGGCTCAGGTCTGAAGCGGCAACCAAAATATGCACACAGATAGACACGGGCGAAAAAACTAAAAAAAAAAGAAATTCAAATTATATTGTAATTTACTTTATCGATACATGATGTTTGAGAGTTCATAGAATCATAGAAATTTACAGCATGGAAGGAGCACATTTTGGGCCATCATGTCCGCGCCAGCCAACAAAGGGCCATTCCCAGCCTAATCCCACTTTCCAGCTCTTGGTCCGTAGCCATGTAGGTTACGGCACTTCAAGTGCACATCCAAGTCCTTTTGAAATGTGTTGAGGGTTTCTGCCTCTGCCACCCTTTCAGACAGCAAATTCCAGACCCCCCACCACCAGCTGAGTGAAGAAATTTCCCCTAAAACCTCCTCTAAACCTCCAACCAATTACTTTAAATCAATGCCCACTGGTTGTTGACCCCTCTGCTAAGGGAAATAAGTCCTTGCTATCCACTCTATCTAGGCCCCTCATAATTTTATACACCTCAATAAGGTCTCCCCTCAGCCTCCTCTATTCCAAAAAAAACAAACCCCAGCCTATCCAATCTTTCCTCATAGCTAAAATTCTCCAGTCCAGGCAACATTTTCGTAAATCTCTTCTGTAACCTCTCTAGTGCAATCACATCTTTCCTGTAATGTGGTGACCAGAACTGTCGCAGTACACTAGCTGTAGCCTAACTAATGTTTTATACAGTTCAAGCATAATCTCGCTGCTCTTGTATTCTATTCCTCGGCTAATAAAGGCAAGTATTCCTTATGCCTTCTTAACCACCTTATCTACCTGCCCTGCAATCTTCAGGGACTTGTGGACATGTTACTTTAGCTTTAAAGTAATAATTAGTTGAATGTGAAACGAATATCTCCTATGCTATTTTCTTACAATTGATGTGAAAATACTTTTCTTTGAGGGCCAATGGCTGCCAAATAATCTCCCACATGTAGTGTGGGGCTCTACGATTATCACAACTTTATCGGAGGAATATGGTGTGCTGCCCAACAGCTCATTGCCTACTCCAATTAGAGCTCAGATCATCCCTTGGACCTGTAGTGAGTTTCACTTTACACTGCTTTGAACTTGAATGATTTTCTCATACAAAACACACTGGGGGTGATGCACTGGGGCCTTGTCCACACACTCCAACTATAATGGGGAACTAATCCCAATGATCACTTGAGTAAGTTTGGCTCCCATCTGCCAATTCAGGAAAGGAGAAGCAACACGCATTTATTTGTGGAACTATGCTCCATACAAATTAGCTAGCAGGAAAGAACAAACGTGCATTTCTATAGTGCCTTTCATGTCTTCAGGACATCTCAAAGCGCTTTAGAGCCAACGAACTTGTAAACGAAATAGAAAACATGGCAGCCAATTTGCACACAGCAAGGTCCCACAAACAGCAATGTGATAATGACCAGATAATCTAGTTTTAGTGAAAGTGGTGTTGATTGAGGGATAAATATTGGCCAAGACACTGGGGAGGACTCCCCTGCTCTTCTTCAAAGTAATGTCATGGGACCTTTTACGCCCACTTGAGATGGCAGACGGGGCCTCGGTTTAACGTCTCATCCGCAAAGAGAGGCAGGATATAACAAATATTGCCCCTGGCAAGCTGCCTCTCTCTTGGACCCCATTTGGCCAAAGACAAATAGCAGGTTCTGGCAAATGGAGCAAGACAACTTTGCATTACAAGATTTTAATTAAGTTTGTGCCACAAATTCAAGTTTAAAAAAAAGAGCAAAAGATCAAACTTTGAATGTGCAAGCAGAACAGGTTATTAACACACAGTGCTTTAGAAGGGATTCCCCATATTCACAAGCATATGTCCTATGTTACTTGGGTTTAATTTTCCTAATATATTTAAAGAACGTTTTGCACCGATAGACAGATGTTCCTAGCTAACTGAAGTTAACTGTGGAAATATTATGGCGAAGACTTAAAATCTCTCTCTCTCACAGCCCAACAGTTTGAATGTTTCGTTGGGTTGGTGGGAAGTAGTCACTGAACAGAGCGCAAAGTTTTTTTAAAAAAAGATAAAAACACTTCCTAACCACAAATATCAGACATATTAGCATGCACTTAAGGGGGCATAAGTGAGCACCACTTGCACTCGTGAAATATTTGAGTATTTTGGTGAACCCCATAAAGCAGTGGTTAATAAAGCAGATACTGCTTGCATTGCATATCCTGTAACCCATGAAGTAGGACACACCATCTGGGGTAATTTCTGTTAACCAGCATCGCAACATTCAAACCCATGACCCAACAGCATCAATTGTGTGTTTTTTTAAATTCAATCCTCAAGTGGTAGCTTCTCATCCATTACCTTTCGAATGTCCTCTAGGCTCTCTCCGTTCAGCATATTTGCCACTTTGGGGGCCATCAGCTCCCTGGAACCTAAAGCATTCTTCTGTTCCTGCAATTCTTTCTGCTGCTGTTGGTACTTCAGCATCTCTGGATTCTCAATGATGGTGGTGGACAGCTGCTGTTCCGTCGTAATCGCCAGGCTTTTGCCATAGGTCTTCTGATGAATCATGTTCTGCAAGACACGAGAAAAATAACAGGAGATTTGTGTCACCAGCTAATGGTTAACACTTTGCAGTGAAGGTAGGTGAGGAGTCATACTTTGCCTTTAAGGGCAATGTTCAATGTTCTGATAACCAAATTTGCCTCTGCTCCCAGTGAGTATGCTCTCTTTACCACATGTCGCAATCTCATTAAGGGTACTGCATCGTCTGCATACATCAACAGATTTCTCCACTCTATGCACAGTGTTTAGAGACTCTTGTAGCAAGAATGCCCAAGTACAAACTAAATTTTGCAGTTTAATTAACTCTGACCCTTGGGCTGAAATGGATCAAAAACAAACAACTCTTGAAAACTACATAGTAAACCTAGACTCCCCTCTGTCCAACAACACCTAGCATTTATATAGCGCCTCCGTTCAGTCTGTAAGCATGACCCCGAGCTTCTGGTCAGGTGTCATTTTAATTCTCCACTTCACTCCCACCTCGGCCTCCTACATTGTTCCAATGAAGCTCAACTCAAACTCGATGGACAGCACCTAGTCTTTCTTTTAGGCACTTTACAGCCTTCTGGATTCAACATCAAGTTCAACAATTTCAGACTATAACCTCTGCCCATATTTTGTTCCCTTTCCTCCCTTTTTAAAAAAAAACCCACTACCCCTTTTTATTTTTTTCTCTCCTGTTTCCCATGGTAGTTGGTATTTATTCTGCCATTCACACCCTATCTAGACTCATCTTTTGTATTCTAACTTGTGTCATTACCATCTCAATTTGGCCAGTCATCTCTTTTGTCTCCCAAATCTCTCCTGCCTTCCACCCTATCACAGACCTTCCCCTTTATTCTTTCTTCCCCCTTGCACTTCCTTAAGAGTCTGTTACATTTCAAACTTTTACCAGTTCTGACAAAGGGTCATCGACCTGAAACATTAACTCCGTTTCTCTCCACAGATGCTGCCTGACCCGCTGAGATTCCCAGCATTTTCTATTTTTATTATAGTGCATTGGAATAGTCAAGTCTAGAAGTAACAAAGGCATGGATGAGGGTTTCAGCAGCGGATGAGCTGAGGCAGGGGCAGAGACAGGCAATGTTAGAGGTGAAAATAGGCGGTTTTAGTTATGCCGCAGATATGTGGTCGGAAGCTCATTTCACAGTCAAATATGGCACCAAGGTTGCAAACAGTCTGGTTCAGCCTCAGCAGATGCTAGGGACAGGTATGGAGTCGGTGACGAGGGAACGGAGTTTGTGGCAGGGACCAAAAACAATGGCTTCGGTCTTCCCAATATTTAATTGGAGAAAATTTCTGCTCATCCAGTACTGGATGTTGGACAAGCAGTCTGACAATTTAGAGACTGTGGAGGGGGTCGAGAGAAGTGGCGGTGAGGTAGAGCTGTGTGTCATCAGCGTACATGTGGAACTGACACCATGTTTTCTGATGATGTCGCCAAGAGACAGAAATAGGAGTCCAGGCTGAATTCAAGTACAGACATACTGAAGTGAAGGGACAGCATATCAAGACATTGCTCTAAACAATAATGAGTGGGTTAACTAGATCCTTGTAGAAGCTAAATGAAAATGCAGTCAACAAATTAACCAGTGCAATTTAGGGCAGGAAAACTACATATCGCTGAACTCATGAAAACATTAAATTAAAAATGCCCATATCTCCAGTGGTAGTGTCACCCAATACGCATTTTAACAATTACATTAAAGAACTGGGTTATGCCCACTCCAATTAAACTACAGAACTGCTGAGAGTACAAGAGACAGAGACAGCTAGTTTGATCTCAAGCTAGCTGTCTCTTGTGCTCTCAGCACTCCTGTGGTACAGAATGTGCACAGTAGGTGTTTTAATGCCAAAAATAAACTTAAGTGGTGTGGATTGGTGAATACACTGCACACATCTCTCATCTGTATAAAGCCTGGGGAACAGATTGACTACGTTTCTGTACATGTTTCTTTCCATTTATTTCCTCCTCCTCCTTGGAACACGATTAAGCAAGACAGTGAAGGCTGTAGAATTCTCCTGGATGCTGTTAATCGCTCGGAAAAACTCGGTAAGTTGGTGGAAAACGGTGTTCTTGAGACCCTCCAAGGATGGACTGCTCCTCTAACATGGTGCCTTGCACCTGGAGCCTCACCGCTCAGTACCCAACACAACCTGTTCCTCCTGGAGCATCAGTGAGCCACCATCACACGACATTTCACCCAACAATTCAATATATCTTGGAAGTTAGCATGCAATTACTTTTGGAGAAATTTCACGGCTATCTTTTCTTGGAAGTTTTACCTGTGCAACATTGAGGAAAAATAAGTTGGAGAGTTCATTCAAGTCCAAGGTGTAAAGTCTGCCAAAAGGGTGGGGTCGATCGTTCATATCTTTTCCTCCTTCTGCATTTCACTTTCTTATGAGTACGTCACCTCAAGACTCAACTGAGAAACCTCCTAAGCCTGGGCGATTTAGGTCAGATAGCCCTAGGATGCTAATGCCACATCACCCACTTGGTGCATAACATTATTTCTCTGTGCTATGTTACCAGACCAATCTACAAGCAACCCAGGGATGTGCATGCAATTGGGAATAGAAGGAACTACATAGATGTAGTGTTTTCGCTGCTTTAGTAATGTTCGGTATCTCTTTCAATCCAGCTGGAGAACCAGAAAGCCAGCCACAATTCTGCATTACCTTCTCCTCCTCAGTTAGTGGATCACCCAGCTCTTCTTGCGAGAAATCCAGAAACGCCACAGTCCCATCCATAGAGCACACTAGCAATCCCAACCCGGTCAATGTCCTGGTGCGGAGAGCACAAAAAACAATTATACATTTAACATATTCACAGTCCACACTTTGCACTCAATTTACAAACCGGCTGCGGGTGACCTCAATCAATACAAAATATCCCAAC
Source organism: Pristiophorus japonicus (assembly GCF_044704955.1). NCBI lineage: Eukaryota > Metazoa > Chordata > Chondrichthyes > Pristiophoridae > Pristiophorus > Pristiophorus japonicus. The sequence continues at coordinate 178,331,008 of NC_091984.1, forward strand.
AATATGAGTCGGCTCCAAATTTAGGAAAAAATTTTATGACTGTATCAAAGGAAGATGTCTTGGCAATTTAAGTTATTGAGTGATGGGTACATTTACCATGAAATACAATCGGAGATGCATATAGAAGCACTGCTGGGACAAGGAGAAGCTGAGGAGGGACAGCATACATTTCAGCACAGGGAAGAATGGGGTCAGTTTAGATAATACATGTCACTGAACCGAAAGAGTGAATCTGAAGCTGTCAAGAATGAGCACACAATCCAGAGAGTGATGAGACTAGGGTCTCCAAGGGGGAAGAGAGGGGTACATGATCAACTGGGAAAAGTACCTGGTCCAGCAGAGAAAAGGTGGGAAAATGAGGGAGGAAGGCATGTGTCCAAGCAGAGAGTGATAAAGTGGTCAGGAAGAATGTGTTTTTTTTTAATTCATTCTCAGCATGTGGGCATCACAGGCAATGCCAACATTTATTGCCCATCCTTACCTGCCTTGAAAAAGTGGTGGTGGGCTGCCTTCTTGAACCGCTAGCTGTCTGACACAACTGAGGGCAGTTAAAGGTCAACCACATCGGTGTGACACTAGAGTCACATATGGATCAAACCAGGCAAGGACAAACCTTAAAGGACATTAGGGAAGCAGCTGGATTTTTACGACAATCTGACAGCCTCATGATCATTTTTACGGATACAGGTGTGACTTCTGAAATCCGGAAACCTCGGGACAGAGGCCATTCCGGATATTTCCAGATTTTGGAATGTCGGGTCCGGGGGGGGGGGGGGCCGAGGCTGAGGGAGGGCAAGCCGCCGGAGATCGGGGGGGTGGAGGGGGGGGAAGGGGAGCAGTCGGGCCACAGGTGGTCAGGGGAGATCAGGCCATTGGGAGGTCGGGCAGCCGAGGCTTGGGGTGGGGGGGCAGAGATGGGGGGCCAAGGCAGGCAAGTCCGGATTTAGGAACATTTTCCAGTTTCCGGACAACCCCGCCACGGATTGGCCCGGTGTCCGGATTCCAGAACTCTGGATTTTGGACGTCGCACCTGTAACAGCTCTTATTTCCAGATATTTTAAATTGAATTCAAATTCTCAAACAGCCATGGTGGGATTTGAACTCACATTCACTGATTTAGTAGACCAGGCCTCAGGATTACTGGTCCAGTAACATAACCAATACACAATACTGTACCCTCAGCACACAGAGAGTGAAATGGAGGCTGTCAAGGAGAGATGGGGTCAGCATCAATTGGGGGAAGCACCTGGGCCAGCAAAGAAAAAAGGGGAAAAGGAACAAGGCAAGGGAGGTTATGCACTGCAGCATAGAGAGTAGCAAGGCACAACTACTGGAGAGCAAGTGCCTCCAAACAGTCTAGACACTCGCCATCAGACCTGTATCCAAGTTGCTGCCAGTGTGCCACTCCGCATCAAGCAACTGCCTCGCTCGCCTCACTCTTTCATCAAGCAAGTATTCTTCCTTCCTCGATAAATACATTTTTTAAAAATGGATGCCATTTTCCTTCCCACCCTCATCATATGTATTCCCTTTCAGCTAGGAAAGAGCAGCTGCACCGGAGACACTCCGTTTGGTCCCTGCCACAAGGATAATTAAAGCAATGCGGTTGGAAAGGAGCTCAGTGCAGTAGGTGGGTTAAAATTGCATCCCATACGAGATCCCTTTTGAAATGAGTTTAGATTAGAAGTCACAGCAAATTCGCAATCTATCAAATTAAATTACACCAAAGCTAGTCTCATATCATTAAGACATGGGCTCAAAACCACTTTATAGTTTATGTTACATTAACCCCAGAACAAGCTGGTCACTGCTCTTCACACATCCCATTCTGGCACAAAGCAGTAATTAAATCTACTTTGCACAAGAAAAACATAAGCTATCGGTTCTAAAATATAACTTCTAAATATTGCAGTATGGCTTTTCACATAATTGTTGACCTCATTTCAATTGGATAAAATTCCCACTGTAAATTACATTATCCATTTCACTTTAAACAACATCGCTGAGTAATCTGACACAGCCTTACCAGGAGATGTCCATGATTGACTTGTCAAATAATTCATGAATCACCACTAGTGGGCGCTTCAGGCACGTCAGCTGCGGAAACAGAAAGTAACGATGACATAAAACACGATAAAGCTTCTGGCTGACTGCCAGGAGATGCTTCTTTGAATTACATAGACCATTTAAGATTATGGGGTGGCACAGCAAATCAAAACCAACTGAGCTCTTGCCTAACCAAAAATGCTTGAGGCTTTATGTCAAAAAAGCAACAATTCCCATTGTTAGGAGTTCCATAAAAGAGGCGTGATCAGTTGGCGAATCTCAAACTTAAAAAAAAGTTAAATGGGGTGCAAGGAGATAATTAAATTAGATTACTGCTATCCAGCAGACATAATTTACTTAGATTTTTCAGAAGACATTTGATAAAGTCCCGTACCAGAGGTCTTGAAGATCATTCAGGTTCATACAACTAATGGCAAATTAATTTGCTGGATTAAAAACCTGACTTGGGAGTGGAAAGCTAAAGTGGATAATAAAATGGGGAACGTTATCTCAGGGCAAGATGGCTGGTGGAGATTGACAGCAGACTACCTCTCGTTGCCTTCTTCATTATTGTTATGGACGAACAAACTTGTATTATAGTATAAGGGAGGGCTCACATTGAACATTAGTTCTACAGCGTGCAGTTTCTTTGAATAAAATTAACTAAAACTTGTCTGATTACACTCCTGTGAAGCTCCTTAGGACATTTTCCCAAGTTCAGGCACTATATAAATGCAAGTTGTTTTTGTAATGCCATTCCTGTATGTCGTAGGTTCTATCCAAACAAATTCAATTCAAGCACAATAATCAGTGTCTCTCTATACAGCACTTAAACTGAAGTTAACTTTGTGCGTTACTTTTCTCAGGGAACTGTGTTAAATTTGCTGATATTGAACAATCTTGGCAGCTGCTAGTCCACTCGGTTCCCTGTGAATATTCCTCTGAATCATGGAACCAGAGAATGTCAGGAAGTGTTGCAATTAAACTAGCCAACAACTTACATTTATATAGTAATATTAACATAGAAAAACATCCCAAGTCACTACACAACAACGTAATCAGAAAAAAACTGAGAGCCAAAGAAGGAAATATGAGGAGGGATGAGTTAAAAATTGACCAAAGAGGTAGGTTTTAAGTAGGGTCTTGAAAGGAGGAGAAAGAGGTGAAGAGCCAGAGGGGTTTAAGGAGGGAATTCCAGAGCCTAGGGCCTAGAGTGCTGAAGACATAGCCGCCAATGGTGAGGCAAAAGGAGTGGTGGAGGCCAGAGTTGGAGAAACACAGAGTTCTTGGAATGTTGTAGGGTTGCAGAGATAGTGAAGATTGAGACCATGAAGTGATTTGAACATGGCAGAATCGGGAAAGGTAAGGCCGCAAGCACAGAGGTGATGAGTGAGCAGGACTTGGTGCAGGTTAAGAAATCAGCAGCAAAATTTTGGATGGGTTGAAGTTTATGGAGGGTGGACAATGAGACACTGGTCAGGAGAGCATTGCAATAGTCGAGTCTGGAGGTGAAAAAGGCATAGAAGAGGGTTTTGGGCAGATGGGCTGAGGCTGGGTGAAGACGGGTGATGTTACGGAGGTGGAAATAGGCAGGCTTTGTGATGGAGAGGACATGGAGTCAGAAGTTCAGCTGAGGGATAACTAGGATGCCAAGGTTGCAAACAGTCTGATTCAACCAGAAAAGGATAGGGTACAGAGTTTGCAGTGGGGGCCTTAGGCTTAAGTTTAACTGGAGGAAATTTTGGCTAATCCAGGTCTGGATATTGGATAAGCAGACTGAGAACACAGAGCCAGTGGAAAGGGTAAAGAGGTGGTGGAAAGTAGTAGCTAGATGTCATCAGCAGATGGACTATGGATTTTCTATTCTCCAACTGCACCATTTTCACAACTGGCCTGTGAAGTCACTACCAGTGAGGAAATGTGCATACAACTGCAATACAAAATGAATATATTTCATCATTCTTGAATCGTCATTCAAGAAATAAGGCACCTGGGACTTACCCAAACAGAGAGGGACCGGTCCTTACTCCCCACTGCACAACAGCAATAAGGGCAGCTCGGCTTATTGGAGCTTCCATTCCGTGGCTTCTTCTTGAAGATTTTGGGGTTAAATTTCTGCAGATGGGAATAGAAGAGGAAATCTGTGGGTGTCAGAACAACAAAAGGCAGCTGCACATCCAATGCACAAGAAAGCTGCTAATTCCTCGCATCATCTTCACAGGTCAGGTGACAAGACTTCTCAGCAGCAGCATCCCCAGACACAACCGGCTTTGGGCACAGCTCAGCTGCCAGTTACACTGCTGTGGTAACTATGTGAAAGGGTTACTAGCAGTGCTCATAATTCATGTAGTGGTCCAATTATAAACAAGGAGGGCACCTTGGCAAAGAGGAGAGTCTGTACAGCTTAATGATTTTCCACCAGTTATTCATGTACAGGAATAACACTCGCTTGATAACACATGAAACTACAACTGACCACAAATGTTGGTTTACCATAACTGCAATAACCAAACTGTAATAAATAAGAGTTGGATAGGCAGAGTTTAGTCCCAGCTGATCTTCTTCCCATTTACAGTTAGAGACAGCCTGTTTGTCTGGTAGTTACCAGAAAGGATTATTCCATTCACTCATCTCATTGATTGTAGTAAGTTACTGAACAGCCAAATCCCAGCTTGTGCATCTGCAAGAATTGCTGAGGCAGAAATCTCTCCCAACAAGAGTTAATGCTACAAGGAAACACACTCCTAACAACTGGATAAATACTCCAGAGGAGAATGTTAATCGTTCACCTGAATGCAAAACGAGCAAGGAGGAAAACAGCATGCCGAACATTATTGCAGCTCCACTGAAAGAAACCAAAACTATTCAGTGTACAGCACTGGAAAAACAATTACACTATTTTTCAGCACAATATTGTCAACTCTTCCCTTGCCCTTCTGCATTTTTCTTGCCTGCATGCAAGGACATGGTGCCCCCATCCCTCCCCAACAATGCCCGGAGACAATACTAATACTATGTGTTAGGCGTGGCTCAGTGGTAGCACTGTCGCCTCCGAGTCAGAGGTTTGCGGGTTCAAGTGTTGTGTACAGTGTTGGTCTCCTAATCTGAGGAAGGACATTCTTGCTATTGAGGGAGCGCAGCGAAGGTTCACCAGACTGATTCCCGGGATAGCTGGACTGACATATGAAGACTGGATCGACTAGGCTTCTATTCACTGGAATTTAGATGAATGGGAGGGGATCTCATAGAAACGTATAAAATTCTGACGGGATTGGACAGGTTAGATGCAGGAAGAATGTTCCCGATGTTGGGGAAATCCAGAACCAGGGGTCACAGTCTAAGGATAAGCCATTTAGGGCCGAGATGAGGAGAAACTTCTTCACTCAGAATTGTGAACCTGTGGAATTCTCTACCACAGAAAGTTGTTGAGGCCAGTTCGTTAAATATATTCAAAAGGGAGTTAGATGTGTCCCTTACGGCTAAAGGGATCAATGGGCAAAGAGAGAAAGCAGGACTGGGGTACTGAAGTTGCATGATCAGCCATGATCATATTGAATGGTGGTGCAGGCTCGAAGGGCCGAATGGCCTACTCCTATTTTCTAAGTCCAACTTCAAAGATTTGAGTACATAATCTTATCTGGCATCCCGATGCTGTACTGAGGGAGCGCTGCACTGGTAGAGGTGTCGTCTTTCTGATAAATCAAGACTCCATCTGCTCTCTCAGGTGGACGTAAATGATCTCATGGCACTCTTTCAAATACAAGCTGGGGTGTTCGCTGCAGTGTCCTGACCAATATTTATCCCTCAACCAACATCATGTTGCTGTTTGTGGGACCTTGCTGTGCACAAATTGATTGCCACGTTTCCTATATTACGTCAGTGCCTACACTTTAAAAGTACTTCATGATTGTAAAGCGCTTTGGGGCATTGTGGAGTCATGAACTGCGGAAGTCTTTCTTTTTATATATCCCTTCCCCACGGTGCCCAACCCAAGTCACATTGCTTTTCAACAGTTATATGGAGTTCAATAGTAAAGCTGATCCTCGCTTTCCTGTTCCTGACTTGAGGGTGATTAGCTGGTGGTTTAAATGAAACAGTATCATTACCTGGTGTTTGAATGGCAGTTCTAATAACTAGAAACTTGGAGATCAAATCAAGTACACTTGTAAAATGGTGCACAAATAGGCAACCACTTCTTACTTCAAAATACACACCCAAAGGAAAGAGATTCAATTAACTAGAAAAAATACTATTGACAGGGATCTTCCTTCCTTCACACAAGTATTTAATTGAATGGACTTCAATCATTCTGTTGGAGAAAATGGTTCATTACACCTGCTGGAAACAGGGACCAATTGTAAACAAGGCATCAATGGAATGGTTAAACAAGGTATAGATGGAATGATGAAACAATCTCTTTTGGGGATAGATTGTCCAGTGACTAATTGGAAGAGTGACAAATTTAATAAACTAGAAAAAATGACATGTTGTATCATCCAGTCAATAAGAGATGAAAGACAAAATGGAACCTCAAATTTAGAATTCTACAGTCTCTGCTAACACTAATGACACAGGGCTCTATTCCCCCAGTCCAACTTCAACACCATTTAAAACATCCCAAATAAAATGCAGGGCTCTTACAATTCATCTTACTGCTATGATAGCTGGCTAGCATTCATGAATACAAAGTCAGAGCCAGATTTACCCTGGAATGAGATGGCAACTGGGAAGGACAGTGAAGGCCTTTTGAAACAAAACATATCCCAACAACACAGTCAGCTCTCAACCTTCTTTACAGGTCAAGGAGAGGTTATTAAATTATTACGTGATCTGCTCGGCTAACGATATAACACAGGAAGCCATTCAGCCCATCTTGCCCGTACCAGCTCTTTGAAAGAATTATCCAATTAATCCTCCGAACCTGCTGTTTCCCCATAGCCCTGCAATTTATACCCTTTAAGTATTTACTCAATTCCCTTTTGAAAATTATTATTGAATCCATTTCCACCACCCTTTCAGGCAGTGCATTTCAGATCATCATAACTCATTGTCTAAATATTTTTTTTCCTCATGCCACCTCCAGTTCTTTTGCCAACTACCTTAAATCTGTGTCCTCTAGTTACTGATCCTTCTGTCACTGGAAATAGTTTCTCCTTACTATCAAAATCCTTCATGATTTTTAACACCTCTATAAAATCTTCCCTTTACTTTCTCTGCTCCAAGGAGAACAAACCGAGCTTCTCTTATCTTTCCACACAACTGAAATCTTTCATCTTTGGTACCATTCTAGAAATCTCTTCTACCCCCTCTCCAAGGCCTTGACATGCTTCCTAAAAAGTATGATGCCCTGAATTGGCCATAATTCTCCAGCTGAGGCCTAACCAGTGTTTTATAAAGATTTAGCATAACTTCCTTACTTTTTTACTCTATGCCTCTATTTATAAAGCCAAGGATTCCGTCTGCATGTAAGACAGCCTTCTGAACTTGCCCTTTGACACCGTCAATCACGAGGGTCTATGGAGCGTCCTCCTCCGCTTCGGATGCCCCTTAAAGTACGTCATCATCCTCCGCCTGCTCCACAATGACATGCAAGCCGTGATCCTTGCCAACGGATCCATCACAGACCCAATTCACGTCCGGACCGGGGTCAAGCAGGGCTGTGTCATCGCCCCAACCCTCTTGTCAATCTTCCTCGCTGCCATGCTCCACCTCACAGTTGATAAGCTCCCCGCTGGAGTGGAACTAAACTACAGAACCGTGGGAAGCTGTTCAACCTTCGCCGTCTCCAGGCCAGGTCCAAGACCACTCCAACCTTTGTCATCGAGCTACAATGCGCGGATGACACCAGTGTCTATGCACACACAGAGGCTGAACTCCAGAACATAGTATGAAAGCATGGCCCTTACGCTAAACAGTAGTAAGACAAAGGTCCTCCACCAGCCTGTCCTCGCCGCACAGCACTGCCCCCCAGACATCAAGATCCACGACGTGGTCCTGGACAACGTGGACCACTTCCCCTATTTCGGGAGCCTCCTATCAACAAGAGCAGGCATTGACGACGAGATCCAACACCGTCTCCAATGCGCCAGTGCAGCCTTCGGCCGCCTGAGAAAAAGAGTGTTTGAAGACCAGTCCCTCAAAACTGTCACCAAGCTCATGGTCTACAGGGCAGTAGTAATACCCACCCTCCTGTATGCCTCAGAGACGTGGACTATGTACAGTAGACACCTCAAGTCGCTGGAGAAATACCACCAGCAATGTCTCCGCAAGATCCTGCAAATCCCCTGGGAGGACAAACGCACAAACATTAGCGTCCTCGTCCAGGCCAACATCCCCAGCATTGAAGCACTGACCACACTTGATCAGCTCTGCTGGACAGGCCACACAGTTCGCATGCCAGACACGAGACTCCCAAAGCAAGCGCTCTACTCGGAACTCGTCCACGGCAAACGAGCCAAAGGCGAGCAGAGGAAATGTTACAAGGACACCTTCAAAGCCTCCCTGATCAAGCGAGACATCCCCACTGACACCTGGGAGTCCCTGGCCATAGACCGCCCTAAGTGGAGGAAGTGCATTCGGGAGGGTGCTGAGCTCCTCGAGTATCGTCGCCGAGAGCATGCAGAAATCAAGCGCAGGCAGCGGAAGGAGCGTGCGGCAAACCAGCCTCCCTGCCCTTCAACGACTATCTGTCCCACCTGTGACAGAGACTGTGGTTCTCGTATTGGACTGTACAGCCACCTAAGAACTCATGCTAAGAGTGAAAGCAAGTCTTCCTCGATTCCGAGGGTCTGCCTATGATGATGATGCAATGTTATGTATGCACGTCCCCAGGTCTATCTGTTCCAGCACCCACTTTCATTGCATCATTTTATTTACATTGTGTCGCCTAATCCTTCCTACGAAAATGATTCACTTCATACGTATCTGCATTAATTTTCACCTGCCATTTGTCTGCCCATTTCACCTGTCATGTGTCTGCCCATGTCCTCCTGAAGGCTGTTACTACCCTCCTCACCGTTTACTACATAGCCTAGTTTCGGATTATCTTCTAACTTTGAAATTATGCCCGTATCGCCATTAGTACACATCAAGGGCAGTGGTCCCAACATTGACCACTGGGGGAACACCACATCCTTCCAGTCTGAAAAACTGAAAGGTTTCAAGGGGTCTGCCAGTGGCTCCCTTTCTCCAACGCGCATGAAATGCAAAGTCAATTTAACAATGATCCCTGAAGGTTACAGCATCCAGGGCACAGAGTTTTACCTTCCACCCCCGAGTCACCCATCAACATCAACACAGAAACACTTTAGTCCCTGGCTGGGCACAGGATGCGAGGCACCGGAAACCACTGCTTGATCCCAGAGGCTCATGGTCATTGGTCCGCCGTGTTGTCAAGGAGACAGTGTCCAGTCTTAGCTCGGCTCGTTAGTAACGGACAAGAGGAGAGGCGAGAGCTGGTATGTCTGTCAACCAATGTTCCTCTAATTTGTTTTTTGGGTACGCAGCCCATTCAAATTTCTGTGCATATGCGGTTTTTCCATTTAAAAGCCGGTGTGCGGCGTGCGCAGGACCTCCAGACTGAGGTGAGGTAGGTAGACTGTCACTGAGAGTGCGCCGATGAAACAGAAAAAGGAGGCTTATGATAAATGTCAGATTTATAATTCTGTTTCAATAATTATAATTCTGTATTTTGGGTTCTCTTTTACTTTACCAGTTACTCTCCTCTCAATCTCGCTTTATCCCTCTCATTTCCTTTTTCAGGTCTCATCTGTACATTCAGTAGAGAACCAAGCTGAATATCCATATTTAAGAAGGGGAATATAACATGGCCAGGGAATTATAGACAAGTCAGCTTAACATTGGTGATAGGAAAAATAATGGAAACCCTACTAAAGGAGAGAACAGAAGAACATCTGGAAAGGAAAAATATAATAATGAATAGTCAGCATGGATTTCAAAAGGAAAAGTCTTGCTTGACCAACCTTATTGAATTTTTTGGAGAGATAACAGAGAGAGTAGACAATGGTAATGCAGAAGATGTCATTTTCAAAAGGCCTTTGATAAAGTACCACATAATAGACTAATGAATAAGGTCAGAGAATGTGGAGTCAGGGGACAAGTCGCAAGCTGGCTCCAAGACAGAGAGTTGGATTAAAGGGTAGCAGGAGGTGGTTGGTGGTGTTCCACAAGGATCAGTGCTGAGACCACTGCGGTTCACAATTTACATTAATAATTTAGACTTTGGAATCAAAAACACAATTTCTCAATTTGCAGATGACACCAAATTGGGGCCAATAGTCAATACTGAGGAGGACTGCAACAAATTACAGAAGGACATTAATAAACTTGCAGAATGGGCATATAATTGGCAAATGAAGTTCAACACAGATAAATGTGAGGTAGCACATTTTGGTAGGAAGAATAGCGAGGTCACTTATTACTTGGAGGGTGAGAGTCTAGGTGGGGTAGAGGAACAAAGGGATCGCGGAGTACAAATACACAAATCACCAAAAGTTGCGCCACACGTTAACAAAACCATTAAAAAAAGCAAACCAAGCACTTGGGTTTATTTCTAGAGGTATAGAATTGAAAAGTAGGGAAGTTATGCTTAACCTGAATCGAACCTTGGTTAGACCACACTTATTACTGCGTACAGTTCTGGTCGCCACATTATAAAAAGGATATAGAGGTACTGGAGAGGGTGCAGAGAAGATTTACAAGGATGATTCCAGAAATGAGAGGGTATACATATCAGTTAAGGATGAACAGGCTGGGTCTCTTTTCTCTTGAAAAAAGCCTGGGGGGTGCTAACAGAGGTCTTCAAAATTATGAAAGGTTTTGATAGAGTGGATACAGAGAGAATGTTTCCACTTGTGGGGAAGAGCATAACTAGAGGTCATCAATATAAGGTAGTCACCAAGAAATTCAATAGGGAATTCAGAAGAAACTTCTTTACCCAAAGAGTGGTGAGAATGTGGAACTCGCTACCACAGTAAGTGGTTGAGGCGAATAGTATAGATGAATTTAAGGGGCGGCTCCACAAGCCTATGAGGGAGAAAGGAATAGAGAGTTACATTGATTGATTTAGATGAGGAAAGACGGGAGGAGGCTCAAGTGGAGCATAAACGCCGGCATGGACTGGTTGGGCCGAATGGCCTGTTTCTGTGCCGTATATCCTATGTAATTATTGAAGGAATTATAAACCCAAATCATCATAAACCTCCTTTTTCTGTTTCATTTTAATCTCTATACCTTTAGTCATCCAAGGAGCTTTACCTTTGGATGCCCTTCCTTTCCCCCTTGTGGGAATGTGTCTAGTCTGTGCCCGAACTATCTCCTCTTTGAAGTCCTCCCATTGCTTATTTACTGTTTTACCTGCCGATCTTTGATTCCAATCCACCTGGGCTAGCTCCCTTTTCAACTCACCGAAATTAGCTCTCCTCCAGTTGAGTATTTTCACATTTCATTTTTCCTTTCCAATAACTACTCTAAACCTAATGATAGTGAACATCAGAAAAGCTGAGGGAGAATCCATCAGCAAGTCAGAGCTTCTGAACCTCTGCACCAATCATTCGTTAATGATTACTTTAGTCGTTGTATAGCACTGTGATGGGAATATGGTTGGGGAATAACTCAGGAGTTCCCAGCACATCCTGCTGTAAAGACCAAGCAAGATGCATAGGAAAACGGGATGAAATTATATCAATCCTAAAGGCTTGTATTCATCAGACCTATTGAAACTCATCCAAATTGAGGTTCTGCTCATTTCCACCATTGCTGGGATCTGGAACGCCCCACCTGAAAAGGTGGCGGAAGCTGATTCCATAAATAATTTTAAAAGGGAGTTGGACAGGTACTTGAAGACGAGGGTCTTGCAGGGTTAAGAACAAAAAGCAGGGGGGGGGGGGGGCGGTGACTAAGCACAACTGCTCTTTCAAAGAGCCAATATGGCACAAAGGACCAAATGGCTGTCTCCTGTCCTGTAAGTTTCTATGATTCTATGATTGTATAGGAAATGACTTTAGACCAATTCCTCCCTGACATCAGAATTATGACAAGTTATTGATGCATCAAAGTCAGACCAATCTGCACCAACCTCCGTGAGTAAATGCATCACATGAAGTGATGCTGAGCCATACACACCAGGAAGGTCTCAGATTCACATCCTGACCTGCGCTGAGAGCTTTTCTCAACTAATACAATTGACTGCAGTGGCTGCATGTTAGAGGTGGGATAGGAAATTCTAAGAGAATGGAGGGCCAACAGTTGGGAGTTTTAAGGGGATAGAGGGATGCGGATAGTGAGGGATACAAGGCAATGCTCAGAAATGGCATTGTCTCTGATTGAGACAATGGGAGTAGAGAGGTCATGGGAGATGGCAAAGTAGAAAGGGTGGCTGTGAAAAAGAGAGGACAGTTGGAGGAAGAAGTTGAGAAAGGACAGTGAAATCAGAGAAGGGCAAGATGAGTTAAAACGGAGATTGAAATCACAGATGAGGCGGCGTCATTTAGTGCCGAGGCAGGAAAGGAGAGAGGATATTTTGGTGAGTAATTAGGGAGGGGGAAACAGTAGAGAATGAACATTTTAAAAGGAGTGGTGAGAGGGATAGAGCAAGGTATGAGAGAAAGGACAGAAAGATAGACTTGCATTTATACAACGCCCTTTCACAACCATCAGACATCTCAAAGCGCTTTACAGCCAGTGAAGTAATATTTGGAGTGTGGTCACTGTTGTAATGTAGGTAAACGCAACAGCTCATTTGTACACAGCAAGCTCCCACAAACAGCAATGTGATACTGAACAGATAATCTATTGATCAAGGGATGAATATTGGCCAGGACATTGGGTATAACTCCCCTGCTCTTCTTCGAAAGAGTGCCATTGGATCTTTTACGTTCACTTGTGAGAGCAGACGGGGCCTCGGTTTAACATCTGATTTAAAAGACGGCACCTTACAGTGCAGCACTTCCTCAGCACTGCACTGAAGTGTTAGCCAAGATTTATGCGCTCAAGTTCCTGGAGTGGGACTTAAACCCACAACCTTCTGACTCAGAGGCGAGTGTGCTGCACACTGAGCCACTGGATGGCAGGAGTAGGCGGGGATGCGATTTGGTGATGAGGGCCACACCGCTACCAAGTTGGTTGGGTGGGGCATATGGTGGAAAGTATAGCAAGGCGGCGAGGCTCATGTCAGGTACACAGAGTCGCCACCTTTATGCCTGGTTTCCCGCAAAGTCACGATGACAATGCAATCATTCACAATAGGGTCATGGGTGGCAAGGGCCCACTAATAGCCTGCTCATATTCAATGTGCACCTAACACTTAAGAGTAGCAGGAGGGGAATTTTACTCGTACAACCATATCCAAGCATATAGGTTTGAAAACTGTGGCCACAAAACCCAGGGATCTCGGAGGGCACTAGATTCCTCGTGTTTTTTATTGATTTGCTGAATATTTCAGTCGCTGTGTCCGAATGATACACATTTTCTTGAATGACTCCGGATTTCCCTTTCGTAATTGCCACGGTCTTCTGGAAGTGTAGGACAGGGATCTCCAGGAAGGAGTCAATGTTTGCGAGGTCCAGAAAGGAAAGTTTGAAAGCCATTGCCCTAGCATGAGCCACCAATTCCAGATGAGGGGTGGTTGGGCCTAATAAATCTGAGGTAAATTTACATAATCCAAAAAGCAAGTCATAGCTCCTGAATCCAGTTTTTTGGAAAAGAGATACAAAACGGAATATAAAACTGCACTCATGCAAAACACGTATCTCTTACTCTTTTCTCCCAGCAAATGAAAAATATATTCACGTAGATCCTACATTTGGCCAGAATTTACTGTAGCCGGCAAATGGAGGACACTCGCTGTTCGTTAGACTTGCCCTTGCCCGTTTAATTTCTACGAGCTTTTGCACTTTTGCAGGGCAAGCTTCTGTAAGTGAAACAGCACAGCTCCCTCTACAAGACATCCGGGATCTATGTAAACAGGGTGAGCAACTGTATATCTCCTCAACCAATCAGATTGAATAATTATTAATGGGCAGCGCAGAGTCTGAACCAGGAAGTGCAAGTTGGAATATTGAATTCAATGTCAAATCAGGTACAGAAAGCCAATTAAAAAGGAGGAAAGAAAGATTGTATTGAGAGAGCAAAGAGAGAAAAAGTTAAAAGAATTAAAACACCTTTTTTTTTAAATCAGTTAAAAGCTGAAGGAATGAGACTCCACACTAGTAAAAGTGAATTTTCAGTGCCGGAGAGGTTGTTTGGCAGTAATTAAAACTTATCATACCATTAAAAAGGGTACTTAGACTGAAATGGACAAGCCCCAACTTTCTGTGGCGAATTTAGTCCGTATCTACCATCCAAGTACAGGAACCTCACGCCGTTCAATGCATTTCAACGGTGAATCAAACAGCGAGATGCCATTTGCGAGAAGCTAACAACGGAGCGGCACACCCCGGGAAGCAACTTATGAATTTTTGCGTTTAACCATACATTTGCCCTCGCCTGATGCTGTTGTGTGATTTGCACATAAATAACAGAGTACCATTAGCCTAGCCTCACCAATATTATAGTAAATTCTGACCCAATATCTTTCTATTTCCCATTCTTTTCTCTCACTCCATAAGTCAGAATACGTATTTATATACAGCACACACTTTTTAATGACATTGTTCCAAAAGGTTTCCGCAGAGTTTCAAAGGTCAGAACACTTACCACTACAGTCACTGCCTTCCGATGGCCAACGAAATCCATGTTCGTTTTCCAGCCGTCCCGTTCAATGATCTGTGCCGTGGGGCCCGAGTTGTTCATTGCATGAGCAGATACTAGGTAATGGCCATCCGGAGACCAGCTTAACCGCAGCACGTGCGTTGTGCCTGCACACTGTAGAGAGATGAAACGATCACATGGACCATAACCTTTCACGGCCACACAAAGCGTGCTAACACGAGACAATCTACACCAATTTACCACAGCACCAATTGGTTTGGTATTTGGCCAACATATTTCCAAATATGAATTGAATTCTTGAAGGGCAACCTCCAAGAAGCCTTCTCTAACAATTCAAAGATTTCACCTGAAGAACAATGAGGAGCAATTTTCAGGTGGCCAATTCCACCGGGGGTGGGGGGGGCGGGTTTCTCAGCCCATTGCCCTCTCGATGGAATCAGTCTGAGGCCCAAACAATGCTCATGGTTGGGTGGCATATCCGTACCACTGAGAGTTTTATGGGCCTTTCGAGCAGCTTACTGATCAGAGAGGGATAGAATCTGGGGTTCAAGTATGCAGCCCAGCTGGTGCAGGTGGGCAAAGTGTTAGGCGATCACGGGGGAGGACTGCAAAGGAGCGATTTTTTTTTTTTATAAAAGGCCGCGAGAAGCACTGATGCTCCACCTAACCCAAAGAATCTCTTAAAACCTGAAATGTACCTGTTCTGGAATGGCCTGCCGTGGTCCCTTTAAGGACCACTCATTCGGCCGCACAATGCCATAGTGCCAATGGGCAGAGCATGTCTTAGTCTCATACTGAAATAAGACTGTTTCAGCTGGGAAGGCAGGCCCTGGCCATCTATTTGAAGGCCTAATCTAATATAGTGTCTCGGGACACCAATTGGCGAGCAAATTAAAAATAAATGTAATCTGCCGATCGCCCTGATCTTCAACGTAAATACAACGATAGGGAAAGAGGGCAGAAGAGATGCTGGTGGCATGATGGCAGCCCAAAGGTCTGCATTCTAGTTTGCTACAAAGGTGATCTTATGGACAGGCTTCTCACAATGACAAAAAGCAATAAGGAGCTACAGAGCCTCAGTTCAACAATTCAGACATTTGCTGAAAACACATACTTCATCAAAGGGTTTAGTGATATTGGTCTCCAGCTGCCAATCCATGGTCCTCCACACTTTTAAGCTCCGGTCGTCTGCTTGGGATGCAATGTATTTCCCAACAGGATCCCAAGTGAGGCCCTTCACTAGGCCTGAGTGACCCCGTAACGTTGCAATGATCTCTGCAAGAAAGAAAGTTGAGAAGTTTTCACTGTTTAGTCATCCTTGAAGATTACAACTTTCCCAATGAATGAGAACCTGTGCTGTATCCGTAACCTACGTGACCAACAATAAATTTTATACACAGCATTCAAACATCATGATTGCAATGGACACAACAACAACTTGTATTTAAATAGTGCTTTTAACGTAGTAAAACATCCCAAGGTGCTCCACAGGAATGTTACAAGACGAAGAAAAAAAATTTGACACCGAGCCACACAAGAAGAAATTACGGCAGACGGGCAATGTTACGGAGGTGGAAATAGGTAGTTTTAGTTATGCTGCGGATATGTGGCCAGAAGCTCATTTCTGGGTCAAATATGACACCGAACAATATGGTTCAGCCTCAGCCAGAAGTTGGGGAGAGGAATGGAATCGGTGGTTAGGGAACACAGTTTGTGGTGAGGACCAAAGACAATGCCTTCGGTCCTTCCAATATTTAATTGGAGAAAATTTCTGCTCATCCAGTATTGGATGTCGGACAAGCAGTCTGATAATTTAGACACCGTGGAGGGGTTGAGAGAAGTGGTGGTGAGGTAGAGCTGGGTGTCGTCAGCGTGTGGAAACCGACGCTGTGTTTTGGATGATGTCGCCAAGTGGCAGCATATAGATGAGAAATAGGAGGGGGCCAAGGATAGATCCTTTGGGGACACCAGAAGTAACAATGCAGGAGTGGGAAGAGATGCCGCTGCATGTGATTTTCTGGCTACAATTAGATAGATAAGAATGGAACCATGCGAGTGCAGCTCCACCCAGCTGGACGATGGTGGAAAGGCATTGGAGGAGGATGGAGTGGTCAACCGTGTCAAAGGCTGCAGACAGGTCAAGGAGGACAAAGGGGGGTAGTTTATCTTTGTCACAGTCACAAAGGATGTAATTTGTGACTTTGATGAGAGCCTTTTCTGTACTGTGGCATGTGCAGAAACCAGATTGAAGGGATTCAAACATGGAATTCCGAGAAAGTTGGGCACGGATTTGGGACGCAACATCACATTCAAGGACTTGAGAGGAAAGGGAGGTTGGAGATAGGGTGGTATAGCTTGCAAGCACAGTGGGGTCAAGGGTTGTTTTTTTGAGGGGTGCTGACAGCGGGTTTGAAGGAGAGGGGGAACAGTACCTGATGAGAGAACCGTTCACAATGTCAGCTATCATGGGAGCCAGAAAAGGAAGT
Source organism: Pristiophorus japonicus (assembly GCF_044704955.1). NCBI lineage: Eukaryota > Metazoa > Chordata > Chondrichthyes > Pristiophoridae > Pristiophorus > Pristiophorus japonicus. The sequence goes on from NC_091984.1 coordinate 178,348,269, forward strand.
TGGAAACAAATCCTGCATAAGTTTGAGACAAAGAATATCTTTGCTGAAACTGAACCTCAACGCTGCTTTGTGAGGGAATCCTATTCATACTCGTTCCAGTCCTGCCCTTATAGAATCTGTTCATCAATTTAAAGCCAAGCTCCAATCTCACCTGGGAACTTTAGAGCATTCCAAATAACAACGGTGTTATCTATACTGCAGGAGGAGAGCCAGGCATCGTGGGGTGACCAGGCCAGGTCCATCACATCTGGAACATAGACAAAATCCTCAGTCAATGCACTGTACATTAGAACTGCTATATGTGAGGTACAAGGCACAGCCAAGAAAGGAAACCTCAGTCAATACAATGGGCTGTTACTATCTTAAAGCAATTTAAGCTATAGTGAATTTTTGTGCTCATCAAACTGAGAGATGCCAATGCTGGGGAACAAAGGCTTTTGCACTCTGTGCAACCAAGATCACCATGAAGCGCTCAAAAATCAAATGGCCAAGATGCACAGTGAAGCTCCCTATATTTGTCCATGTTACAAGCGAGAGCCATGCTGCAGCAGGAGAGGATCATTGAGGCAGAGGAGACGACATAGGTGATCATACTTTGGGGGGGGGGGGGAGGGCGGGAAGAGAAGAGGGGGGTGGTGAAGGGATGAAGGACACCAGGCAGAGACTGTGCAGGAAATCCTGGGGATTTAAAGTGCTCCAATAGGCCCACAGTGCAGGAGACCTATACTGCAGCCAAG